>NC_141878.1:15163560-15466590 GCF_056163025.1 Triticum urartu | reverse complement strand
TGTGGCGCCAGTGTGATCTATCAACTCCGCTACTGTGGCCGGCGGGGTGCTTGTAAGACAACCATATGGCCTCATCATCACTCGACGAGGGAGCCAATTGTCATTCCAAATATCGGTACTTTCTCCGTTGCCAATTTGCTTGATAAGGCCCAGTTTCAAAGTGTATCTTCCTTCGACAAGTGCTCGCCATCACTAGTAGGAAAAGGGGCTTTCGTTTGGGCCTGGCCAGCCCATTAGTCCTGGTTCTGCCACGAACCGGGACCAATGAATGCATTCGTCCCGGTTCGTGAGCCCAGGGGGCCGGCCGGGGCCTCGTGGGCATTGGTCCCGGTTCGTATGGACCCATTTGTTCCGGTTCCACACACGAACCGGGATCAATGGGCCTCGCTCCTGGCTCACAAACATAGGTCCCGGTTCTTGGCTCGAACCGGGACAGAAGGCTGGGCTTTAGTCCCGGTTACAGCCACGAACCGGGACAAATGAGCTTCCTATATATACCCCATCGACGGCAAGCAGAGCACTCCACAGTGCTCTGTTTTTTGCTGGCCGGCGAGGAAGGGCATTTGGGTGCTCTAGCTCACCTCTTATGCATGTGAGGTGTTTGACGAAATGCCCGAGCCACATTAGTTAAGCTTTCTCCTCTCGAAGCTCGACCTCAGAGCTCCATTTTTTCCGAGATTTGTCTAGGTTTAGCGGTCCGTCACGCCCCGTCCGCCGTCGATCGCCCGCGCCGATCTCATCGCTGGCACCACCGTGGTGAGCCTCTTGTTCTTATCTTCTTTCTGAAAGAAAAAAACTTACTTTAGATAGATACTTGTCTAATTTTCTTACTTTTGACACACATAATTATATATAATGCACGCAGATGAACCGGCAATGGATGTACGGTGACAAACACACCTCCGAGTACATTAAGGGCGTGCGTAAATTTCTCAAAGTGGCTAAGGAAAACAAGCAGAATGGTTTTATGTGTTGTCCATGCCCTGATTGTGGGAATACGAGGTCTTACTTTGACAAGAAAATCCTTCACACCCACCTGCTTTATAAAGGTTTCATGCCACACTATAATGTTTGGACGATGCACGGAGAAATAGGGGTTATGATGGAAGACAACAAATAAGAAGAGGAGGATAACAACTATGTGCCCCCCTGAATACAGTGATGCTGCAACGGGGGAAGCTGAAGATCAAGAAGAACCAGACGATGTGCCCGATGATGATCTCCGTCGGGTCATTGTTGATGCAAGGGAAAAGTGCGAAAGTGAAAAAGAAGAAGCTGAAGTTCGATCGCATGTTAGAGGATCACAAAAAAGGGTTGTACCTCAATTGCGAAGATGGCAACACAAAGCTCGGTACCGTACTGGAATTACTGCAGTGGAAGGCAGAGAATGCTGTGCCTGACAAAGGATTTGAGAAGCTACTGAAAATATTGAAGAAGAAGCTTCCAAAGGATAACGAATTGCCCGACAGTACGTACGCAGCAAAGAAGGTCGTATGCCCTCTAGGATTGGAGGTGGAAAAGATACATGCCAACTTTCAACCTTTTCAGAGTTCATTTGTAGTGCTTTTCATTTTCAGGGTCATATAGCTCAAAAAAATTAATATATGCATGAAAAATAACAAATGAAGTCGGAAATGGTTGAAAATTGATGATGTGACTTTTAATGGTGCATTTTGAGCACACAAAAAGTCTGGAGTTCAAATAAGTTCAAAAAATGAAATCCCTTTGTAACAGACGAGTTTCCGTATGAAACCCTAATACTTAGAAAGATATTGTCCATTTTGTACATGAAGTGCATCCAGTTTTTGCCGTAACCCTCTCAACTTTTTAGCACATGCTACGTGGGTGAAATGATGATACCATGCCAACTTTCAACCTTTTCAGAGTTCATTTGTAGTGCTTTTCATTTTCAGGGCCATATAGCTCAAAAAAATCAATAAATGCATGAAAAATGACAAATGAAGTCAGAAAAGGGTTGAAAATTGATGATGTGGCTTTGAATGGTGCATTTTCAATTTTGGGTCATTTAGCTCAAATAATGAACTAATATAAAAAAGAATGATCTGGAAAACTGTTATGAAACTCTAATAGAAAAATAATAAGCTAAAAGAATTTTCATAAAACTTTTATAAACCTCTAGTATTATTGAAACTAAAATTATCAAAATATTTGCTGTTCAAAACATTATAAGCAAAAATAATTTTCATAAAATAAATAAAAAACAAAAATAAAATAAAATAAATAAGTAGAAACAAAATAAAATAAATAAGTAGAAACAAAATAAATTTTAACAAATAAGTAAAAACAAAATAAACTTTAATAAAATAAATAAAAATAGAAACAAAAAGAATCACGGAAAAAATGAAAAATAAACAAAATAAAATAAAATTATCAAAGTATTTTCTGTTCAAAATCATTAAAAGCAAAAAGAATTTTCATAAAGAACTTTTTTGTTAGAAACTTTAATAGCAAAATTACATAATAAGTAAGTAATTAGAAACAAAATAAAATAAATAAAGCAAAAAATAAAAGAAATAAACTGGAAAAAAAGCAACCTACTGTGCCACCACGGCCTGAATACGACTAGAAACCCACCCATGGGCCAGGATTCAAGCCCGTAGAAGGCCCAATATAGATATAGTGTGTTTAGGCCCGAAAGCCTGCATTTGAGAGGAGCTCGAGAGGGAAGCGGGAGTGGGGCTTATAAACCACTCTCGAGCTCTCTCAGCTAGCGAGATGGGACTAAACTTCCGTGCCGTGATGCGGGCAGCACAAGGCCTTTAGTCCCGGTTGGTGCCACCAACCGGTACTAAAGGCATACATTGGTACCGGTTCGTGGCACCAACCGGTACCAATGCCCCCCCCCTTTAGTCCCGGTTCGTGATACAAACCGGGACCGTAGGCCTCAGCTTCCCGCCCTTTCGGCTGCTGAAAAGAGACATTTGGTCCCGATTCATGGCACCAACCGGGACCATAGGTGAGCATTGGTACCGGTTGGTGCCACGAACCGGTACCATTGGTTTTGCTATATAAGGTAGCACTTGTGAAAATTTCGCCAACTGCTCCCATTCCCCCAACGCCGTCAGGCCGTTCCTCCTCGTCGTCGTCGTTGCCGCCCCGAGCCGCTGCCCCGACACCGTCGCCCCGCCCCTGACCCGCCGTCGACGTCGTCCTCGCCTTCGCCGTTGCCGCCCCCGAGCCGCTCCTCCCCGAGCCCTCGCCGCGTGTGTAACCCCTCCCCCACGAGCCTGCCATCCTCGTCGCCGTCATCGTCGCCGGCCTCGTCGTCGTCCTCGTCACCGGCCTCGTCGCCGTCATGCCTCGAGCCCCCAGTGAGCCCCTTCCCATCCCGATCCGTGCGCTGCTGCGGCTGCCGCCGCCCTTGTGCGCTGCCGCTGCCCCCCCTGTATGGATGGATGGATATGCATGTATATGTATGTATGTATGTATGTATGGATGGATATGCATGTATATGGATGGATGTATGTGTATGTGTTCATAGTTTTTTTTGTTCATAGCATTTTTATAAGTTGTATAGTTTTATTTTTGTTCAATGTTTATGGTTAGAAGAGGAGAGGAAAAAATTGTGTTGCAAAAGTTACATTTAAGGTTAGTTGATTTAGTGCATTTTAGGTTATTAGTTCTACTGTTAGTGCATTTAAAGTTAGTTTATTTTTAGTTGAACTAGTTGATTAATTAATAAAAACTACTTTATTTTACTATATATAGAAGTAGTTTATTTTTAGTAAGTACTATTTTATTTTATTTATAGTAAGTGTTTAGTAGTTGAACTAGTTGATTTAATAAAACTACTTTATTTTACTATATATAGAAGTAGATTATTTTTAGTAAGTACTACTTTATTTTATTTATAGTAAGTGCTTAATTAGTAGTTGAACTAGTTGATTTAATAAAACTACTTTATTTTACTATAGAAGTAGTTTATTTTTAGCAAGAAAATTAATAGAATTAGTTTATTTTTTTAGTTCAAACAATTATTCCCGCATCGACGTCGACGATGCCTATCCCGCATCCTCGTCGTCGACTCGGCGGAGGAGGCCGGCTTGATCAGAGGGGCCATGTCCGGGACTGGGCTCCGCCGGGCTGGTATTGGGAGGTGCTACCTTCCGAGGGCGTAGGTTGGTGAGGAGCCAGCCCGTCGTTGACCCGATCCTTGTTTGGTGGCGGTCGCATGGGCCAGTGATGGTGCCTAGGCTTCCGGATACCGCAGAGGTGGTACGTCATCGTGTCAGCGAGGAAGACGAGCACGTCCGTCGCTACATGGTTGCGTTGGAGCGCAGATTCGACAATATCTGACAGGTTCTTCAGGGATCTCACTGGAGCGATCCTGTGATGGTTCCTTCTCTTTGGGTGTCCACCGCCCGTGCCGATACCCGTCGGGCGCTACGGTTCTAGCTGTACTGGCGATATTATATGTATGATAGTATTCGAGGTGTATTAGTGATAATATTCGACGATGTATGGATGCAAGAGATGATGTAGTTTTGCTTATAATTGAATGCATCCTAATTTGAATACTACTTTATTTTGCGATTTGATTTTGCTTATTGAATGCTTAAACTGGAAAACTACTCCTACTTCGAATGCTAAAATTGGAGAGCACTATGCAAGGCGTATGCATATGATTAGTTGATAGCTTATAGGGTTTTTGTTTTCACAGAAATCTAGGAGCCCCCCTCCATCATCCCCGCCGTCGTCCCCGTCACCGACCCCCTCCGACCTCGAGGTGAGACCAGCCAAATCCTTTTTTAGAAAGATAATTAAATGATATTTCGAGTTGACTTTAAGTCTGTCGAGTCTCCACCATATATGAAAGGACGAAGAAGCCCGACTGTTGTCGTGGGGGTCGTTTCTCCTCTTCTCCGGGTGCTAGACCTTTGTTATGCACTAGGGGAAGAAGGAGTAACGACCATCACCGACGGTCGCAAATGTCAGAGAGGAATCAGTGAGGGAGAGTTCCACCATATATATATGAGAGGACAAAGAATCCCGACTGTTGTCGTGGGGGTCGCTTCTCCTTCGTTCCCATGTGCTAGACATTTTGGTGTAATGCACGCGGGGACAAAGTGAGGAGCGACCATCACCGAGAGTCGAATATATACACCACGTGAGCTGAGAGTTTTCAAGAAAAGACTCGACAGACTGATAGTCAACCCGTGATGAATAATAATGATCTAATTTAGTTTTTGTAGTACATATATTTAATTATACAAGTTTAATCTTTGAATTATGAACGTAGGAAATGTCGTCATCAGACGATGAAAGTCTCCCGGGGGAGTGCAGCTGGTGCCACGACGATTGAGGTCTGTGCGACATGCCTCACCTGGACGATGATCGGTGCTTCGGCATTAAGCTTGAGGAGACCTTCGATGTTGAAACGGTACGCAACGACGACAAGTGTTTTTTCGTAATTAAGCATGACTACAACTATTTCAACGTGTAATTTTCATCTTTTACAACTCGAGCAGCTTATCCCATGCCATGCAAGACACTATGTCTTGGAAATGATGAGTTTTGAAGACCATGAAAGTTTCGAAACAAAGAAAATTCACCTAAGAACTCATCATGAGGTGGATTTTGAAGTAAAGCTGTACAATTCTGAGAGCGTAATCCATTTTGGTTGCAAAAAATGGAAGCACTTTGCAAGATGTATGGTTTTGATGAGGGTATGCTTGTCACCATGGATCTTGGTGATCCTGAAATCAAGCAAGACAATATGGACATTTGGATCCTTGTTGATACGCCTCCAATTCTACCGTTATGTGAGTTTCTCAAACATAGTTATTAGCTAATTTATATTATTTATTTCAAAATAGTTGACAGCTTATTTCCATTGACAGCTTATTTTCATTCTTCAAAGAATGTGCGGGAGATGGTAGACAAAACCCACTACACCGATGGCTCCGAATTAACTTACAAGGAGAAAAATCATCTGATCGGATTTTGTACTGACATTGAGAATTACAATATCTATAATCAAACCCCTCAACGTTATGGTCAATACGTGCCACTAGTGCATGTGTTCAACTACGGTAACTACCATGGAGATACCCTGGTAAGATTTTTTATTATTACTACATACACGCATCTTTTGCATACTTCTAAAACTAGTACATCATTGCTAACTATGAAGTTATTACTATGTTTTTCAACAGATAATTCCAGAGAATTGTGTGCCTCATTTGATGTATCGGAAAGGTAGCCTTAATGTTTTGAACATACGGCCAGGTCATCCTACGAATCTCAACTGTCCATACCAGATTTCTAAAAGAAGTGGAGACATGCAAATCAAAGGATGGAAAAAAATATATGGACAGTCGTAAGGAGGTTCTTGGAAGTAAAAGGAAGCGAAGCGCAAGAATTGGAGACAGGATGATCTCCATTCTCCATAATGGAGAGTCAGGGTCTATTTTGTTTTATGCTATTTTACCTTAAAGAGGGTATTTAGGTCCTACCTAATACTGATGATCATGTGCTAAGAACAATTAAGTAGGGTTGGTTCGATGACTATGAGGATGATGATCGTATGACTTGTTATTAATAACGAGTAGAAGTTGTATGATGATGATTAGTAGGACTTGTTATTATGATGATGCATGATGCGAGCATGAAGAGTTATTATATATCTGTGGGTGAAATGAACATGGATTGGATTGAAGTGAAGGCAACATGCATGTGGTGCATGTCGAAAGTAGTACAATCCAAACTTGATGAAGTTAGGATTAGTATTACTTTCGACATGCTCCACATGTTGCCTCCCTTCAATCTAAGTCATGTTTAGGCATAGCAGTAGCAGTAGCACGGAGATAAGAGAGGACACATCTCTCTATTAGCTACCTATATGAACCTAAATTAACCCCCAAACCCCCAAAATCCTTAAACCACCTCCTTTAAAAAAAACAGCCGCTAAAATGCTGACGCGTGGAAGCTTATTGGTCTCGGTTGGTGCTATCAACCGGGACCAAAGGCCCTCCTGCCTGGGCTTGCCGGAGCGGCCACGTGGAGACCCATCTATCCCGGTTTGTATAAGAACCGAGACTAAAGGCCTAGGGCATTAGTAACGACCCTTTAGTCCTGGTTCTCCAACCGGGACAGATGGGCCTTATGAACCGGGGCAAATGGGCCTTTTCTACTAGTGCATATCTGGCTTGGATGACTCCCAAGCGAAGCTTTCAGAATATTGTTATTTGGAAAGTAAATGCTCTTCATAATTCGCGCACTAAGAGAAGTAGGATCCTGTAGCATGCGCCAGACCTGCCTAGCTAACATGGCTAGGTTGAATAACTCGAAGTCTTTAAACCCCAAACCTTCCATGCTTTTTGGCTGAGTCATTGCCTTCCACGATACCCAATGCAGTTTGCGCTGGCCGTTCTTGCCCACCCACCAGAATTTTCTTATCAACGTGTTCAAATGCTCACATAGGCCCCTTGGCATTTTAAAACAGGACATGGAAAATACTGGTATGGCCTGTGCCACTGCCTTTACTAACACCTCCTTGCCTGCGGAATACATAGTTCTTTCGACCCAGCCTTGAATTTTGCTCCACAATCTGTTCTGTTACATGAGCCATACGTACGGGCCTGTTACAGCCCATCGAAAGGCCTGCTCGATGGATGACAAAACATCCTAATCGCCTGTAATCCTCTCGCCGTCTCCTGGCAGTTGCCACATCATGAGGAATCGAAGTCTTTGCGACGCCAGTTCAAAAAAAAAGAAGTCTCTGCGACGCATCTAAACTCCATCTAGGCGCCGCCAGCAGCGCCTCGCCGCTCATCTTCAAGTCTTCGTCAGTTGTCCATCTAAAGAATCTGTACGCAAGCAAGCTTCAATCTATTCCTCGCGGCTCTCTGTGTTGTTTTACCTCCATGCTTTGGATTAGGATTTAGGGAAGAACGAGGGCATCTATTTATCTATTTTTCTCAATTGTTAAGGAATGGCGTCTAGGTCAAACATTTAATCCTCTGTCGCTTGTTCTCGGACTGGGTCTAGGAGTAACAACGCTGATGATTCTGATCACCATTAATGGAAGACTATTAGATTATTTCATTGACGTCAATTTTCTCATCCTCAAAGTATTGTTAGGGGTGCTGATTTTCCATGCATTTATATATGGACGTGACTAGGGAGCACCTGTTGGCTAGTTAGTATTATAGGGCACACACCCAAAAAAGGAAAGTGAAAACCCCTGAACAGTTGGCACGACAGAAAAGGAAAGGGGTATAACCGCTCCCGCACATGGCCGACAACGAATCTCCTGTGATTGTAACCGCTCCCACACACCTGCCCAGCGTGCGTCCCACGCGAACCCCTCTCCCTACCTCCCGTTCCCCTCCTTCTTCCTCCCCCTTTTTTCTCCATGGTTCTAAATTCATGGATCTAACTCTTCAAAGTTCCTACAAGGCCTAAATCCAGCAGCAGCAGCATCGCCACTCCTGCAGCAACCACTTCTGCCCCATCTTCTCCAGCCGACGGGTTAGTTCTTCCTCCTCCTCTGGCCTACAAAACATTGATGAGATTTAGGCCACTTGTGGTAAATGAATAGGCAACTTAAGAAGGAGCTTTTCTTCCATAAAACAGTGGACACAAGCGCGATTTGTGTCTCTTGCTAGGAAAATTGTCACATTTGGTGGAAGCGAGTGTGTGAATGTCTGTTGGCAACCCGTGGGTCTGTGTTTCTATTCCTTGGAGCATATTTGTTAAGGCAACTTGTCGTAAGAGTTGCGGGCAAGTATATGAATGTCTTTACGCAACATGTGGCTTTGTGTTCATTTTTACCCTAAACCATAATTGTTACGCCATCTAGGCAACTTGGCACATAAACTGCGGGCAAGTATGTGTGCATCTGTAGGAAAAACTGGTGATAAGTTAACCTGAAGACATCCGCCGCTCCCCCCCCCCTGCGTTTTTAGGCAACTTGTGGTGATGCAGGAGGCAACTAAGTGGATTTTGCGGGCAACTAAGTGGTGATGCAGAAAGTAAAGTGTGTGAATATGTGCAGAGCATGGTTACTACTTGACATAAACACCCCCAAAAAACCACCAGTACCTAAAACAACAAAAGGAGGAGAACAAATACAGGAAAAACTCCCAAGAATTGCATGCATGTATCTTCCAGCCTGCCTACAAAACGGTAAAAAACAGAAAATTTTGCCCAGAAGGAATGTCATATACCTGTGCAGGTGATCCCGCACCATGAAGAACACCCGAGTCTCCTATGCTTTGTAACATGCAATCTCTGTTGTAAAACATGCAAATACATACATGCTGGTTATTAAAAACTGCACAGAAAATTTAAAAACATGCTTGAGAAAAGGAAATAAATCTGAACACAGTTGTCTGAGATGATGTAGTAACCTGTAAAAAAAGATAATTCTTGAAGAGAAAGAAGTGATCATGCTTGCTTCTCTGCAAAACACAATAAAGAGGAACTCAAGTTTCATTATAAGAAATAGGCTGGATATCACACACAAATACACAGTGTAAGAGGAACAAAAGGTTTTCCAAATGTCAAGCAAGTCACATACTTAATACTAGCAAGTGAGGCCCAACCGTCAAGCAAGTCCTACTCATCACTAGTTGCAATGCACTATGTAATGCACTCTGACTTGCCTGGTCTAGTAGTGTGGACTTGCCTAATCCCTCATTTTTAGTCCAGGTTGATGTTTAAACGACAACCATTGGGCAAGTCAAAAAGCAAAAACAAGCAACTACTTATCAATGGTTATGCAAGTTTTGTGAAAAGGGGGGAACCACACTAGTGCCAAGTTCAAAAAACCATTGATCTCGCAACTCGTACTGCACATATGGCAACTCACGCCCGCAGATCTGGCAACTCGTAGCCTCTGCTTCACAACTTCCCACCCGTGCCCCTCTCAAACATCGCCAAGATAAATGTCTGACTTCAAGGTAGAGCAATGGTTTGTCGCACCCAGAAAAAATTATCGATCGCCATCAACTCACCAGACACAAAAAGGATCAAGTTGTGCTTGCAGTTATGCAAATTTTGTGAGTCAAAACTTATTTTTGCAGCCAGCTTATTAGTTTGTCGCCAAAAAAAGGAGAACGGGAAATCAAAAGCAAGTCTTCCTGTAATGTAGGCAATTTGCATATAAGTTTTAGGCAATTCCTCTTTTTTGTTGAACAAAAAAACTATCAACCACCTACTGGGGATGCATAGAAACACATGTTGGAAAGCTCTGGGGGTTGTGTGAAGTTTACCTGGAAGTTGTCAGTGAAACATTTTTTGCTTGCGAATAAGTGGGAGCTAGAGAGCAAGTCCTGTTGTGATGTAGGCAATTTATATATAAGTTTCAGACAACTCACTTTATTTGCTGGAACAAAAAAAGGCTAACATCCAGCTACTGGGGATGCAGAAAAAACTAGGTGGAAAGCTATTGGGGATTTATGAGGTTTACCTGAAAGTGGTTGGCAAAGCTTCTTGCTTGCAAAGAGGGAAAATAAATAGCAAGTCCTGCTGGGATGTAGGCAAAATGCAAATAATTTTCAAGCAAGTGGGTTGATAGCATTTTGCGCCTGAACCACTATGAGTTTCCTCTCGCTTCTCTTCACTGCAATAAGCAAAGGATTCAGTTATGTGAGAATATTAACTGGGCTCTTGGACAGAAATAGCATGTACTTTGAATAATTATTATTGTGAATACACTTTAAAATAGTTAAGGGAGACTTACAGACAAGCCAAATCCAACCGGACTGTAACGCCCTCGATGCGGCTATATCTCCCACGTGTCGAGGCACGACTTAGAGGCATAACCGCATTGAAAGCAATGTCGCAAGTCGGGAAATCATTACAACATCCCATGTAATACATAATAAAAGGGGGAGGTAACATAGTTGGCTTACACTCGCCACGTCACATCAGAGTACATAAATAGCATCCATCAAACAAACACTCATGGCCCGTCTACGGCGCCAAAATAGAAAAGAACCCAACATGCGACAAGGCCCTGAATCAAACCCCAACTAGGCACCACTACTGATCATCGGGAAAGGAAACATAATAACGCTGAGAGTCCTCGTCGAACTCCCACTTGAGCTCGTACTCGTCACCTGGAGCGGAATCACCTGGACCTGCATCTGGAATTATAGTATCTGTGAGCCACAGGGACTCAGCAATCTCGTACCCTCGCGATCAAGACTATTTAAGCTTATAGGAATGGATAAGGCAAGTATATGTGGAGCTGCAGCAAGCGACTAGCATATGTGGTGGCTAACTTATACGCAAAAGAGAGCGAGAAGAGGAGGCAAGGCGCGAGCGAGAATCTAGAGCAACAACCTGCGCAAGCATTACTCCAACACCGTGTCCACTTCCCGGACTCCGCCGAGAAGAGGCCATCACGGCAACACACGCAGTTGATTCGTTTTAATTAATTAAGGTTTAAGTTATCTACAACCGGACATTAACAAATTCCCATCTGCCCATAACCGCGGGCACGGCTTTCGGAAGTTCAATCCCTGCAGGGGAGTCCCAACTTAGCCCATGACAAGCTCTCACGGTCAACGAAGGAATAGACCTCCACCCGAGACACACCGATCAGACTCGGTAACCCGGTACAACAAGACAATTCGACAGGTTAAAACAAGACCAGCAACACCGCCCGAATGTGCCGACAAATCCCGATAGGAGCTGCACATATCTCTTTCTCAGGGCACACTCAGATGAGCGCTCCATACAACTAAAACCAAACCTCGAGTTTCCCCGAGGGGGCGCTGCACAGGACTCTAGTTTGGACCAACACTCAGAGGAGCACTGGCCCGGGGGGGGGGGTTAAAATAAGATGACCCTTGAGTCTGCAGAACCCAAGGGAAAGGAAAAGGCTAGGTGGCAAACGGTAAGACCAATGTTGGGCATTGCTGGAAAAGCTTTAAACAAGGCGAACTATCAAGGGGTTCCCATTATAACCCAACCGTGTAAGGAACGCAAATCCGGGAACATAACACCGACATGACGGAAACTAGGACGGCAAGAGTGGAACAAAACACTAGGCGAGGGGCCGAGCCTTCCACCCTTTACCAAGTATATAGATGCATTAAGATAACATGGCAATATAATGATATCCCAACAAGTAAATAAATGTTCCAACAAGGAACGGCTCCAGTCTTCACCTGCAACTAACAACGCTATAAGAAGGGCTGAGCAAAGCGGTAACATAGCTAATCAACGGTTTGCTAGGACAATGGTAGGTTAGAGGTTCAATCATGCAATTGGGAGGCTGACAAGCAAGTGGTAGGCATCGTAGCAGTGGCAAAGCAAAAGAGCGAGCAAACTAGCATAGCAAAGATAGTAGTGATTTCGAGGGTATGATCATCTTGCCTGCACAGTTGTCAAAGTTGACTGGATCCTCACAAGCAAACTCAACGGGCTCCTCGGTAGCGAACTCGTCTCCCGGCTCTACCCAACAAGACAAACAAGCAACAAGGATACAATCAACCACGTGCAAGACCAAGCAATATGATGAAATGATGACATGCTATGCGGGATGCGATGCGGGATGCAAAATGCAAGATATGACAGAAAATGCATGAACCTGGCCTCAACTTGGAATTCCAAGGGTGCCACTGGATAGAGGGGATGAAATCGCTTGAAAACGATCTAAAGATCATTGGAATCGGAGTTACGGTTTGGAAATGGCAAGCGCTTTAGGATATGACACCGGTCTGCGATTTACAGCAAGTAGGCATCTAAACGCAACGAAATGAACATGCTACAGCCACCAAACATGACAACAAAATACATGGCAGGGATGCCCACAAGATGCTTAACAAAAGACTAGCACTGAGCTACGGCCAATTCATCCATTAAGAGGTTCAAACAAGTATGGCAAAAATGCAAATGCAAAACAGATTCCAGACTTAGTGAAATTAACACTTGTCTGAAATTTCAGATCACGATGCTCTCTTCGGAGCAGCAAAACAATATGATACATGACCTGAACATGACAAGTAAGAACATGGCATGGAGCTACTCAACAAGCTTAACAAAAGACCCAAAGTGACCTGGGGCCAAAAGGGTTCACAAAATATATTAACGGGCACACGAACATAGCTAAAACACAATCAGTTTCCAGACTTGGTGAAAACTGAGACATGCTGAAATATAACTCACGAAGGCATGTAAATGAGCTCGATGCACTCACCATGGTGCAAGTCACAGCAAGGCAAGCATACATCCATTAAGAAGGCACAAAATATAAGCTAGACATGGCAAGAACAATGGCATAGCATGCACGGATCAACTACAACAACGCTGGCAAAATCGCAAACAAGTTGACGATCTGCCCAGATTCACCACGAAGCAAAAGTGGAGCTCGATTGAATCAAGCTATGGTGCTCCATAATTGCAAACAAAGACATGGATGGATAGAGCATAACATGAATAACAAAAGTCCCTTACTGATTATCCTCAAAAGAGGCACAGATCATTAGGAAACAAGCTGAACATATGGCATCATGAACTAAAATATCTCAGACTTAGCGAAAACAACTAAGTCCCTGAAATCAGCAATCTCAGGTACCTCTCTTCGCAAGCTTGCACAAGACAACACACACATCCTAAAAATGCATGGGTGGCACCTCTGGAAATAAGACAAAATGCTTAACAATTCATCCCAAAGAGGCACAGGTATATAATGCACGAATTAAAGATGGCAAAAATGACAAAAGTACAAGATGAACTAACGGATCTGCAATTTAACTCATGAAGCCTCCTTCTAACAGTATTTTGGGCAACAAGACGACCTCAAATTCAAATGATGCAATGGAATGAAATGATGTACATGTCAAGATGAAGATTTTGATATATCATACGCCCAAAACGGAGCTACGGTTGCGGAGATACGAGCAGTCAAAGAATGCAAAAAAATATGGAGATTAGGGTTTCGGGGAGAGGTCAACCCGATCCAGATCCAGATCCAGATCGGCACGCGGATCGAGGAACGCCGGGGATCACTGTAGCTGGCCGGAACTTGGCCGCCGGAGACGCGGGAGGAGGCCGGCCGGGGCGGATCCGGTGGTCGCCGGGGCGGTGGCGTGGAGGCCCGCGGGCGGAGGCGGCGGTGGTCCGGCAGCGCTACGGGTGCCGGCCGGCAAGGGCGCGCACGGCGGTGCGGCGGCGGCGATGGCGTCCCGCGGCGGCGCCGGTCGCCGGAGGCGCGGAAGGCGGCGGCGCTCGGGGAAAGGAGGAGGCGCGGGGGCGCGGGCTCGCGGGGGCCGTCCCCGGGCCTGGCGGGCCGCGGCGGCGGTGGGGGCGCGGCTGCCACGTGGTGAGCCCTCAGTGGCTGCGGGCGGCGGCGGCGGTTGTCCGGGTCGGGACGGACATGTCCAGCTCGGCGCGGGGATTTTTAGGGTTTCGGAGGTGGAAGACGATCCGAAAACGGAGGGGCCTTTAAATAGGCATAAGTAGAGCTAGGAGAGTCCAAAAGAGGTGCGGTTTTCGCCCACGCGATCGTGATCGAACGCTCTAGGACATGGAGTAGAGTTTGGTAGGTTTTGGGCCAAATTGGAGGGGTGTTGGGCTGCAACACACACGAGGCCTTTTCGGTCCCTCGGTTAACCGTTGGAGTATCAAACGAAGTCCAAATGATACGAAACTTGACAGGCGCTCTACCGGTACTAAACCAAGGCCGCATGTCAAGTCTCGGTCCAATCCGGAAATGTTTAATCCCCACACACGAAAGAAAGCTAGAAATGACCACCGGAGGAGAACGAAGCGCCGGAATGCAAAACGGACAACGGAGAAAATGCTCAAATGCATGAGATGAACATGTATGCAAATGCAATGCACATGATGACATGATATGAGATGCATGAAAACGAAAACAACACACGGAGACAAAACCCGAACCCGAGAAATAAATATAACTTAGCGCCGGAAACGGCAAGAGTTGGATACAAATATGGAAAGTATATCTGGGGCGTTACACGGACCCCAACAATGACAATGCCGAGCGCATGAACTCCTCCCTAAAATTAAAGGAGCCGAAATCCTTCTCAATCTGCTGCAGCGCACCTGCCTCGGGAGAGCCACCGCCTTCTGGCTGCATCGATTCCTAGAAGACGTGATGGTTCCAGACCAACACACCACATGATACAGATAATTGCAGCAACCAAAATACAGCAGGACCCTCCTGTTTCATCTCCCTGCAACAGTCAATGAAGCTGGAGCTATCAGAAGATGAAATCTCAGTGTGCGCAAATAGGACGCTGAAACTACCTCGGTCGCATCATTGCTCTCGGATAGCGGGTTGCTGTTGTTGTAAGCCTCCTTGATGAGGTCCTCGAGGGTGTGGCCATACAGCGGGCTGATGGCGAGCTGCTTGATGAGCCCGTCCATGTAGTCCTACTGGTGCTTGCCCCAGTGCAGCTCCACCGCCTTCCTGCTCATGTAAGGCTCCAGGGCGTCCCGCAACCACGTGAAGCTGAGGCTGAAGGTGGCATCTTCTAATGGCAGTATAAACAAGTAGAATTTGGTTCAAAAAACAAAAACAAAATAAACATAACGGTTGGCAAATAGCAGTATTATATTCAGGCTTAGCTGATGACAACACCATGTCGTTAAGTACCAGCAAAGAGATGCTTATTAGTGTCACCATCAATATTGTATTCTCAGGAAGTTTGTTCTGAAGTACCCATTTCTAAACAATAATGCTATGTGATAATCCTTTGTAAAATTAATGTGATTCTGGTAGCATTATTCAGCAAGCACCGATGTGCTTCTACTTGCACACATATCTTGTACTAGCATTAGAACGGTTGGAGTTCTGATTGTATAAAGTAGACCTTTTTGATTATTGAACTGATGTGTTCCTGTACAAGTTTCAGTTTAGCTGAAATGGATACAATAATAAACATAAATGTTTAATTAGGCAGACGGACATATCAGGCAACCAACTAACAAAATCATTGGGTTGATATATGGATACAATAATCAACAGAAATGTTTGACCATCCAAGCAGACAGCGTTTCTGTATGTTACTTGCTAGTTCAGACATATCAGGCAACCTACTAACAAAATCATTAATTAAGCTTCTGGCATATATGAAAAAACATTAGGCAAGTTGTGGCAAGATATGTAACTAGGCTAGTTTCATATCTCCATGCGTGCGTTGGTGTGCACCAAAATTTCTGGGTTCTGGGTAATCAAAATTTCCATCAAGTTTGTGTAGCACCTCGATGAGATGGCAAAATTGACGAACATTTGAGGCAACTACAAATCAATAGTTAGGCAAGTTTTTGTGTACAACAAAAAAAAGACACTCTCTGTGGGAAAGGGATCTGGCAACTACTCATACTATAAACTCTGGCAACACACCACATCTCCGAGCAACTTGTGCTCACGCCCGCGGCAACACAAAGCATGTGCTTTGGCAAATCCACAATTGGTTCAGAACGCCTCACCTTGTGGACGAATAGCAGGAGGGGAATCTACAGTGACGTACTGCGCCTCATTCACCCGGCCCCTGCAGGTAAGCTCTGGACGGGAGTGTTTGAGGCAAGGTTGTGAGAGGATCCTCCCTGTACTGTTGGTTGGAATCTGCAAGGGGGCGGCCAGAGCAGCCCCTGCCTTCTTTTGTTGTCGTCGTTGGACTAGAAGGGCCTGAATCCGACATGAATCGAAGGCCCGAGCTACAAGATGCATTAACCCGGCGAGGGATTGACGCGGCGGGGGACGATGCCGGGATGGAGAAGCAGGGCACAGGGCCGCGTCGCCGCCAGTCAGGAACAAGGGAGCATGTCCGCTCGCGCGGGATGCTCCGCTACCGGTCGGGGTGGGTGGTTCGCCGGCGGAGAAGAAGGCTGAGGAAGGAGGAGCTCCGGCTCAGGATTTGGTTAGAAGCGGGCCAGCGCGAGGGCTAGGTCGATGGAGGCGGGGTGCGTCGGATCTTGCCGGGGTGTGGAGGAAGGTGTGCACCGGTGGAGGGAGAAGGTGATTTGTGTGGGGTGAGAGAGAGGAGTGGATAACGAGCATCGGTCGGTGGATTCGTTTGTTTCGGCCCGACCGCCCAACACCTAGAGACCGCGATCTCTATCGGACGGTGCAGAGGGATGTGTGCTCTGAAGCTCTAAAAAGCAAAGCTTTGCTTTTAAGAATTCAGGTTTATATATATACCCGCCGTATCCCCGTAAGTCTATTTTCAGAAAGTGTCATTTTCCCATATCGTCGTATTCGTATCCCCATACCATGTAACATAGACTGCATTTGCAGTTACGGCACGAAGAAGCGTCCAAGAAGCATTGAGCTTCACTGCCCTAACTGCAGGTGCAGTTGGGTCAATGACATGGCGGTCACCGAAGCAGCGTTCAGGAGGCACTAAGCTTCAGTGATGAGCCCACATGTCACTTACCCAAGTGCACCCCCACCGAAGCAGCGTCCCTAGGAGGCGGGCTGGACAACGCTGCCGAGCCCTTGCTCGAGGCTCAACTCCGGGAGCTTGGAAGGCCGGCAGGCACCGGGGTGGAGCTCGGGATATTCGCTCGTCAGCAGCGCGGACACTCGAGGCCGCCGCCGCATTCCAGGCCGTCGCCCGTCACCGCGGACGATGACGACGTCAACGGTGTCGACCCCGTGTTGCTAGACTAGTTGTTCCACGTGTGCCCATCTAAGCTGCCCCTCGTCCTCCGCTCTGTCGCTGGAGCAGTGGCCGGACGAGTCCGATGCCTAAAATCGTCCCCGACCAGGACATCTCCTCGCCGTCCCCTAGACAAGCCTCCCGCCGCCGCCACCACTAACCTCCGACAGCACCGCCGACCACCCGCGCAGCGCAGTGATGGAAAATGGAGAGGAGGAAGGTGGATACTGGATTGGGTTGGAGCGGTGTGGGGTTGGGGAGTCGGGATGAAAGGATAAGATAGTCTCGTCTGCGTATGGGTTGATGCGTTTCCTGACCGAACTATGGTAAATCATGACATGACGGGGGCGTCTGTGCCAAGATTCGAGCTTGTGATCGGATGGTTGGACGAGCGTTCGGGCCGAGACGCCAAAATCCACATGTTCGGACGTTATCATTTGGGATAAATAATGTATGATAAGATCGGCAGAGCCATGCCAAGCCAACACATCGCATCCTCAGCAGCAACAAGAATACTATTGGGCCACAATAGCTCATTGATGTCTCCGCCGGAAAGGGGTTCTTCTCCAGCACCGGCGGGCGAGAAAGCACACGCCGTGTGCCTGCCGGCGGCCGCGCAGGGGCATTGTTGGAGAACGTAGTAATTTCAAAAAATTTCCTACGCATACGTAAGATCATGGTAATGCATAGCAATGAGAAGGGAGAGTGTTGTCTACGTACCCTCGTAGACCGGAAGCGGAAGCGTTAGCACAATGCGGTTGATGTAGTCGTACGTCTTCATGGCCCGACCGATCAAGCACCGAAACTACGTCACCTCCGAGTTCTAGCACACGTTCAGCTCGATGACGATCCCTGGACTCCGATCCAGCAAAGTGTCGGGGAAGAGTTCCGTCAGCACGACGGCGTGGTGACGATCTTGATGTTCTACCGTCGCAGGGCTTCGCCTAAGCACCGCTACAATATTATCGATGATTATGATGGAGGGGGGGGGGGGGGCACCACACACGGCTAAGAGAACGATCATGAAGATCAACTTGTGTCTATGGGGTGCCCCCTGGCCACGTATATAAAGGAGTGAAGGAGGGGAGGGGCCGGCCCTCTCTATGGCGCGCCCTAGGGGAGTCCTACTACCATCGGGAGTAGGATTCCCCCTTTCCTACTAGAACTAGGAGCCCTTCCAAGTAGTAGGAGTAGGAGGGAAGGAAAGGGAAGGGAAAAGGAGAAGGAAGGAAGGGCCCCCCCCTTTCCCTAGTCCAATTCAGACCAGACCAAGGGGAGGGGTGCGGCCACCCTTGAGGCACTTTTCCTTCTTTCCCCTATGGCCCAATAAGGCCCAATACGTATTCCCGTAACTCTCCGGTACTCCGAAAAATAACCGAATCACTCGAAACCTTTTTGATGTCCGAATATAGTCGTCCAATATATTGATCTTTACGTCTCGACCATTTCGAGACTCCTCGTCATGTCCCCGATCTCATCCGGGACTCTGAACTCCTTCCGTACATCAAAACTCATAAACTCATAATATATCTGTCATCGAAACCTTAAGCGTGCGGACCCTACGGGTTCGAGAACAATGTAGACATGACCGAGACACGTCTCTGGTCAATAACCAATAGCGGAACCTAGATGCTCATATTGGCTCCCACATATTCTACGAAGATCTTTATCGGCCAGACCGCATAACAACATACGTTGTTCCCTTTGTCATCGGTATGTTACTTGCCTGAGATTCGATCGTCGGTATCTCAATACCTAGTTCAATCTCGTTACCGGCAAGTCTCTTTACTCGTTCTGTAATACATCATCCCGCAACTAACTCATTAGTTGCAATGCTTGCAAGGCTTATAGTGATGTGCATTACCGAGTGGGCCCAGAGATACCTCTCCGACAATTGGAGTGACAAATCCTAATCTCGAAATACGCCAACCCAACAAGTACCTTTGGAGACACCTGTAGAGCACCTTTATAATCACCCAGTTATGTTGTGACGTTTGGTAGCACACAAAGTGTTCCTGCGGTAAACGGGAGTTGCATAATCTCATAGTCATAGGAACATGTATAAGTCATGAAGAAAGCAATAGCAATAAACTAAACGATCAAGTGCTATGCTAACAGAATGGGCCAAGTCAATCACATCATTCTCCTAATGATGTGATCCTGTTAATCAAATGAAAACTCTTTGTCTATGGCTAGGAAACATAACCATCTTTGATCAACGAGCTAGTCAAGTAGAGGCATACTAGTGACACTCTGTTTGTCTATGTATTCACACATGTATCATGTTTCCGGTTAATACAATTCTAGCATGAATAATAAACATTTATCATGATATAAGGAAATAAATAATAACTTTATTATTGCCTCTAGGGCATATTTCCTTCAGTCTCCCACTTGCACTAGAGTCAATAATCTAGTTCACATCGCCATGTGATTTAACACCAATAGTTCACATCACCATGTGATTAACACCCATAGTTCACATCATCATGTGACCAACACCCAAAGGGTTTACTAGAGTCAATAATCTAGTTCACATTGCTATGTGATTAACACCCAAAGAGTACTAAGGTGTGATCATGTTTTTCTTGTGAGAGAAGTTTAGTCAATGGGTCTGCTACATTCGGATCCGTATGTATTTTGCAAATTTCTATGTCAACAATGCTCTGCACGGAGCTACTCTAGCTAATTGCTCCCTTTTTAAATATGTATCCAGATTGAGACTTTGAGTCATCTGGATCAGTGTGAAAACTTGCATTGACGTAACCCTTTACGACAAACCTTTTGTCACCTCCATAATCGAGAAACATATCCTTATTCCACTAAGGATAATTTTGACCAATGTCTAGTGATCTACTCCTAGATCACTATTGTGTTCCCTTGCCAAACTCAGGGCAGGGTATACAATAGGTCTGGTACACAGCATGGCATACTTTATAGAACCTATGGCTAAGGCATAGGGAATGACTTTCATTCTCTCTCTATTTTCTGTCGTGGTCGGGTTTTGAGTCTTACTCAACTTCACACCTTGTAACACAGGCAAGAACTCCTTCTTTAACTGTTCCATTTTGAACAACTTCAAAATCTTGTCAAGGTATGCACTCATTGAAAAACTTATCAAATGTCTTGATCTATCTCTATAGATCTTGATGCTCAATATGTAAGCAGCTTCACCGAGGTCTTTCTTTGAAAAAATACTTTCAAACATTCCTTTATGCTTTGCAGAATAATTCTACATTATCTCCGATCAACAATATGTCATTCACATATACTTATCAGAAATGTTGTAGTGCTCCCACTCACTTTCTTGTAAATACAGGCTTCACCGCAAGTCCGTATAAAACTATATGCTTTGATCAATTTATCAAAGCGTATATTCCAACTCCGAGATGCTTGCACCAGTCCATAGATGGATCGCTGGAGCTTGCATATTTTGTTAGTACCTTTAGGATTGACAAAACCTTCTGGTTGCATCATATACAACTCCTCTTTAATAAATCCATTAAAGAATGCAGTTTTGTTTATCCATTTGCCAGATTTCATAAAATGCGGCAATTGCTAACATGATTCGGACAGACTTAAGCATAGATACGAGTGAGAAACTCTCATCGTAGTCAACACCTCGAACTTATCGAAAACCTTTTGCGACAATTCTAGCTTTGCAGATAGTAACACTACTATCAGCGTCCGTCTTCCTCTTGAAGATCCATTTAATCTCAATGGCTCGCCGATCAATGTGCAAGTCAATCAAAGTCCATACTTTGTTCTCATACATGGATCTCATCTCAGATATCATGGCCTCAAGCCATTTCACGGAATCTGGGCTCATCATCGCTTCCTCATAGTTCGTAGACTCGTCATGGTCAAGTAACATGACCTCCAGAACAGGATTACCGTACCACTATGGTGCGTATCTCACTCTGGTTTACCTACGAGGTTCCGGTAGTAACTTGATCTGAAGTTACATGATCATCATCATTAGCTTCCTCACTAATTGGTGTAGTAGTCACAGGAACAGATTTCTGTAATGAACTACTTTCCAATAAGGAAGCAGGTACAATTACCTCATCAAGTTCTACTTTCCTCCCACTCACTTCTTTCGAGAGAAACTCCTTCTCTAGAAAGGATCCATTCTCAGCAACGAATATCTTGCCTTCAGATCTGTGATAGAAGGTGTACCCAACATTTTCTTTTGGGTATCCTATGAAGACGCACTTCTCCGATTTGGGTTTGAGCTTATCAGGTTGAAATTTTTTCACATAAGCATTGCAACCTCAAACTTTAAGAAACGACAGCTTAGGTTTCTTGCCAAACCATAGTTCATACGGTGTCGTCTCAACGGATTTAGATGGTGCCCTATTTAACGTGAATATAGCTGTCTCTAATGCATAACCCCAAAACGATAGTGGTAAATTGGTAAGAGACATCATAGATTGCACCATATCTAATAAAGTATGGTTACGATGTTCGGACACACCATCACACTTTGGTGTTCCAGGTGGCGTGAGTAGTGAAAATATTTCACATTGTTTTAATTGAAGGCCAAACTCGTAACTCAAATATTTTACTTCTGCGATCATATCGTAGAAACTTCTATTTTTGTTACGATGATTCTCCACTTCACTCTGATTTTTTTTGAACTTTTCAACTCTTTCAGACTTGTGTTTCATTAAGTAGATATACCCATATATGCTCAAATCATCTGTGAAGGTCAGAAAATAACGATACTTGCCGTGAGCCTTAACACTCATCGGACCGCATACATCAATATGTATTATTTCCAATAAGTCAGTTGCTCGCTCCATTGTTTCGGAGAACGGAGTCTTAGTCATCTTGCCCATGAGGCATGGTTCGCAAGCATCAAGTGATTCATAATCAAGTGATTCTAAAAGTCCATCAGCATGGAGTTTCTTCATGCGCTTTACACCAATATGACCTAAACGGCAGTGCCACAAATAAGTTGCACTATCATTATTAATTTTGCATCTTTTGGTTTCAATATTATGAATATGTGTATCACTACGATCGAGATCCAATGAACCATTTTCATTGGGTGTGTAACCATATAAGGTTTTATTCATGTAAACAGAACAACAATTTATTCTCTTACTTAAATGAATAACCGTATTGCAATAAACATGATCAAATCATATTCATGCTCAACGCAAACACCAAATAACACTTATTTAGGTTCAACACTAATCCCGAAAGTATAGGGAGTGTGCGATGATGATCATATCAATCTTGGAACCACTTCCAACACACATTGTCACTTCACCCTTAACTAGTCTCTGTTCATTCTGCAACTCCCGTTTCGAGTTACCACTCTTAGCAACTGAACTAGTATCAAATACTGAGGGTTGCTATAAGCACTAGTAAAGTACACATCAATAACATGTATATCAAATATACCTATGTTCACTTTGCCATCCTTCTTATCCGCCAATTACTTGGGGTAGTTCCGCTTCCAGTGACCAGTCCCTTTGCAGTAGAAGCACTCAGTTTCAGGCTTAGGTCCAGACTTGGGTTTTTCACTTGAGCAGCAACTTGCTTGCCGTTTTTCTTGAAGTTCCCCTTTCTTCCCTTTGTCCCTTTACTTGAAACTAGTGGTTTTGTTTACCATCAACACTTTATGCTTTTCTTGATTTCTACCTTCGTTGATTTCAGCATCACGAAGAGCTTGGAATCGTTTCCATTATCCCTTGCATATTATAGTTCATCACGAAGTTCTACTAACTTGGTGATGGTGACTAGAGAATTCTGTCAATCACTATTTTATCTGGAAGATTAACTCCCACTTGATTCAAGCGATTGTAGTACCCAGACAATCTGAGCACATGCTCACTGCTTGAGCTATTCTCCTCCATCTTTTAGCTATAGAACTTGTTGGAGACTTCATATCTCTCAACTCGGGTATTTGCTTGAAATATTAACTTCAACTCCTGGAACATCTCATATGGTCCATGACGTTCTAAACGTCTTTGAAGTCCCGATTCTAAGCCGTTTAAGCATGGTGCACTAAACTATCAAGTAGTCATCATATTGAGCTAGCCAAATGTTCATAACATCTGCATCTGCTCCTGCAATAGGTTTGTCACCTAGCGGTGCATCAAAGACATAATTCTTCTATGCAGCAATGAGGATAAACCTCAGATCACGGATCCAATCCGCATCATTGCTACTAACATCTTTCAACTTAGTTTTCTCTAGGAACATATCAAAAATAAAACAGGGGTGCTAAACGCGAGCTATTGATCTACAACATAGATATGCTAATACTACCAGGACTTAGTTCATGATAAATTAAAGTTCAATTAATCATATTACTTAAGAACTCCCACTTAGATAGACATCCCTCTAATCATCTAAGTGATCACGTGATCCAAATCAACTAAACCATAACCGATCATCACGTGAAATGGAGTAGCTTTCAATGGTGAACATCATTATGTTGATCATATCTACTATATGATTCACGCTCGACCTTTCGGTCTCAGTGTTCCGAGGCCCTATCTGCATATGCTAGGCTTGTCAAGTTTAACCTGATTATTCTGCGTGTGCAAAACTGGCTTGCACCCGTTGTAGATGGACGTAGAGCTTATCACACCCGATCATCACGTGGTGTCTGGGCACGACGAACTTTGGCAACGGTGCATACTCAGGGAGAACACTTTTTATCTTGAAATTTAGTGAGAGATCATCTTATAAAGCTACCATCGAACTAAGCAAAATAAGATGCATAAAAGATAAACATCACATGCAATCAAAATATGTGACATGATATGGCCATCATCATCTTGTGCCTTTGATCTCCATCTCCAAAAAATCGTCATGATTTCCATCATCACCGGCATGACACCATGATCTCCATCATCTTGATCTATATCAATGTGTCATCATATGGTCGTCTCGCCAACTATTGCTCTTGCAACTATTGCTATCGCATAGCGATAAAGTAAAGCAATTATTTGGCGCTTGCATCTTATGCAATAAAGAGACAACCATAAGGCTTCTGCCAGTTGCCGATAACTTCAACAAAACATGATCATCTTATACAACAACTTTTATCTCATCACGTCTTGACCACATCACATCACAACATGCCCTGCGAAAACAAGTTAGACGACCTCTATTTGTTGTTGCAAGTTTTATGTGGCTGCTACGGGCTTAGCATGAACTGTTCTTACCTACGCATCAAAAACCACAACGATAGTTTGTCAAGTTGGTGCTGTTTTAACCTTCTCAAGGACCGGGCGAAGCCACACTCGGTTCAGCTAAAGTTGGAGAAACTGACACCCGCTAGTCACCTGTGTGCATAGCACGGCGGTAAAACCAGTGTCGCGTAAGTGTACGCGTAATGTCGGTCCGGGCCGCTTCATCCAACAATACCGCCGAACCAAAGTGTGACATGCTAGTAAGCAGTACGACTTATATCGCCCACAACTCACTTGTGTTCTACTCGTGCATATTACATCAACGCATAAAACCTAGGCTCGGATGCCACTGTTGGGGAACGTAGTAATTTCAAAACATTTCCTACGCACACGCAAGATCATGGTGATGCATAGCAACAAGAGGGGAGAGTGTTGTCTACGTACCCTCGTAGACCAGAAGCGGAAACGTTAGCACAACGCGGTTGATGTAGTCATACGTCTTCACGGCCCAACCGATCAAGCACCGAAACTAAGACACCTCCGAGTTCTAGCACACGTTCAGCTCGATGACGATCCCCGGACTCCGATCCAGCAAAGTGTCGGGGAAGAGTTCCGTCAGCACGACGGCGTGGTGACAATCTTGATGTTCTACCATCGCAGGGCTTCGCCTAAGCACCGCTACAATATTATCGAGGATTATGGTGGAGGGGGGCACTGCACACGGCTAAGAGAACGATCACGAAGATCAACTTGTGTCTATGGGGTGCCCCTTGGCCACGTATATAAAGGAGTGGAGGAGGGGAGGGGCCGGCCCTCTCTATGGCGCGACCTAGGGGAGTCCTACTCCCACCGGGAGTGGGATTCCCCCTTTCCTACTAGAACTAGGAGCCCTTCCAAGTAGTAGGAGTAGGAGGGAAGGAAAGGGAAGGGAAAAGGAGAAGGAAGGAAGGGGGCGCCCCCCTTCCCTAGTCCAATTCGGACCAGACCAAGGGGAGGGGTGCGGCCACCCTTGAGGCCCTTTTCCTTCTTTCCCGTATGGCCCAATAAGGCCCAATACGTATTCCCGTAACTCTCCGGTACTCCGAAAAATAACCGAATCACTCGGAACCTTTTCGATGTCCGAATATAGTCGTCCAATATATCGATCTTTACGTCTCGACCATTTCGAGACTCCTCGTCATGTCCCCGATCTCATCCGGGACTCTGAACTCCTTCCGTACATCAAAACTCATAAACTCATAATATAACTGTCATCGAAACCTTAAGCGTGCGGACCCTACGGGTTCGAGAACAATGTAGACATGACCGAGACACGTCTCTGGTCAATAACCAATAGCGGAACCTAGATGCTCATATTGGCTCCCACATATTCTACGAAGATCTTTATCGGTCAGACCGCATAACAACATACGTTGTTCCCTTTGTCATCGGTATGTTACTTGCCCGAGATTCGATCGTCGGTATCTCAATACCTAGTTCAATCTCGTTACCGGCAAGTCTCTTTACTCGTTCCGTAATACATCATCCCGCAACTAACTCATTAGTTGCAATGCTTGCAAGGCTTATAGTGATGTGCATTACCGAGTGGGCCCAGAGATACCTCTTCGACAATCGGAGTGAGAAATCCTAATCTCGAAATACGCCAACCCTACAAGTACCTTCGGAGACACCTGTAGAGCACCTTTATAATCACCCAGTTACGTTGTGATGTTTGGTAGCACACAAAGTGTTCCTCCGGTAAACGGGAGTTGCATAATCTCATAGTCATAGGAACATGTATAAGTCATGAAGAAAGCAATAGCAATAAACTAAACGATCAAGTGCTATGCTAACGGAATGGGTCAAGTCAATCACATCATTCTCCTAATGATGTGATCCCGTTAATCAAATGACAACTCTTTGTCTATGGCTAGGAAACATAACCATCTTTGATCAACGAGCTAGTCAAGTAGAGGCATACTAGTGACACTCTGTTTGTCTATGTATTCACACATGTATCATGTTTCCGGTTAATACAATTCTAGCATGAATAATAAACATTTATCATGATATAAGGAAATAAATAATAACTTTATTATTGCCTCTAGGGCATATTTCCTTCAGGCACATCATCCCCATGCTCGACGTGGCCAAGATGCTCCACGCGCACGCACTAGTAGACAACAGGGCTTTGGTCCAAGCTCGATCTACACATTAGTCCTGGTTGCATTACGAACCCGGACTAATGTGAGCATTAGTCCCGGTTCAAGAGGCTAGGGCGCCGGTCAGGGCTCGGCAGACATCAGTCCCGGTTCAAATAAGACCTTTAGTCCCGGTGGAAGACACCAACCGATCGGGACTAAAGGTCAACACCAACCGGGACTAAAGGTTGGACCTTTAGTCCCGGTTGGAGAAACCAACCGGGACTAAAGGGGTTGAGGCTTTAGTCCGGGTTGGTGTCTCCAATAGGAACTAAAGATTAGACCAATCGGGACTAAAAGGGTTCTGAAAGTTTCTTTTCTGTTTTTCCATTTGTTTTTGTTTGTAGTTTCTATTTTAAATTGCTTATATCTTTTAGGATATTTGATGTTTTTTAATGATTCTTTTTGCATTAGATTCAAATTTTTGTCTAGTTTCTGTTTTTACCATTAGATTTCAAACTTGAATGATTTAAATTTGAATTTGTTCAAATTTGCTTCAAACCCTAGATTGTGAATAACTTGAGTTTAAAAATAGTTTTTAATTTAATTCTTTTTGCTCCTAGTCACATGCTAGATTGTTGTCACAGTAAGATTTATTTCGTTATGTTTAGAATAATTTAAATTTGGATTTGAAGTAAAACAGTATTGTTTTGCTTATATAGTTGTTCTAGTCATTTAATTGTTGTTTTTTATTAGTTAGTTCTTTCAGTGGATTTTAACATAGTAGTATGGTGCATATTGAATGCAAAAAAAGTCTGCAGTTGAAATAAGTTAAAAAATGAAATGCCTTTGTAACAGATGAGTTTTCATCTGAAACCTTATACTTTAAAGGAGATGGTCCAGTTTGTACATGAAGTGCATCCAGTTTTTGCGGTAACCCTCTCAACTTTTTAACACATGCTATGTGGGTGAAATGATAATACCATGCCAAGTTTCAACCTTTTCAGAGTTTATTTGTAGTTCTTTTCAATTTTGGGGTCATTTAGCTCAAAAAATCATTAAATGCATGAAAAATAGCAAATGAAGTTAGAAAGGGTTGAAATTTGAGGATGTGGCTTTGAATGGTGCATATTGAATGCACAAAAAGTCTGGAGTTGAAGTAAGTTCTTAAAAATAAAATGCCTTTGTAACAGATGAGTTTTTGTCTGAAACCTTGATACTTCGAAGGAGATGGTCCAGTTTGTACACGAAGTGCATTCTGTTTTTGTCGTAACCCTCTCAACTTTTTAACACAAGCTATGTGGGTGAAATGATGATAGCATGCCAAGTTTCAACCTTTTCAGAGTTTATTTGTAGTGCTTTTCAATTTTAGTGTCATTTAGCTCAAAAAATCATTAAATGCATGAAAAATAGCAAATGAAGTTAGAAAGGGTTGACTCTAGTTTGGTTAACTTTAGTTATGACTCTGGCTGGGATAGTGCTAGTAGATGTAGTGAAAGTGCTAGTTATCGACTAGAGGGGGGGGTGAATAGGCGATTTTTAGGAAAGTCTTCAAAACATGGAAGTTTTAAAGACAAACGATAGAAATGAACCTATGATATGCAACGGAAGGTAGACTACACTAGGCAGGCCATAGTCAAGTATTCAATGAAGTGAAAGCACAAAGACTAATAGCAACTAGGTAGTAAAGATCAGGACGGAAGATAGTATGAAGCCAAACAGTGATAGTGTTCACACAGTGAAGTCAAACAGATAATGCAAGCAGGCAATGACTTCACGAAGACAAAATTTAAGTAAGGAGAGGGAGAGGATAGAACCAGTGACTTGTAGAATACAATGATTTGTTGGACCAGTTCCAGTTGCTGTGACAACTGTACGTCTGGTTAGGGAGGCTGAGATTTAACTCAGAAGACCGCGTCTTCACCTTATTCCCCTTGAGCTAAGGACACCCAGTCCTCGCCCAATCACTCTGGTAAGTCTTCAAGGTAGACTTCCAAACCTTCACAGACTTCGTTCATCGGCGATCCACAATGACTATTGGATGCTCAGAACTTGACGGCTAACCGGCTAGAGGATTCACAGTCCTCAAGTGTAATAAGTCTTCAGATCACACAGACAGGAAGACTTCAGGCATGCCTAACACTCTTTGGCTCTGGGTGTTTAGGGCTTTGTCCTCGCAAGGAATTCTCTCTCAAAGGCTTCGAGGTGGGTTGCTCTCAAACGACAAAAGCCGTACACTAACTCTGAGCAGCCAAGCAATTTATGGTGTAGGGGGTGGGCTATTTATAGCCACTAGGCAACCCGACCTGATTTGTCCGAAATGACCCTGGGTCACTAAGGAACTGACACATGTTCGAACGGTCAGATTTCAAACACACACGGCAACTTTACTTGTGCTACAAGCAAAGCTGACTTATCCAGCTCTGGATAAGATTTGCTCTCATTGTCTTTGCTCGAAGACATAGGATTTTGGTTAAGCATCACATCAGTCATTCTGACTAGTTCATTTGGACCCCACTTAACAGTACGGTGGTTCCTATGACTCAACAAAGAAGAAAACGAAACAACGAAACAACTAAGTCTTCGCGCTCCATAGTCTTCACAAAATGTCTTCTCTTGTCATAGACTTCAATGTGAATACCTTCACATACCACCTTTGTCTTCCATGTCTTCATACATTTTTAGGAGTCATCTCCGGTAGGTAAACCGAATCAGTGAGGGACTACTACCTGTGTTATCCTGCAATTCTCACAAACACATTAGTCCCTCAACCAGGTTTGTCGTCAATACTCCAAAACCAACTAGGGGTGGCATTAGATGCACTTACAATCTCCCCCTTTTTGGTGATTGATGACAGACTGGTTGAAGTTTTCAACGGGGATAATGGTATGTGAAATTGTAAAGGATTTAAGTATTGTCTTCGTAAGTAGCAGGAAGGCTCCCCCTAAAGATGTGCATATAAGTATTTTGTTTTTGAATGCAAATGCACATGGCAGGTTGTACTTGCGGAGCTCCTCTTCTACTTATGAAGACAGTTCATCATGCATGAAATGATATAATGAAGATAATGACATGCATAATGAAAAATGGACGTCTGCAAAATGACTTCGTGCGGAATTTATCGTCGCACATGCAGAATTTATCATCGCATCACATAGTGTCGGAAAAGGTAGCAGACGACCATCAAGTTTAAGTGTTACAACTCAAAAACGGACCAAATGTATCAAAAGCGAGAGTTGTAAGCACTTGGCAAATGTATAGCAACCAGTAAAGAAACCACCCATATGGACCCACTTGAATACTATCAACTCATATGCTTCTCCCCCTTTTGTCAATAAAGACCAAAAAGGTTTGAAGACATAGAGCGCCTACTCGTTCCCATGAGGTGCAGGAGAAGCAGCAGGGTCGTTGTTGAGGTTCGGTGGTGTAGAAGAACTCGGTGCAGTGTCGACACGTGCTGAAGTTGGAGGAGGTGAAGTGGCATCATCTTGGTCATCGATGACTCTGGCATTCACCATCGTAGCTGAGGACGAATAGTTAGAGTCTTCAAGTGAGGAAGTCCGACGCAAGTGAGCATTCCTGGGAGGAGTTGAGTCAAACTTGAATCTTTCTGTGAAGCCATCGTCTTGCAAATCAGCTTCAGCACTAAGCAATGTCAAACTCTTCCAAGACCTCCGACAGGTTTCATGTGTAACAAAGGCATTCTTGGTGGCAAGATTGTGAATGCGATTGACGTCCACCAAGAGGCTTTGCATCTGACGCTTAAGACAGTTATGATGCTTATCCTGTTTCTGATGTAGCGCGACAAGAAGCTCTCGGTCATTGAGAACACGAGATCGCTTCTAAGGCCTTTGGGCAATGGTGCTTCCAGTGGCGTCAGTTTGAGCGCGAGGGGCACGTGTGTTCCCAGCCAAGGGATAAACACGAGAGACTACCTGAACTCCTTCAATGGGCTGGGTGAAGCTTTAACGATCAGCATTGTGAAGATAAATCGGATCCTTAGCAGGCTCTGGGTAAATAGCTTCAACAGACAGATCAACCTCTGGCAAGAATACAAGATGATTGCGCGTAGACGGCTGATAGTTGAAGGCAGAGTGAAGCTTGATAAGATGCATTACCCATGGAGCATAGAACTTCAAACCAAAAATGTCGGAGCCAGATGCAGCCAACTGTTTGATGAGGAAGTCTTGAGCATTGAAGCTGATGCCATTGAAGATATAGAAAACCAAAGTCTTCATTGCTCCTTCAAGCTTCGCTGCAGACGAATGTCCTTTGACAGGCCATAGAGTTTTTCTGATGATATGGTAAATGGTGCGAGGCAGATACTCTAGGTCTTCAACAAAGGATTCAGATGGGTATTCAGCGTTGTGAGGCAAAGGCTTCATCATGCTCAGCATTTGGCTCATGTTGGGTTCTGGCTTCTGAAAAATGCTCTCCAAAGCATTCTGGTGTTGTTGACAACCTGGTTCATAGTATTCACACTACTGGAATCAGCTAGTTTGCCATCTGCCAGTTCTTTGCCGTCCGCTAGCGGACGGCAAAAAGCTCTTTGCCATCAGCTTCCAAAAAGCAGACGGCAAAGAAATGGCTGATGGCAAAGACAAAGTTTGCCATCAGCCAGTTCTTTGCCGTCTGCTAGCGGACGGCAAAGATTCTTTGCCGTCGGCTAGCGGACGGCAAAGAGGGAGGGGCCCCACTGACGACCTGCAAAAAAAAACCTGACGGCCCCCCCTCTTTGCCGTCCGCTAGCGGACGGCAAAGAGCAAGGAGACGGACGGCAAAGGTTGGCGGACGGCAAAGAGGGAGGCCCCACGTAACGTTAACGGGGCCGCGCCCCACACCCTCCTCTCTCTCTCCCACCTCCACCGCCCCGTCGCACCACGCCCCGCCGCCGCCCCAGCGCCCCCCGCCGCCGCCCCGGCGCCCCCCCCCGCCGCCTCGGCGCCCCTCGCCGTCGCCCCGGCGCCCCCCCTGCCCCAGCGCCCCCCCGCCCCGGCGCCCCCCGCCGCCGCCCCGGCGCCCCCCCCCCCCGCCCCAGCGCCCCCCGCCGCCGCCCCAGCGCCCCCCGCCGCCGCCCAGGCCGCCCCGCCCCGCTCCTCCGTCGCCCCAGGCCGCACCGCCCCCCTCCTCCACCCTGCAGGTGAGGCCTTCTTCTTCCTTTTTTTCTTTTTCCTTTTTTCTGTTTTTTTAGTTTTAGGTTTATGTTTAGTTTAGATTTAGTTTTAGTTTTAGGACTAGTTTTAGGTTTATAGGTTTAGTTTTAGTTTAGTTTTAGGTTTAGATTTAGTTTTTTTCTTTTTCTGTTTTTTTAGTTTTAGTTTTAGGTTTAGTTTAGTTTTAGGAAAGAAGAAAAAGAGAAAAAGAGGAGATCAGGAGAAGAAGAAGAAGAGGAGGAGGAGAAGAAAAAAGAAGAAGAGGAAGAAGATGTAGAAAAAAGAGGAGAGGAGGAGAAGAAGAAGAGGAAAAAGGAAAGGAGGAAGAAGAAGAAGAAAAAAGAGGAGAGGAGGAGAAGAAGAAGAGGAAAAAGGAAAAAGGAAAGGAGGAAGAAGAAGAAGAAGACCCCGACCCCGACACCCCGACACTCCAAGCCTGACCCGACACCCCGACCCCGACCCCGACACCCCGACCCCGACCCGACACGGTACCCAGACCCCGACCCGGCACCCCGACACGACACCCCGACCCCGAGACCCCGACCCCGACACCCCGACCCCGACCCCGACCCCGACCCCGACACCCCGACCCTGACCCCGACACCCCAAGCCTGACCCGACACCCCGACCCCGACACCCCGACCCCCCGAGCCTGACCCGACACCCCGATCCCGAGCCTGACCCGACACCCTGACCCCGACACCACACCCCGACCCCGAAACAACACCCCGACACCGACACGGCACTACCCCGACATCGACACGACACCCCGACCCCCCGACCCCGAAACAGCACCCGGACCCCGACACGGCACCCCGACACCGACAGGACACCCCGACCACCGACACATCCCGTAAAGGTGTTCTTTGGCCTTCCAGAGGCCGACGGGGTCATATATTTGTGAATTATTAGTTAGGTCATATATTTTTCGATTTTGTTATGAAAAACATCATATATAATTGTGTTGATCGTGTAGTTTTAAATGTGCAGTTGTTTCATCGCTGCGAGGTTTGGTGTTCGACGACCTCGCCGTGCGTTTGACGAGCTCTGCCCCTTCGTTCGTGGGTGAGCACAAATGACAAGTCCTCCTCCCCCATTAATTATTTGATCTATTCCGATGAAACTTGATAGCTAGCTATGTATGTGTCTTGAATCATCAGTATGCGTAACCAATATGTGTCTCCCGTTCGAAAGCATCATAGTTATAAATATGCATGCATTTGCATATATATAACCTTGATTCTTTCGAATTGTCCAACGCTATCCATGGACAGCCCGAGTATGTGTAGATTGGGTTCGTTTTCCCATATGCTTTGCTCCGGATCCGACGCATATATTTTGTCAGTGCCTCCCCTGTTGTTCTCCGGGTACACATCCTCTCTGTTTATTGCAGAGACGTGTATCAGGAGAACAGCGGGGAGGTGCTGCCGAAATTTTGCGTCGGATCCGGAGCATAGCATGGGAAAATAAACCCAATCTACACATACATGGGTGGGATTAGGACCTATCATTACCTATTAGAGTGTAGGTTGCATGGACGTAATAAAATTGACAAAGTAGATCAACTGATGAATATATACATGGTGAATTACATATATAATTGTTGTGTGTCCAGTAGCTCTGAAAGTCAAGATGAGTGACCGTGCTTGGATGTATACCGGTCACACTGGTCAGAACAAATGGAGCGCTGAATGGTTCACAAAAACTAAGGGGTTTGTGCAAGCCGCATTTGCAAATGGCCAAAAGAAAACCTGGTGCCCCTGTTTCCGGTGCGGCAATTGGGAAAAGAAGACAGAGGCTGAAATGGGCAAACACCTGCAGAAGAGTGGTTTTACGCTCGATTATACAGTGTGGACATTTCATGGTGAGTCTGCCCAACGTGACCGAGCTGAGGTGGATCGTCGTCGCACCGACGAGCATGGTACCGGGATGGAAAACATGGTGCAAGGCTATGATGATGCTCGGGATTCGGACGAGGAGATGGAGGAATCTGCAAAGGCCTTCAATGAAATGTTGGAGTCTTCGAAACGTCCGCTCCACGAGCACACTGAGCTTTGTCAGTTGGATGCCATCTCACAAGTAATGGCTCTGAAGGCTCAGTTCAACTTGGGCAGAGAATGCTATGACGCAATTATGACAGTATTTGGACGCTTTCTACCCAAAGGCCATGTAATGCCTGCAAACCTGTACCAGTCGGACAAAATCCTCCGTGCACTGAAGATGCCCTATGAGAAGATACATGCCTGTGAGAAAGGATGTGCCTTATTTAGGCTTGACTATGCGGACTTGAACTATTGTCCCATTTGCAAGTCTTCCAGGTATATTGTGGTAGACAACGGTATGGGTGAGAAGACACAGACCAAAATCCCCGTTACTGTTCTTCGGTATATGCCAATCGTACCAAGACTTCAACGTCTTTTCATGGTCGAAGAGACGGCCAGACAGATGACATGGCACAAAACAGGCAAAAGAACCGAACTAGATGCAGATGGGAATCTGATGATGGTACACACATCGGATGGTGTTGCAACTTCTATTTCCTTTGAACTACTCTTATTCCTGGATATGTCATACAGTCGATACGTCACCATATTCTCGTATGGAGCGGAGATCCAAAAGGATTCCGTCGAAGAGTATGAGCTTCTCGCAAAGCAAGGAGGTGTCTATCCCGGTTTCATCTCTTGGTTCAAAAAAACGGTAATTTCTATTAGACAATTTCATATCATTCGCTAATTTGTGCATAATGCAACAATCCTTTCATATTAAACTTGTAGGCTAATTCAGAGTCTATGGACGCCGAATTGAGACAAGTCGCTAATGGTTTTGACTATAAGGTCCGTTCATTTGACAAGTACGACATCAACGGGTATCGCTTTCGTACCTATGGCAAAGAGCTATCTATGGCCGACTAAAAGTCAACAAATTGTTGTGTATCTGCTATCGGCGAAGGAGGTACCGAGTATTATGGGAGAGTTGAAGCAATTTATGAACTTCTGTTCTATGGTGAAAATCCACCGAATGTCGTAGTCTTCAAATGTTATTGGTTTCAGCCGAAGGAGACTAGAAGGACTCATGAACATGTAGGGCTAGTTGAAATCAACCAAAGCACTCATTTAGATGTTCCTGATGTCTATATTATGGCTCAACAGGCGACCCAAGTATTCTATCTACCGTGGGCCTGCCAAACTAATCCAAATCTGAAAGGTTGGGATGTCGTTTATGAAGTGCCGCCACGTGCTAGACTTTCTCCCCCAAAGGAAGAGGATTATGAACCTCACATTAACCCAGACACATATGAAGGAGAATTCTTCCAAGAGACACGTCTTTCCAAAAAGCGTTTCAAGAACCGCTATACTTCAACCCAAAACATTGAAGTAGACAGCGACAATGAATCCGACATCACCCCAGAGGAGGAACAAGAAGAGCCGGAACAAGAAGAGGTTACTGCTGCGGATGACCTGTCAATGCTTGACCGATTACGTCAAGGTGGCCTTGCACATGTTGATGCCAATGAACCCTATGAGCCCGTCATTGATTATAGTGATGATGATGATTATGCATTTATTGATGATACTGATCGAGATTATTAGTAGTGTCAGGTATTACATTTTTTTATGTTGTACTTGATGATGATACACTTAAGTGATACACATATTATTATTCATGTCGATCTTTTTTTATGCTGTACTAATTTCGTTTACTCTTTGTCATGGCAGGTGTTGAAAGATGGTGGGCGCTGGTCGGGAGCGTGGTCTGAGGTCTTCCATTCCAGACGCACCTCTCCGCCGAGCGTTGCTGGACAGTATGGCCACACCGCCGGGCCCTTCTTCGTCGACCGCGGTGCCCAGCAGGGGACGAGCTCGAGGTAGGAAGAGAGGAGGTGGGGCACGTGGTGGTGGGAGAGGAGGTAGGGCTACGGCGCCTTCCTCGCCGCCACCCCCGGCTATTTCACCCGAGCACGTGACTGCTAGGGTGGACTCGTCCGAGGAGGAGGCTACACGGACTCCGGTCCATGAGCCTCCGGTCCACGGGTCTTGGGCCCACGAGCCTCGGGTCGACTGGCCTTCGGCCCACGAGAGTTCGGCCCACGTGACCCCGGAGGAGCACACGTCCGGATGGGGTACCTGGCCGGATCAGCCCGAGGAGCCGAGTGGCCATGCTGATGATGGTGGGGAGCCGACTGATCTTGAGGAGGAGGGGGGCACCGTCTACCAGCGTGGTGCTACACGGCTCCCGTCCGTGCCGGTGACCCGCGAGCAGAGGTGGTTGATTTTCCCTGATGGGGAGAGGTACGTAAGTGCATTTAATATTTTTGTACCTTGTGCATTCACGTTTTTTCAAATAACTAATGCGTTGGCCTTGTCATGCTGCAGGGGTTGGGACCATCATCATAGTGTCCGCCGGCCCAACTCCGTCCTTGGAGTTCTTTGCCGGCAAAACTTCCCGGGGTTTGTCATGTTGCCTGGTGAGGGTCGGCTTCCAGAGCTTGGATTGAGCTGGGAGCACTACGTGGCTGCCCCGGCCCCGCCGGATGAGATTATCGACGGTGTCGTGTGCGACACGAGGGCAGACATGGTGATCAGAAAGTTTTGGGTAATTTCTCCTTTACACATTTAAAAATCTTCAACTAGCTAGTTATTAATTGTACTAATCAATATTGTCTCATTTGATTGCAGACATTCTATAGGTGTGAGGAGGGATACGAGGAGGACGCGGCACATGTTATCGAGAACGTCTGCAAGCGCCTACTCCAGAACTTACGGCACGAGGCTCGGGTGCAGGCTGTTCGAGACTACTACGCCTTGCGTGGTATCAAGAAGACCAAGCCGGCGTGCCGCGATAAGTTCCTGAGTAAGGAGCAGTACATGAAGGTAATTCTTAAGGCCTTCTCTACTTAAGTTCCTTCATTTAGTAATTCTTAGTTGTAGCGCTCAAGTTTCTATTTGCTAACTTAGGCGCCTCCGAGATGGTGTGCGGATCGGATGGATTGTTGGGAGGTGTTGGTCGATGAGTGGTGCTCTCCACAATGGCTAGCCCTCCACAACGAGGCCAAGGACAAACGTGCCCAAATGGAATGTGTGCCACACCATCAAGGCAGCTCCAACTTATATCAGTTCGGGCGCAACTGGGTATGTGGTTTGCTTCATGATTCATGCAATTCATTCATCATGCTAGCTTGAGCCCTTTAATTACTAATTTTCATTGTTTCTCTCTTTCAGGCACGCTACAATAAGGCGGATAAGGTGCCAGAGGTGTACGACCTGTATGCCATGGCCCACACTGCCTCTTTCAAGAAAGTCAAGGCTTTCTCTCAGTCTGACCTCGATGATGCAAACAACTTCACCAACATCTCCTCCCACAACAAGCTCGTGAGATATAGAGATGAGGGGAAGGCGAGGAAAGGGGAGGACTTTAACCCAAGCCAGGGTCCCATTGATCCAGAGCTGTTGATGATATCTGGTGGCGGGAGGTCCCATGGCTCCATAGCCATTGGAGATGGACTTATCCGTTGTCCTAGCACTCTCCCGGAGATCAAGGCGCGCCAGTCGAGCTCCGCTCCTGAGATAAGGCCTCGTGAACGGCCAGTGCAACTCGCCATCAAGGTTAGTGATACGTACTCAGTTATCTTTCTCCATTACATTCTGTGCGCTTCCATCAATGATTACAAATGGTCATGTGAGTGGTGTTGCAGGCTGCTATACAGAGTGAGAGAGATAGAACGGAGAAACTTCTGACGGAGGCGGCGGAGAGGCAGCGGGAGTTGGAGGAGAGGACGACAAAGATGATGGAGGAGGAGAGGGCACGGAATGACATGCAGGCAAGGGCCATGTACGAGCTCCTTGTGGTAAGTTTCTTCTGCAGATTAGCCAAAACATTCATGTAGTGTTTGTCTCATTACTAACTAGTATGACTGAGTCGTCAAAACCAAATGTGCAGTCTGTGTGCGAGAAGACAGGTCAGACCGCTCCGCCGATGCCAGTGATTGCTCCTAGGACCAAGGTGAGTTTTATTGAATGGACATTACTTGCTAGTCTTAACATTTGAGTGTCATCATGCTAACAAGACATTGGAAATGATCTTTGGTGCAGCGTAACTCCAGACAAGCATCGCACGATCCTTCTCCAGCTACCGACACGAGCCACCCCGCTCCTACACCTCCTACATCTTGGTAAGTTTATCTAGTGTTTTGCTTAACACATGCATAAAGACCTAGACTTAGCTTTATTTCCTCCAATGCTTACCATAATGACCTAGACTTAGCTTCTTCACCTCCAAAATGACTTAATAAGCTTACTGACCTCCAAAACCATCCATTTTACCTAAGTTAGCTCTAAAACGATCTGTACTTAGCTTACTTATGTCAAAAATTGCATAATTAGCTTAGTTAGCTTATAGACGATCCATTTTACCTAAGTTAGCTCTAAAATGACCCATTTTACCTAGGTTAGCTTATAAATGATCCAGTTCATCCAAGTTAGCTCAAAAATGACCCATTTTACCTAGATTAGCTCCTAAATGATCCATTTTACCTACGTTAGCTTTAAAATGACCCATTTCACCTAGGTTAACTCCAAAATGACCAATCTTACCTAGGTTATCTCATAAACGATCCATTTCAACTAATTTAGCTCATAAACGATCCATTTCACCTAGGTTACCTAAAAAATGATCCATTTCACCTAAATTAGCTCTTAAATGATCCATTTCACCTAAGTTAGCTCAAAAAGATCCATTTCAACTAAATTAGCTCATAAATGATCCATTTCACCTAAGTTAGCTCAAAAACGATCCATTTCAACTAAGTTAGCTCATAATTGATCCATTTCACCTAAGTTAGCTAAAAAATGATCCATTTCACCTTAGTTACCTCAAAAATGATCCATTTCACCTTATCTAGCTCATAAACGACCCATTTCAACTAAGTTAGCTCATAAATGATCCATTTCACCTTAGCTAGCTCATAAACGACACATTTCAACTTAGTTGGCTCATATATGATCCATTTCACGTAAGTTAGCTCATAAATGACATACTCTTCTTGTTCTAGTCTTCTTCTTGTTCTAACTTTCTTATTTTTCATTTTGCAGAGTTCATTCACTTGACGAAAGCTTGCATAGATGGAGTGCTCCTTATCCCTTTCTCTGTTTCTTTTTGTATCGTTGAACTATGCATGTATCGTTGGATGAAACTATTGTAATATATATGGTTGGATGCCTCTATGTTGAACTTGTTATGTATGATGGAACTATGATGAAGTTATGTGTTGGATGCATGTAATATATATGGTTGAATATCTTATATGTTTGCTCTGTAATGGCCTTTTGAAATATATCTATATATGTCATCTATATTTGTGATGAAAATTGTTGGATTTAATAAAAACAGATAAAAGAGCCAATATGCAGGCTCTTTGCCGTCTGCCACCGACGGCAACGAGCTCTTTGCCGTCTGCCGCGGACGGCAAAGAAGACACGTGGCATCCAGCTGTGCTTCCTGGGAGCTGACCCATTTGGCCAGTTTGCCTACAGTGGCAGACGGCAAAGACTTTGCCATCAGTGGCAGACGGCAAAGAACATGCCATGTAGTGACGTGTAGATGACATCACACGGCGGACGGCAAAGACACTAGAAAGTTTGCCGTCAGCGGCGGACGGCAAAGGCCTGCCGTTAGCCACTTAACGGATTGACAGCGCAATTATTGCCGTCCGCCTTCTTTGCCGTCTGCCGAGCTCTCTTTGCCGTCTGCGGCGGACGGCAAAGACTTTGCCATCAGTAGCAGACGGCAAAGTAGCTGTTTACCGAAGCCTACTTTGCCGGAGCCTTTTGCCGTCCGCGGCTGACGGCAAAGTAGCTGATTCCTGTAGTGTCACCAGGAGTGGGTAGGGCTGTGAGCTCAATGATATCAAGAGCTTTGGCTTCATGATGGACATTGCCTGTCATCCACTCAAGGACCCAAGTCTTTGGATCCCTGTTGTAGCCGCGAATGTGAAGAGTTGCATAAAACTGTAATAGAAGCTCTTCATTCCAGTGTTCCTTGTCTGTGACAAATTGCAGGAGTCCAGCGTCTTTGAAGCAATGCAACGCTTCTTCTAGACAGGGCAGGCTAGCTATAGCTTCAGTGTCAAGACGCATATGTGGAAATATGCGCCCTTGATTGTATAAGATGCAGGAATAGTAGCTGCGCTACTGATAGCTCCAGAACCGATCCGATGAAATACGAGGTTTGGAGTATGGGTTCTTGGCGCTGTTGAAGAAGGTGTTATGTGCCACGAAGCCATTCACATTGAAGACCCCGGGAGAGGTTGCAGTGCCTGGGAATCTTGGAAGTCTTGGCTTGGGCTTCTGGACTTGAGGCCTGTGCTCCACATGATAGGCAAACTGAGGTCCGGGAGCAGGCGGAGGAACCAGGATTGGCCAGCGGACGGTAATAGGCCGTCCACGATCATATGCTTGCTCGATGGTGTGTGGCCTTGGAGGAGGTACCGGAGCAGAGACATTGGCTTCAGGCAGTGGATTTGCTTTGGGTGCTGCATTGGTTTCAGGTGCATTCACTTCTGGCACCACATTAGCTTCAGGCGCCACATTAGCTTCAGCCATGACAACGTCATCGGCTTCAGTGTTGATGTTGGTGGCCACCTCAGTATTGGTAACCTCCACTTCAGGAGCTGGAGGGTCGGACACGTTCTCCTCAAGAATAGCTTCAGGAATGGTTGGTGGTGTAGCAACTATTTCTTCATCACGTGGTGCTTCTTCTTCATCGGCTGATGCAGCCGGAATATCTTCAGCCGTTTTGGCTTCAGACTCAAAGACATTCACAGTTGGAGTGGCTTCTGGAAACACTTGACGTGCAACAGATCGATGGTGCACTTCTCCTTCTGGAACGCTCTAAAGAGTGACTTGGGGCCTTGGTCCTTTGCGAAGCCTGCGTAATGCTGGCGACGCCTATGGAGATGGAGTTGGCTGGGCCTCAAAGTCATCGTCATCTTGCACTAGTGAGGTGACTTGTGGTTGGGGAGTACTTGGGGTGTCTTGTTGTTGTGGGTGATCAGCCCATGATGCATCCTGAGCAGTTGGCGTCAGAGGACACTACAAAAAAAAAGACACATCTGTGACATTTTGGGCCGAACGAATTTTTTTCTGTCATACATATGACACTTCTATGACGATAATTGTGACAAACCCTGGTATCAACATAGATGTGGTGGGCTCCTACTTCTATGACAAAAAATCATGACAGAAAATGGGCTTTTCATCCTGGGCGGGCCGGAGACGCAGCTTCATGACATTCTTTGGGCCGTCCATGACGGAAAAAACCGTGGTAGAAGCGAGGGCGAGGAAAATTTCAGCGAGTTCCCGGTTACGGTGGGAGGTCGGGGGCCGAGCGATGGGCGTTTCTCTCATACACATACGCGCGTGTGTGCGAGGCATTGGCTCTAACTGAACCTGAGCGAGGCGTTGGGCTCTAACTGAACCCGAGCGATTGCACTGCAGGCTACGCGTTACTGAACCCGAGCGATCGATCGATGGCTATTAACTGAACCCGATCGAGCGATTCCTTCGCTACTGCTGCTAACTGAAGCCGATCGATGCTGCCTCTGGATGAACAGTGAGCGTTGCGGGGGGGTGGATGAACAGTGAGCGGTGGCGTTGCCTCTGGATGAACATGACCCCGTGGTGTTGCCTCTGGATGAAGAGGACCCGATCGATCGAGCCGGTTGGGGCTGGATGAACAGGAGCCCGTGGAGGGCTGGATGAACAGGACCACCCCGTGGAGGGCAGGATGAACAGTAGATGGTGGAGGGCAGGATGAATAGTAGCCCGTGGAGGGGTGGTTGAATAGGAGCCCGTGGAGAGGGCTGGTTGAATAGTAGCCGGTGGAGTAGCGCGCGGTGGAGGCTAGATGAACAGGAGCCCGTGGATGAACAGTCGCAGGTGTAGGCTGGAGGAGGTCGACGGTGGATGAACAGTAGCTTGTGGAGGCTGGAGGGGGTCGACGGTGGAGATGAATAGTATCCCGTGGAGTCCCGTTTTGCGGTACGCCACACCCCTCCTGATGAACAGGACCCCCGTTTCGACCGTAGCGCTCCAACACAAGTCCGTTTCGTCCGTTTTGTGGTACGCCACACCCCTTCCGATCAATAGGACCCCTGTTTCGACCGTAGGAGGTCCGTTTCCTCTGTTTTGCGGTACGCCAGACCCCTCCCGATCAATAGGACCCCGTTTCGAATGTAGGAGGTCCGTTTCCTCCGTTGTGCGGTACGCCAGGCCTCGTTTCCATCGCCTGTTCCGTCCAAGCCCTCCCGATGAACACGACCACACATTCCGTTCCGACCCAGCCGGTTGGCTCCCACGCGTTCCGTTGCCTCCCTATGAACACGACGCATTCCGTTGCCTCCCCATGAACACGACGACGACATTGTTTCTCCGTTCCGACCCAGCCATGTACACGAGCCATGGCCGTACGTATGCGTGAGTAGGCGTTCGAGACCCCGCCCGTATGTACACATACGTGGCCGTATTTTCTTTCTTGCACCCTGGCTGCCTCTACTATGACACGTGTGCGCCTCTACATCAACCAGTATATGTGTATGTACATGTTCGCGACCAGAATGACAACGCTACGTATGCTTCGACCAGGTGGGTCCCGACTGTCATGCACTTCCTTGCGTGCGAAGATGTAGCTGGTGGGTCCCAGCAGTCAGGGGGGCGAAATACGGTGGCCCGTCCAGTGGTTCCCGCTGTCAGGTGGAGGAATAATTATTTTGCACGTAATAAGGAGGCACTTCCTTGCTGCGGCCGTGGACCCAGCTGTCAGCCTCTCCACGTATAGTCCACGTCCGATGGAAGCCGTTCCTTGACCACGTTGACCATGCCGCGCCGAGAGCACCAGGGCGGTGGACGACGGCGAGGCCTAGGAAGGGGACGACGCGGAGCCGGGGAAGACGCGGCAGTGGATGCCCACGCGTAGAGGAGTACGAGGGTTCACTGGTTCACTCCGGTGTGAGGCTGTCGTCGCCACAGAATAACAGGGGGTGTGGGTGAGTAGAGGGATGGCCTGGCCAGCGGTGGGAGTAGTAGGGGGCTGTGAGGCCTCTGCCGCATCGTAGCCGGCCACGAGAGGCAGGAGCACGAGGCACGACCGGCGCTGGTTTAGGCGGCTGGAGCAAGAAGACCAGAGGTTGAAGAAGAACTATGGCCGTTGGATGGACATCGTACGGTCACTGGAGCTAGAATCGTGCATATTGACTAAGTTGACAAAGCCCTCCGTTCCCGTCAACTTAGTAGGCCCACAAGTCAGCCTGCCAGTATACTGGGTCCCAGCTAACAGGGGGAGTATTCATTTTTTGTGCGTAATAAGGAGGCACTTCCTTGCGTGCGAAGATATAGCTGGTGGGTCCGAGCTGTCAGCGGCGGTAACGTTTTTTTCCACGAAATACAGAGGCTCTTTCGGTGGGTCCCTGATGTCAGGTGGAGGAATCATTATTTTGCACGTAATAAGGAGGCATTTCCTTGCGTGCGGCTGTGGACCCAGCTGTCGGCCTCTCCATGTAAAGTCCACTTTAGATGCATGTCGGTCGTTGATCACGTTAACCAGGCCGCGCCGAGAGCACCAGGGCGGTGGACGACGGCGAGGCCTAGGAAGGGAACGACACGGAGGCAGGGAAGACTCGGCAGTTGTTTCCCACGCGGAGGGGAGTACTACTGTACGAGGGTTTACTGGTTCGTCTGCCGTCGCCGGAGAATAACAGCAGGTGTGGGTGAATAGAGGGATGGCTAGGCCAGCGATGGGAGTACGGTGGGGCGGTGAGGCCTGCGCGGCAGCAGAGCTGGCCACGGGGAGGAGGGAGCAGGCAGTCCCGCCGGCGCCTGTTTGAGCGGCTGGAGCAGGAAGAGCAGAGATTGAAGAAGCACGACGGTCGTTGGATGGCCATCCAACAGTCATCGCTTGTGCGTCAACCTTTTTTTAGGAAAGCCTCAAATCTGTGGAAAACAGCATACAACCCATCTGCCATTATTTCTAATAATTTACAGCCCATTTGCTAATTATTAATGTTTTTTTGGAGCCCATATTCTTTTTGTTAGCATTACAGCCCATATTGTGGCCACGGTTACAAAATTATACGAAATTTTGCATATTTAGGTGCGGTTCGAACTGTTTTTAATCCCGAAATTTCGACTCCCATTCAAACTGATTTTAAAAAGAAATGTATATCAATATAAAATCCAACAAATTCTCCACCCATAAAAATTAATATAATTTCAAATCTCGAAAAGGAAAAAAGATATTTGAAACTAATTTTCGGTTTGATGTGTTTTAAAAATGTACAACCCATTTCTCATTACTGATGGGCCATTTTCTCGGCCAGCCGAATGAAAACTCTCCTCGTCTTGAAAGATTTGCAGCCCAACAGGCCTAACAAAGCGACTTACTTGGCAAATCACAAAAAACTGGGCTATGGCCGTGGACCCAGCTGTCAGCTTCTCCATGTACAGTACTCCTCCGATGGAATGTTGTTGACCATGTTGACCGCGCCGCGCCGAGAGCACCAAGGCGGTGAATGACGACGAGGCCTATGAAGGGGACGACGAGGAGCCGGGGAAGACGCGACAGTGGATGCCCACGCGGAGAGGAGTACGAGGGTTCACTGGTTCGGCTGCGGTGTGAGGCTGCCATCGCCACAGGGCCTGGCTAGCGGTGGGAGTAGTAGGGGGCGATGAGGCCTCACCGGCAGGACAGCCGACCACTGGAGGCAGGAGCAGGCGGTCTCCCTGGCGCTGGTTTGGGCGGCTGGTGCAAGAAGAGCAGCGATTGAAGAAGTAGTAGGACCGTTCGATTCAAATCCAACGGTTACTGCTGTTAGAATCGTTTGTTGACTAAGTTGACAAGCCCTGCGTACGCATCAACATAGTAGGCCCATAGGTCAGCCTCCCAACCGGTGCGCCCCAGATGTCAGTGGGAGGAATCATTTTTTTCGCGTAATAAGGAGGCAGTTGATTGCGTGCGGCCAGGTCAGCGGAGGGAGTAGGGTGGGCCGGGGAAGCCTGTGCAGCATCACAGCGGGCCACAAGAGGAGGGAGCAGGCAGTCCTGCCGGCGCTAGTTTAGGCGGCTAGAGCGGGAAGATCAGAGATTGAAGAAGCACGTCGGCCGTTGGATGGACATCCAACACTAACTGCTGCTAGAATCGTGTGTTCAATAACAAAGCCTTGCGTAAACAAGTCAGCCTCGAAATCTGTGGCGTGTACAGCCCATTTGCTATTATTTTTATAATTTTTACTCATTTCTAATTCATATGGAATTTATTGCAACCCGTTTTCCATTTTTAGAATTGCTGGCCATTTTCTGGTCAGTACCAGGGTCAAAAAATTAACTAAATATGTGGGAAATTTAAAAATTTTGCAAATTTTTGCTGGGAAACGAAATATTCTTAATCCAAAAATTAATAGCCATACTAAAACAAATTTAAAAATAAATTAGTACTATGTCATGTTAAATCCAATGAAATACGTATAAGATATCAGTGAGGAACAAAAACAAAAAAAGAAACTTATATCCCATTTGCTATAAATTTTTTGGAATTTTCAACCCCTTTTGATATTACTTTTAACAAACATTGACCATACTCTTAAGCCAGGCCGGAATGCATCCCTCCTCCTCTTGAAAGATTTGCAGCCCAGTAATTCGGAGAAAACAAATAGGCCTAGCTTGGGTATTCTTCAAAAAGAAATACTGGGCTACCTATTTTCCCAAAGAACTGGTGCATGAGCATTTAGCTTTATTTATTTATTTATTTACTTATTTATGTTTAGGGGACCATGAGCATGTACCTGGACCGGATTCATGTGAGAGCCTCCCTTCCAGTTAATTATGGGCTTCTCTATTGGGCCTTCATCAGTGGGCTGCATGTTATCAACAAGTGGAAAATGTGTTCCGAATTTAAAAAAAAAGTGTTCCGTACGATAAATAGTATGCGCTACGTATGGTACGGGGCACTAAAGGATCGAACCATGCAACGACTTCCAAAACATTGTGTTTGTTGTTCTAACAACACAATTATTCAACTAACAAACGAAATATACTACTGATTGTACATTGAAAACAGCAGCAACAGCAATCAGGGCTGGGGGTGCAATAGAAGCAGTAAGCAGGCCAGAAGAGTGAAGACGCAGCTCTCTCTTCCAAACCAAACATCAGTCATCATTACAAAAGGGCTACCAAAAAAGAACAAGTGTATGCATCAAACTAAATAAAGATCCTACTGCACCAAGTGTACGCATCTAAATAACTGGCTCAGTTAGACGTTACTATTTATTAAGCTGTGGAGATTGTCTGACGGCTTGAACCAGATGGGTGCCTGACGGGGGAAACTCCAGCCAGTAGGTCGAAGTCTTATACTTGCGACCCTCTCTCCTACTTTGGGCTGCAGAGCGTGGCGGCACATATCAGGGTATGGTGCATGCAGAGACGCATGGTACGGTGTGTACACACAGCTTTGCCCGATGAATGAAACCACGCTGCCATCATGATCCTTGCCGTCGGTTATCTCCTGGTTAATAGGATAATTCAGTCCGACAAACAGAGAGCATGTACCAAGGCTACTTACCAGCCTCCAGTCAAAAATTCCTGAAGGCCCAGAGAAGCTGGGATCCTGCTCAAAGACCTTGCAGTGACTGTGATTGTATTCCGCGAAACAACACCTCCGATACGTGCGAACGATCATCAATCTTTCGCCGTCGTCTGAACGAGCCAGGAACCACCTGCAACTGCCATGCCGCTTTTCTTTGAAAGGTTTTGGGATTAGGAAGGGTAGGGACACCAGGCGGCCTACAACATCATATCAAGTTGGAGTCAAATAAAAAAGGGCTCTTGGTTTGGTCAATCTTAAGAACAACATGTTATGAGCATGAATATTTTTTCAGCAAATGTTGACAGTAATATAAGCAAGCCATCATGATATCATAGGAAAGTAACATACTGCTGTAACAGCCATTTGTAGTGATGACTGAAGTAGGCCAGCAATATGTCCAGCCATAGAAGGAGTCGACAGCGTAAATGAAGCCCTTGTGTTCAATGGCATGAGAGAACCATGGAGGATGTATGATCCTGCGATGGACGTGCAGATTTATCCACTTATCGCAGTGACCTGTCAGATAGGCGAGACCGCGGTTGAAGAACGCAATTAGCCGGAAGTCTATAATTCACAGATCTTGTGGGCACTTGGCAGATTACAACCTTGAGCAAATCAAACTTGGTATCATGTTGGCTACCGTAAGATTCCGAGTATTCTGGGCCGCGCTGCCAAAGCAGTGCAGTGTTAATCGAAGGAAGGGGGATCAATCGCCGGGTGTAGACCTCCACGAGCATCCAGTTGCCGCGACCATCAACGAGCACCATCCAAGACGTGTTCATGTCGACCCAGTACATACCGTTAATGTAGTTGAGGCTAATGGGGATCGGATCGCAGTCAAGGGGGTTGATGCTCGCCACCCTATGATCGTTATGCTGTGTGACATGCCGTTTCTGAAGATCAGGCAGCATCAGCAAGCAAGGAGCTGGCTTAAAAAGCTCCGGCCTGAGGGCTTTGAGTAAACGGTACAACCCTGACGGGCACGCGGCGAGCGACATGGTACTGAGATTGTCCACACGCGAAACAATGAGCTTGATTACCTCTGTGGGGAGCGAATTCCAGCCCACTCTTTCGGCGGACGCTGCTCGGTTCTGCCATTGTTAGTGCTTGGGTTTCGGACGAGGGGGGGAGGCGCCTTAGCGGGGATGGAAGATTGGACGAGATTATGTGCGGACAAAGATGATGAAGCAAATATGTGCTGCGGGAAGTGGACAGCTGATGATGACTACAGCACGCCGCTTGACATATGAGACACATACCAGCAGCGTAGGGTCATGTCGATGCCAGACAACTTGCTTGAGTGATCACAGTAATGGTACTCCCTACAATGCTATGCCCTAACTTGCTTGAGTAGAGTAGTAGAGTAGGACTCTGCTCTACTACTAGCACCGGAGGAGTAGTATATTCTAATCTAAAATAGTTACAAACCTCAAAGCCTGAGCGTGGAACGACTACGAACCGTGCTCAAAGACCGTGTCTACGTGGTGTTTGGACATGGGCGACAACCTCAATGCCAACGGTGCTGCTCCCGTTGCACCGTATGTGTTTCTGTCCTTCCTGTTCGCAATCGTGGTAGAATTCATGTTTCTACTATGTATCCTACTACTATGCTAGTCCACATGATTAGTTGCGAACGATGACTTCTTCTCTGACCTCGGCAACCTCATCCTCGACGACATGGGCGACAACGTCAACGCCGGCAACCAGTGAGATACAGGGTGTAGGAAGCGGTTTGTGAATTTGCATGCCTTTCCAACCAGTGAGATACTCCATACAAAGTACGACAGAGAAATAACCACAGAGAAGGAAGCTAAAAGTAAACAATCAAACGAGCATTTTTGCATTTGTTTTGCATTGAATTGTTTCACAAGCTTGACTAGTGCTGTTTTTCTACTTTTACAAAAACCGCATCATAATGTTAAAACGTGGATTTGCACGTACATAAGTAATAGTAGTACTCCCTCCGTCTAGGTGTATAAGTCTTCCCTCCTTCTTGGTCACGGTGCACAACCGAAGATGACTTATTGACCTGGACGGAAGGAGTAGCACAGTCTGCAAGCATATATCGAGAGAGACGTGTAGTGCGATAGTATATAGTAAAGTTTGTGCTATATGCACGTACTTGCAAAATGCGTACGAGCACATAAGGTTTCCAAACTTTCCCTTTTACATACTTAATTAAGGACGCTAAAAATTCCTGAACGTTCGGGATTTATCATTTGCGTCCCAAAACTAATGAGATCGCCTTATGAAACAAAAATTATACTCCTCCTAAAAGCCACGGCGCTCGCAGGAGCGCTTGCGGCGCGCCACGAGTGCCTTGGTGCGCGGTCGTTTCCCAGCGCGCCGACACAACGCCTCTTCCTCAGCCTCGCAACTCGCGAGGTGCTGATTGGCGGCTTGCCGGCGGGCGAGCGCGATCTCACCGGTGTGGTGATCCGGCGCCACAGGTACTCCTCCTCACTGGAAGCGTGCACCCGGTCCACGTACCGCCAAGCGTAGATGAGGCGCTTGGGCCCAATTGCACTCAGGGCGTCGGCACGGGCGTCCTCCGCCACCCTCACGATCCTCGCACGAGCCTTCTGCCAAAGAGCCAATTACCTGACTCTCTCGGACGCGACATAGGCCTCCCAGGCAGCTTGTTCCGTGGTGGGCTTCTCTTCCTCGGCCTTCTTCTCCACCTCTATTTTGGCGCGCTCTGCTGGAGGCAAAGCCTCCCACAAGGCGACATCCATTTCTTTCCAAAGCTCCTCAAGGCTGGGGGCTCGGCGGGCGGCGTGGCGTTCTCCTCGTAGCGGGGAGCCGACGCGTCCTTCGGCGCACATGCTGGCGAGATTGGGAATGCTGACGCGTCCACCTCGACGCGTCGCGGCGAGGAGCGAAACACCGACGCGTCCTCGTTGACTAGTGGCGGCGAGGAACGGAACGGCGACGCGTCACGTAGCGGTGAGGAGTGGAACACCGACGCGTCCTCCTCGACTAGTGGCGGCGAGGAACGGAACGGCGACGCATGACCGTCCGCGCGGTGCAGCGAGGGGCTCCTAGGGCTTGGGAGGGGCGATTCCATGGTGGTCGACGTGAGAGGGAGGGGGAGGAGATAGCGATGAACGTGAACGTGAGGGGGAGGAGATAGCGATGTCGTGGGAGGCGCAGTATTTATAGCGAGCAATGGCACACCTACGTAAGATATGGACTGAGCTGCACTGACTTAACTGTCGGTCCAGTTGCGTTACTGACATGTGGGCCAGACCCCTGTTGGGCCCATATGTCAGTGATCGAATGCACCTGCAGTTAAGTAACAGCTACGTGGGCATATTTGTTGGAGTAAATTACGGGGGAGCGAAGGGGTGGAAATATTGCTGGTCACAATGGATTGGACGAGCGTGGGGGGAGGAGAGTCATGCATGCAGATTTTTTCACACGGGGTGGAGTGGTGGGACCGCCGGAGGGAGAAGGAGAGTTTGGCAGGCATATTGTTTCCACACATGGAGAGGAAAAACTTTGGAGACGAACGGGCTTCCTGCAGGTATGGGGAACGGTGCATAATAAGTCATCTTGCGTGCCGGTCTAGGTATAGTCTCAAGTCATTAAAAACAAACACGCCCCACGCATGTTCATATTTCAAGGTGCACTAAATAATTGCATGTGATGATTAAGGCTGGCCATAATGGTGGTATCTTAGCTGGTATCATGCACACGGGAATAGCAAACATGCTGATGTGGCAAAGAATTAAAGAAGAGAGGGGGGTTAGAGTAAATAGAGTTCATGCATGCATTGGTAAACACATTTTTTGTGGAGAACGACAACACTAGTTGAGTACTTTCGCAGACTTCAAAAACTATTCCACAATGTGTCAACATTCACAATGTCAAATCAATATTTTTACAATCATTATAAAACGTAGTTCTTATACTCCCTCCATCCATCTATATAGGGCCTAATGCGTTTTTCGAGGCTAACTTTGACCAAATGTTAGAGCAATAATATATGACATGCAACTTACACAAAGCACATCATCAAATTCGTATATGAAAGGAGCTTTCAATGATATAATTTTCACATTATGCATGTCATGTAGTATTAATTTTATCAATAGTCAAAGACGGTCTTGAAAAACGCATTAGGCCCTATATAGATGGATGGAGGGAGTACTCATTATAATCAGTACTCCCTCCGTCTAGGTGAGCAAGTCATCTTAGATTGTGCACTGTGACCAAGGAGGAGGGGAAAACGAGAGATCTTAATGTTTATTTGCTAATTAATAGCATTGCATGCAATGAACTAACCACTGCATGTCATGTTTGGTAGTCTCAAGTCATTAAAAGCATGCACACCCACATCTCCTATTGGTTGATATGTCAAGAAACAAGAAACGAGGTAGAAGTTAATGCACCGCGCCTAAGTGTTTTGGGAGTATTGTAGATATTGATATTTTTAGTACAAATTTGGTCGTGGATTTCATTGATGCCTGTCAAAGCGTTGACAGGTCTGCTATGCGTGACCTGAAGATGAAAGCGTTGAGCATCTTGAATTTGATCAACAATCTTCAATTGTCAAAGATTAGTCGTTTGGCCAATAAGGTGGCACACTTAATCGCTAAGTATAGCTTTGACAATAGATTAGATGGTATTGTTGTAAATAACGTACCACCCTGTGTGGTGAATATTGTATCGAATGAGTGTACTGGTGTGGCTGGTTAATTAATATAAGGTGGTGTTCAAAAAAAGTATAAATTTGGTCAAACACTTTGCAAACAGTTGACAAGAGTAAAAAGGACCAGAGGGAGTATCATGCATGCGTAGTAGGCAAAAAAATTGCTTGTCTAAAAAAAGGCAAAAAATTGCTCATTTATAGCCGGTCAAAGTCTCAAAGGGCGCGACCACGCGAGGGAGGCGAAGGTCATGGGTGGCGCGACGTTTGACGGAATTAAGTGAAGTTACATCCACGCGCCGGCATGGCGTGCGAACAGGCAGAAGCTATACCGTCAGGCCTACGATATGGGTCTAGTAGACATGACATCTAGTGGGTCCCGCATAGTTCTTGAGAACTCTTTGGGGGCTTGCAGCCGTTTATCCACCGGGCAAGCCAGCAACCCCATGCCATTCGCACGCCCTACTCATCCCCGTCTTCTACCTTACAACAGTTCGCTCCCAGTCGTCCCGTCCTTTCACATTAGTTCGCTCCCAGTTTTTTTTGCGGGGTACAACAGTTCAACTTCTCCTAACCCTCCTCCAAAATCCATGGCCTCCCAAATCTCCATGGTCACCGCTGAGTACCAGGTTAGAGCCATCACTGGCGATCAGTTCATCGTCATCTACACACGTGGATCCGAGACGGTGAAAGCATGGCTTGCTCGCTTCCTACGCATGTTCAACAGTTCAACGGATGAGTGGGTCGCTGGGCTAGATGTTGAGTACACCACAGTCCTGGGACGAGAGAAGGATCTAAAGGACGAAGAGAGGAAGAAGGCCGCCGTGATCCAGGTTTGCGTACATAACGTTTGCTTGGTCTACCACATATGCCATGCCGATGTTGAGTGCCAGGATTTTAAGAACTTCCTCAAGGACAAAAGAGTGAAATTCGTTACTGTAGGCTTTAAGAACGACAGTGACGTCCTACGTTGGATAGGTCTCGTTGTAGGCCAGCCCTTCGATCTCCAGAAGGCAAGCCTGGTGTCCTCCTCTCAACCTTCAATGCTGACCTTGGCAGCAGCCATGATTGATCCTTCGTACGCTAAACTGAAGAAACCTCATCGCGAGTTTCATCATGCATGGGAGTCGAAGACATTAGATGAAGATCACATCCTGTACACAGCAATGGATGCCTACCTTTGTTCAAATATCTACAAGGGTTGGATTAAGAAGCAGAGCCCAGTGTCCGGTTCAAGCAAAGAAGCGTCGGCGAAGAGGAAGAGGAAGAGGGACGAGGACGAAGTCGAGGACGTGGACTCGGACTCCAAGTAGGTGGCAGTGCCATCGCTCATGCTGGTTCTACTGCAGTGTCAAGCGGACTAGTTGCTTATTAGTTTATTTTCAAGGGTGTGTTGTGCTGAGGCCCCAACAGAACTATGTTTATGTTCTTTCTCGTTATTTGAACTCTTTAGTACGTACAGTAGTACTAGTACTATGTCTTACTACTGTTCTTCCTGCAGTTGGTACTACTGCTCGTATCTTCGTTTTCCTACTGTACTTAATGCGTTCGTACTAGTAGTATAATTTGGGTCAGTCGATTTGTGAAAGAAGTTCGATGGAGCGAAGGAAGAAGATGACAGAAGAGGTGGAAGAAGCCCTTCTAGCCATCCATGTTGCATCAAATGGCTCACATGAGTCGACTGACCCAAATTGCTCCTTCAGATTGCAGGATCCACGTGGCATTCAAGGTCTCGAAGGTAGATTCTGTCTGCACCCGGTTTGCGGGCTCGACGCGCGCGCGACCGGCTTCCGCCGCGACAGCCACCATGCGCGCCTCCTCCGCGTGGGCGGAGACGACAATGACACGCTAGTTCCTCCTCGCCGGCGTGCTGGAGCACGCGCTCGTCCTCCTCTTCGTACGCTGCGTGCATAGACGTGGCTCCACCAGCTGCTCGCGTGCTAGGCAGCGCGGCGGCATCGCGAGGAGGGACTGCAGACGACGTGAGCGGGCGAGCCATCGGCTTCATGTCACAGGGATGGCGGCGACACGGCGGTGATGGGCGAGAAATTGTTGGCCGGAGCAGGCGGGCGCCGGCATGCGCAACGGCGGCGGCATATTGATGAGTGCGTGTGTGGGAGCTTACTTTAGTTTTATATATAAGGTTGGTCAAACTTAAAAGAAAACCGTACTAGTACACGTAAACATTAGACTTAGGCAGCGCTTTTATTAGTTACTAGCTTATGTTCTTGTCCATTGTGACCAGCCTTAGTACCACGGCCATGATACGGAATCCTGTGCAAGCGCGTGAACCACGGCCGCGCGGTCGATCGAACGGTGCGTCACCGTGTCGCGCTCGAAGGACATCCACCGAACCTTTTTGTGTGTGTGAAAACAATCCTCGAATATTACTCAACTTTTTTTTCCTATGAAAGTTCTTGACGCTGCAATATTTCCATATATTTGAATTTAGCTCCAGTTCATGTTTATTTGGATTTGGACGTTTTAGGTGCGCCCAAGTTTTTTTTAATACGGATTTTGTGTGTGTGACTGAGAGAGAACATGTGTATGTGTCCATATGTGTGTTGTGGCGGAAGGGCAATGTGGATACAGTGTGCGTGTGATACTGACATAGAGAGGTGTGAATGTGCAAATGATCGTGCATGAGTGAGACATAGACGGATGCCGATACATTGTGTATACATGAGAGAACGGTCTTCTAGTTTACTTGTGTGTGTGTGTGAGAGAGAGAGAGAGGAAGAGAGAGAGACAGAGAGAGGAGCATCCTTAACACAACAACCATCTCTCTCGATTCGTCCGTCCTTCACACGGTCGCATGCAACACATGCATCAACGCGCACATTTTGACACCCCTCACCCGGCCCCTGCCCACCTCAAGGCCCGCACAATCTCTTCGTGAATACCCATTTCTCTCCTTAGGTTTGTTTTCTCTCAATATCTGACACACACACACACACACACACACACACTCCCCCGAGCACACAATTCATCCCCATGCAAGGTTATACGGTGACCACTCTCGCTTGTGCTTTCTTTGCACCCCAACATGCACAACACCTCAATCTTCAAAGAGGGCAACGAGCAGATCGAAGACGGCGACCACACCGCGCTAGAGAATGCGGGATCATTTGGAAGCAGGGTGATGTGACGACGGCTGACTGACTCCTCCCCCCACCCTCTCTCTCTCTTGCACAAAATTACCAATCGCTCTCTCCCCCGCACAAAATTGTCAATCCCTCAACCCACGAGATCCTTCCCCTCTCATCCATGTTTTTTCTGCTCTCTCATCAAACATGTTGTCTCTTCTCCTTCCACGTATACAGAATCCAGATGCACACGCATCTCATGTATATTACATGTATGCATCTTTCTCACAGACCTAACTTCTTCCTCTCTCTTTCTCTCTCTATCTCTCTCTCTGTCTCGTTAGGTTTGTCTCCTACTCTCTCATCCACATACATACAATGTTTCCCGCCCTATCTGCTCCATCCTCAAAAGCTCTCTCTGCATGTTTCATTCACACATTGGGATATGTCAAAATGTTGCTTCTATAATGGCTGATGTAGAGTTATGGTTGTTCTTGTTGCATCCTACGAAGTAATAACTATGAAATGCATTTATATTCTCATTTGATTGGGATTATGTGAGTTTGAGCATGTTGTGAAGTACTATAGACCTTGTATACATCTTGGGATTCGACAATGATTGTAACTATTGAATTGTATAGACCATTACATTCGAAGTCAATAGCCTAATATATTTATTTCACAATTTCAACAAATGATTAGTTCACTACAAACTAAGAAAACAAATGTGTACTCCCTCCGTTTTTATTTAAGTCCGCGTATTAGCATTGGTCAAAGTCAAGTTTTGTAAACTCTCAGAAAGCTTATAACAAAAAATATTAACATATACAATAACAAATAAATACCATTAGATTCATTATTGAATGTACTTTCACATCATACATATTTGTTATGGTAAATGTTTATATTTTTCTATAAACTTGGTCAAACTTAAGGAAGTTTGACTTGGTCAAACCTAATATGTAGAGTTTACTACTACTACTCGCTAGTTGCTTAGCCGAATCACTCAACACGCCACACGGGGAGTCCAGTGTCACAAAATTTTGAGGTCGGCAGGAAAATCTCCCGCGACCCTGATTCCAGCAGGGGAAGTTACCATCATAGCCTTCGGAACAGGCCTACGGATGACGCTTGGTAGGGGGCTGTTTTCGTAACTTCAGGTTCACCCTACCCAGCCAACCCCACCCCGGCACCCAGAGTAGTACACCTGAATACTCCCCAATTTCTATCCCCACCGCAAAATAGACTTCTCCATGGCACCGCAGCTTCATGCTCCTCCCCTTTACATCGGCGCACTCGTCCACCGCAGCGCATCTGCGTCATCGACGACCTTGTACGCCGCACTGGAGCCGGTCCACCGTCGTCGTCGTACACGGAGCCTCTTCCCCGGCATTGTCTTCCACGATCTCGGATCTGCTTCTCGGAAGCCGACGCCAAGCGCAGAAGTACCACCATCGTGGACAATGAACTGACTCCCATTGCCGACCATGACTCACAGAGGCCGCCGCGACCATCGTTCTCCTCCTCGATTGGTAATGTGTGTATTTAATCACTCAACAGTACATGTGCAGTTCCAATTTTGTTCATACCTGCCCTTCAAATCTCCTGGGTGCTATTGTTCCCGTAAAAGTAATTGGTTATAGCCTCCATTGTCCAACAGAATATCAGCTTGCAATTGTGCGTCGCTCCTATATCGCGCTGTGCTTGGGTAGGTTTTTCATCTGCAACCAGTAGTGTGGCAAATGATGGAAAGGTTTTTAGAACTAGCAAAATTATCATGCGTTGCACGCATCAAGATGCATTCGTATGAGTACTTTATCTTGTTGGAGATGCTCAAACATGGCAGACGAGTGCTTTAATGTTGCCCACAAGATGCGCGACTATTACTAGTAGTATATTTTTCTTGCCATGTTGAGATTTTAAAACCACGAGTGCGAACATGCAGAGGAGCAATGAAGACCAAACACGGGATATTCGGGACATCTTCAAGGAGCGTGGCAAGTTAAAGAGGAGCTGCACCGGACCTGTGAAACGAGCTTTGGTAAGTAACACCCTTTCAATTACTTTCGTGTAGCCTCGTGTTCTTCGATGTGTAAATGTTTTAGTTTCTGTTTCTCTTAAGCGTGGTGCTCTTCGATGTGTAATATGAAGAGTCTTAATCGTCCTAATGCTTTCGTTTTTAGCTTGATGTAGGAAGTGGGTGTTCTCACCTTGTAGTCTGTTTTTATTTATTTTTTCCTTTTGAATTCACTTCTCCGAGTTCTGTTTATCTGGCTTCTACTAAATGGATCTAGGTTTCTCCGAGTATTGATCTAAAAAATAAGTAACTTCATGTCAGGATGCAGTTCCTGCGAGGAGGGAAGTATGGTCAACCTCGAGATCATGTTTCCAAAATGAGGCTGGATTACACACAAGGTGCCAGTTCCCTAATGATGCTGGATTAGACATAAGGTGCAAATTCCCAGATGATGCTGGATTACACACAAGCCAGGTGGAGTCGTCAGCTGTTCGTGTCCTCGTGGCATTAGTAAAGGCTGAAAGAAAGCGTGCAACAACCCTTGAGAATGTAGCTGAGTTCCTGAAGAAGCGAAAAGAGCAATCAGATGCTCTCTTCACCCAAGCCAAAGAAGAGATGGAAGAAGCCAGAAATAAGCTAGCAGAGGTAGAGCAGGCTAGGCGTCTCCTGCTATCTAAAACTGTTGTCAATACAAAATTTCCTTCATAATAGCTAGGTTCAAATGTTTATCCAGTCAGCATGCCTGTTGTGATGTCTGGGCATCTACTGATGTGGCACAAAATGTTTTTTTGGGTCATGTAATAACAGCAATTACTTTCCAAACAATAACAAACGAAGCATTAGACATGGTATAGTTCACGCGCAAGCCCGACTGTAGCGACCAGACCTCAGACGGTCCAATCTCTGTGCTCAGGTGTCATCCCTGGATCAGTAATGCTGACACCACACAGTACTTGAAGGATTTATAACAGAGTAGCAGTCACACACTTATTACATCGAATGTCTCAAATGAGAACTTATTACAATAACATGGCTTAAGGACATCTAATGCGATAACAACGGAAGGCTTGGAAGATAAAGTGAGTCCATCAACTCCAACGGCATAGCTGAGCTGCACGGCAACGACCTAACGAACCTTACTCCTCGTCTGAAAAGTCTGCAACATAATACGTTGCAGCCCGAAAACGGGTCAGCACATGGAATATGCTGGCAATATAACACAGTAGAGCAAGAATAGAATAATTCTATCACTACATGCATATATGGCTGGTGGAAAGCTGTATGGTTATAGTTTTTGCGAAAAGCCAATTTTTCCCTACAACAAAGGAATAGATTTTAATTTAACTATCATGGTGGTTGAAACATCGTTGAGAAGGTACCCCCAACTCAATCCCAATTGAAGTGATTAACAACCCAACAATATTAATTAAACATGGTGAGATACATGTGATAACTCAAGTACTAGACACACAAGAATTGTCCATAACCGGGGACACGGCTAACCATGATTAGATTGTACACTCTGCAGAGGTTTGCGCAATTTTCCCCACAAGACTCGATCGCCTCTGTTGGATTTCTCGCACTACATGGTGTTTGAGAAACGGATGACCGAGACACAGTCTTTCAGAAACATTAACTCTCTACTCCGGGCAGACCATACCAAACCTACAAAACCCACTACCTGCTGATCCACCTCTTCAAGAGCTTCACGTAACTTACTCAACTATGCTAGAGCCCATAATAGCTTGTGGCTGCACACGGAAGTTTCTAGCATGAATCATCTCAGTTCCCTTTGAGCCTGGGTGGCGGTCCATAGGAAGATCACATGGGTACCCCGGGATTTCCAAAAAATAAAAACAGACAACACTGGGTTCCCCAGGTGCCTCAATCCACCCAGTTGTTTGATTAATTTGCCACCTTAAGTTGAACCATTAATTAAGAATCTCACATCTGTCGTGGATTTTACTCAAACCCGAACCACGTCTATGAGCATAGCATGACAATATAAGCAATACGTAGAAGTAACTCCCAAGGGTTAGAATATAACAGGGCAATAGGTTCTACCTCAGCAACTACTTCCCAACCCACAAGTTAATGACATCCTAATCATGCAATGTTTGAGGATTGGAACTAATGCACAAAAACTGGGTTTGGAAAGAGTATGATCAACGTGTTACTTGCCTTGCTGACGATCCGCGAATCCTAGAGACTCGTAGTAACACGCTTCGCACTACGGGAATTCTATCGCAAGCAAACAATAACATACATAAGTAACAAGCAACGATGCACAAGAAAAACTCAAATAAGAGAGGTTGACCAGAAAGTTCAACTTAAGAACTCTGGTTTGCAAAAGAATCAAATCGAACAAAGCAACAAAACTCAACCGGCGAACGAAAGAAACTTCGTTTACTAATCTAAACTTAGGTCAAATTTTTACAGTAGCAAAAACTTGTTTGAGTTGATTAACCGGAAAGAGGGTTTCGAGATGAAACTCCAGGCGCTTGAATCGCCTGATTCCGATAAACGAGCGAAATGATAAACAGAAACTAAGATCGGATCCGAAATCGCGATCAGAAAAATCGCGGAATAAATCTGAGAAAAAGAAAAATGAAAAACAGATTAATGAATGAACGTTCGTTATCTGGATCTACACGAAGAACACGTTCGTTAAAACGAACGAACGAGCGAACGCTCGCTAATTAAATAAACCGGAGAAAAACCAATCTATAAAAAAAACCAAACGGTTTTCTTTGGAAAACCGGGGCGGCGGGCGGCTACTTCGGCTCGGCTCCGGCGGGGCTCCGGCGGGACTCCGGCGCTGCGGCGGGGCGGCGTGGGGTGCGGGGCTGCGGCGGCGGGCGGCGGCAAGCGGCGGCGGCTGCAGGCGGCGGGGCGGGCGGCTGCAGGCGGCGGTGGTAGGAGTTGTGCGTGTGTGTCTGTGTGAGAGAGAGAGGAGACGGTAGTCGGGGTTGTCTGATCGGTAAACAAATGAATAATGTCAGTCTGGGATGGAGATGAAAAGGAGACCGCAACAAATGTTGTGTCTACAGGAGAGATAGAGAGATTAATTTTAGTGGTATGAGTCATATGTAGAGACATATAGGGTGTGTGAGAGAATCCCATAGAGAGAAAGACAAAGTGAAAGATGAGTGGAGACTGTGTGTTTGGCGGTGAAAAAGAAAGCTTAGGTACCGAGTGATACCAGAGAACAGTAGAGACGTGAGAGATAATGAAAACCGTGTAATTTATAATGATAGGGAGAGTGTGACACTTCTCAAGGGAGACGTCGAGAGACCATGTTTGCGAGGATAGGAGCAACATGAAGTGAGCGTGCGGGTGAGCTGGAGAAAAGAGAGTGATAGCTACCTGAAGGAGCATGCATGCGAGAGAGATGGGCGTGAAAGGAGTGAAAAAAAGGGATTCAAATATTTGAATTCGAGATGATGATACATGTAATCCATACTCGAACCAAAATTGATCTATCAAACATGCATACTCATATGAATTCACGCACATCTATGTTATTTAATATGTAGATATTACTGATCCATACATTTTAGTAGAACATAATTTGGTTAAATTTTTTCGAATTCAACCTTACGATTTCGAGATCGTTGTATTTGTAAATCATATTATGCATATAAAGGAGCAGAATTCTTTGTTGTGCTTTTGAAAGTATATATATAAAAAAAGATGTATATAGAATGTAATTCCAATTGAAAATGGATCCCGCCCGAAAAAATAGAATACAAACGGGATTCGAATTGAGTTGGCACAATAAACGTGCACTCTGCAAAATTTGAACGAAGCGGGGAAAGTCGCAGTAACTGCCCGAAACCAAAATCTGCGAGATGGAAATCACTACTGCCTATCCCTGCCACGCAAAGCCTATATGCTGGATTTCTATAGGTTTTGATAGGGGTAGGTTTGTAATTTCACCCAAACGTGACGTAACCGCCTCTCACCCGGATTCATACATGGTGGGCGCCAAAACACAGTGTGTCCTCGGCCGAAATCGACTCCCTCCCCGATTCATATTCATACACGGTGGGCGCCAAAAACAAACTCTCATCGGCAAATATTCGGTGTATGCGAGATTACCGTCCTATCCCCAACCGACTAGTGTTGCTGTGATGTAGTAGAAATTTGAAACGGGGGCTAAGTTTGTAAATTTCCTCGCATTTGAGACAAGCGCGCCCTGAATACATGGTCCCCCCTTCCTCTCTACCTCCCTTTTCCCCATTCGTACTACGTGGGCGCCAAAACACCCTCTCCACCCCACCCTCCTCCGTCCGCCGCCGTCCGCCACCCCATCCACCGCCGTCCTCCTCCACCATGCCGGAGCTGATACCCCGATGCCGCCGTCCATTACAAGAGATCAACCTCTCTCATCCACGGCTTTGGACCGGGATCCTTGCATCCCGTCCTCCCGCTTCATCCCCGCCGTCGTCCACCTTGCCGGCGCCGCTCCTACGACCGTCTTGTTGAAAGCACAAGTGCTCCCTAGGTGGTTTTGATAATGGATGACAACATATTTCTTGTTGGACTAACATTTCTATCTAGCATGTTTCAGATAAGTTCAACAATGGAGTGGCATGGACTAAAGGTTGTGGGAACTCCTTCAAGATGCTAAGGACAAAGGATTGGCTAATGCTTAAAGCTCAAGACTCCTCATTTTACATTTTAGTGATCCAAGATCACATTGAGTCCATAGGAAAAGCCAATACTATCAAGGAGGGATGAGGTGTTGCTTAATGAGCCTCTTGCTTCATGTGCTTAATGATATGCTCCAAAATCCTCAGCTACTTTCCCACTTCCACATATGACCTAAACGCTAAGCCAAACTCGGTCCTACCGATTCGTCCTATCTGGCGCCACCGAGTTTCACTTGTCATAAGCCACTGCCAAACCCTAATCAGTTCGGTCTCACCGATGGGATCTCGGTCTCACCGAGATGGGCTTGCAAACTCTCTGTTACCCATTGCAATATTCTCGGTCCCACCGAGATATGCAATCGGTCCCACCGAGTTTGCTTGACCAAATCTCAGTTTCACTTATTACCCAAATCGGTCCCACCGAGTTTGAGTAATCGGCCAAACCGAGTTTTGGATTTACCCTAACCCTAGCACATCGGTCCCACCGAGTTGATCCAGTCGGTCCCACCGAAATCTCTAACGGTCACTAGGTTTACCTTTTCGGTCCGACCGAGTTTGTTGATTCAGTCCCACCGAGATTGGAAAACTGTGTGTAACGGTTGGATTTTGTGTGGAGGCTATATATACCCCTCCACCTCCTCTTCATTCGTGGAGAGAGCCATCAGAACACATACACAATTCCAACTCATATGTTCTGAGAGAGAACCACCTACTCATGTGTTGAGATCAAGACATTCCATTCCTACCATATGAATCTTGATCTCTAACCTTCCCAAGTTGCTTTCCACTCGAATCTTCTTTCCACCAAATCCAAATCCTATGAGAGAGAGTTGAGTGTTGGGGAGACTATCATTTGAAGCACAAGAGCAAGGAGTTCATTACCTACACACCATTTGTTACTTCTTGGAGAGTGGTGTCTCCTAGATTGGCTAGGTGTCACTTGGGAGCCTCCGACAAGATTGTGGAGTTGAACCAAGGAGTTTGTAAGGGCAAGGAGATCGCCTACTTCGTGAAGATCTACCGCTAGTGAGGCAAGTCCTTTGTGGGCGATGGCCATGGTGGGATAGACAAGGTTGCTTCTTCGTGGACCCTTTGTGGGTGGTTGCTTCTTCGTGGACCCTTCGTGGGTGGAGCCCTCCGTGGACTCGCGCAACCGTTACCCTATGTGGGTGGAGCCCTCCGTGGACTCGCGCAACCGTTACCTTTCGTGGGTTGAAGTCTCCATCAACGTGGATGTAGGATAGCACCACCTATCCGAACCACGGGAAAAACATCCATGTCTCCAATTGCGTTTGAATTCTCCAAACCCTTCACCTTACATTCTTGCAAGTTGCATGCTTTACATTCCACTGCTCATATACTCTTTGCATGCTTGCTTGATATGTATTGTGTATGTTGAAATTGTGTCTAAAACTCCACTCAAACTAAAAAGGCATAAAAATTGCAACTTTAGCACTAAGTGTCTAATCACCCCCCCTCTAGACACATCTACTTATAGATCCTACAAGTGGTATCAGAGCATTGGTCTCCATTGCCTTGGTTTAATCACCATTGGAGGAAGATGGATGTGTCTACTTTAGGGAGTCTTAGACATAGAGTGCCTATTCTTGATGGAGAGTATTTTCATGAGTGGAAAAATGAGATGCTTGTAATCTTCAATCAATATCATTTGAACAAGTATGTTGCTAGTCCTTGTGCACCTCATATTGATCCTTTGCATCCTACCCTAGATGAAGATATTGACATGATTCGCAATCTTAGAACTATTGAGCTCATCATTAGAGGATTGCCCAAAAATTTGATTGCTAGTCTGCCTAATCTTAATTGTGCCTATACTATATGGAAATTTCTTGAGGAACGATTTCCCGATCATTCCTTGAAAACTTTGGATGAAATTCTCCATAAATCTATTGCCTTGAGTAAGATGAACTCTAGTGATCCTAGTTTTGGTAATTGTCTATTTGAACTTACCAATCTTAAGCATGCTAAAGGAGATGTTGGAATCATTAGTGATATCATATTCGAAGCTATAAGAATTCATAAAAGTGACCACTTTGATGATCATTTATCTAATGAATTACCCTCTCTAGGAAATGATAAGTCACAAGATCATGATGAACATGGATACTATGATGATGATGATAGTGACTTCGACCTTGATGATGCAATGAGACATTTTGGTCTTATGGCAAATCTTCGGGGATATGAATCAGGAGGAAAGGAATGGGTTCTTGATAGTGGATGTACTGATCATATGACCGGAGATGAAGAGATGTTCCGTGAGCTTGCTGAAAATGACGGCCCTCGGAAATATGTCACCTTTGGTGATAATTCAAAGGGTAAAGTGGTTGGCCTTGGTAAGGTGGCCATCTCACATGATAGTTCCATTCAAAATGTCATGCTCGTTGAATCTCTTGGCTACAACTTACTTTCAGTATCTAGACTTGCTGATTTCGGTTTGAATGTCCTATTTAATGAGGTAGATTGCCAAGTATTTCGTCGAGACAATCATAAAATGGTCTTTACCGGTATGCGTAGAGGTGATCTTTACATTGTCGATTTCTCTAAAAAGGCACAACCTAAAACTTGCTTTGTTGCTAAATCCTCAAAAGGTTGGTTGTGGCATAGACGACTAGGTCACGTTGGCATGAGAAACCTTGACAAGCTTATTAAAGGAAATCATATCCTTGGAGTTAACGATGTCATATTTGATAAGGATAGACTTTGCAGTGCTTGTCAAGCAGGTAAACAGGTTGGAGGAAGACATCCCGTGAAGAACATCATGACCACAAGGAGGCCACTCGAGCTACTTCATATGGATCTTTTTGGTCCTAACGCCTACAAGAGTCTCGGTGGAAATTCTTTTGGTCTAGTTATGGTTGATGATTTTTCAAGATTTACGTGGGTGTTCTTTCTTAATGACAAGTCGCAGGTCCAGAAGATCTTCAGAAACTTCGCTAGGAAGGCCCAAAATCAGTTTGACGTGAAGATCAAGAAGGTTCGGAGTGACAACGGAACGGAGTTCAAGAACGCAAATGTGGACACCTTTCTTGACGAAGAAGGGATTTCACACGAGTTCTCGGCTACGTACACACCTCAACAAAATGGAGTTGTTGAGAGGAAGAACCGGACGCTCATCGAAATGGCAAGAACGATGCTTGATGAATACAAGACGCCTAAGCACTTTTGGGCAGAAGCGGTTGAGACAGCTTGTCACGCAACAAATTGCTTATATCTTCACAAGCTACTCGGCAAGATGACATATGAGCTTCTCACCGGTAACAAACCCCAAGTTGGATACTTTCGAGTATTCGGCTCAAAGTGCTACATTCTTGATAAGCATCGTCGTTCAAAGTTTGCTCCCAAATCTCATGAAGGTTTTCTACTTGGTTATGGCTCAAACTCTCACACTTACCGTGTCTACAACAATTTCACCTGAAAGGTTGAAGAGACGGTAGATGTGAAGTTTGATGAATCTAATGGCTCGCAAGTAGAGCAATTGCCAATTGATGTAGGAGACAAGGACCCTTCAGAAGCAATCCAAGACTTGTCCATTGGCAAAGTTCGTCCAACGGAGGTGAAAGAGAGTACTTCATCCATCCAAGTGGAAGCTTCTACTTCACGACAAGGTGAACCAAGAATCGACACGGAAGCATCCACGAGTGGGACACACCAAGATGAAGAAGACAAGGAAATACATCAAGACGAACATCAACAACCTCCTTCTCCACCGCGACAAGAGAACGACGACGTCAACAATGAAGAAGGTCAAGAAGAAGAACAAGATGAAGAAGATGTTCAATGAAGACCCAAGCAAAAGCTCTCAAGAGTTCGAGCAAGAATTGCCAAAGATCATCCCGTCGAGCAAATCCTCAATGATATACAAACCGGGAGAATCACTCGCTCAAAAACTCGTTTAGCTAACTTTTGTGAAAACTATTCATTCATCTCTAGCATTGAACCTATGAAGGTTGAAGAAGCATTGGAAGATCTGGATTGGATAAACGCTATGCATGAAGAGCTACACAATTTTGAGAGAAACCAAGTTTGGACATTGGTTGAGAAGCCCGACAACAACCACAACATTATTGGTACCAAATGGGTGTTTCGCAACAAGCAAGATGAAGATGGACAAGTGGTTCGCAACAAAGCACGTCTCATCGCCCAAGGGTACACACAAGTCGAAGGTATGGACTATGGTGAGACATATGCTCCCGTTGCTAGACTTGAGTCCATTCGAATCTTACTTGCCTATGCTAATCACCATAATATCACCTTGTACCAAATGGACATTAAAAGTGCTTTTCTAAATGGTGAAATAGAGGAGGAAGTTTATGTCAAACAACCTCCCGGCTTTATCAATCCTAAGAAACCAAATCATGTTTACAAACTTCACAAAGCTCTTTATGGTCTTAAACAAGCTCCTAGAGCTTGGTATAAATGCTTGACCAAGTTCCTTACTACAAGTGGTTTTGAGATTGGCAAAATTGATTCTACTCTTTTTACTAAAAGGGTTAATGGAGAACTATTTGTATGCCAAATTTATGTCGATGATATCATATTTGGTTCAACTAACCCTCTCTTTAGTGAAAAGTTTGGAAAGCTAATGTCAGAGAAGTTTGAGATGTCTATGATGAGTGAACTCAAATTCTTTCTCGGTTTGCAAATCAAGCAAACTAAGGAAGGTACATTTGTCTCTCAAACAAAGTACACCAAGGACTTATTCAAGAAGTTCAATATGCAAGAATGCAAAGGTATGTCTACACCCATGCCTACTAGTGGACATAATGATTTGACCAAAGATGGTGAACCGGTTGATCAAAAGGTTTATCGCTCTATGATTGGTTCATTGTTATACCTATGTGCTTCACGTCCCGATATTATGCTAAGTGTGTGCATGTGTGCACGATATCAAGCTGCTCCTAAAGATTGTCATCTTAAGGCTGTGAAAAGGATAGTGAGATATTTAATCCATACACCAAATTTTGGCATTTGGTATCCTAAGAGGTCCTCTTTTGATCTTGTTGTTGGGTTTCGTAGTAATTTCAAAAAAATTCCTACGCACACGCAAGATCATGTGATGCATAGCAACGAGAGGGGAGATTGTTGTCTACGTACCCACGCAGACCGACTGCGGAAGCGTTGACGCAACGTAGAGGAAGTAGTCGTACGTCTTCACAATCCAACCGATCAAGTACCGAAACTACGGCACCTCCGAGTTCGAGCACACGTTCAGCTCGATGATGATCCCCGGACTCCGATCCAGCAAAGTGTCGGGGAAGAGTTCCGTTAGCACGACGGCGTGGTGACGATCTTGATGCACTACCGCAGCAGGGCTTCGCCTAAACTCCGCTACAGTATTATCGAGGAATATGGTGGCTGGGGCACCGCACACGGCTAAGGAATAGATCACGTGGATCAACTTGTGTGTTCTAGGGTGCCTCTACCTCAGTATATAAAGGACTAGAAGGGGGGAGGGCAGGCCGGCCATAGGAGGCGCGCCAGGAGAGTCCTACTCCCTCTGGGAGTAGGATTCCCCCCCCCCCCCCAATCCTAGTTGGAATATGATTCCTTGAGGGGGGGAAAGAGAGAGAGGGGGCCGGCCACCTCTCCTAGTCCTAATAGGACTAGGGGAAGGGGGGAGGCACACAGCCCCCTTGGGCTGCCCCTTTCTCCTTTCCACTAAAGCCCACTAAGGCCCATATAGCTCCCGGGGGGTTCTGGTAACCTCCTGGTACTCCGGTAAAATCCCGATTTCACCCGGAACACTTCTGATATCCAAACATAGGCTTCCAATATATCAATATTTATGTCTCGACCATTTCGAGACTCCTCGTCATGTCCGTGATCACATCCGGGACTCCGAACAACCTTCGGTACATCAAAATGCATAAACTCATAATATAACTGTCATCGTAACCTTAAGCGTGCGGACCCTACGGGTTCGAGAACAATGTAGACATGACCGAGACACGTCTCCGGTCAGCAACCAATAGCGGGACCTGGATGCCCATATTGGCTCCTACATATTCTACGAAGATCTTTATCGGTCAGACCGCATAACAACATACGTTGTTCCCTTTGTCATCGGTATGTTACTTGCCCGAGATTCGATCGTCGGTATCCAATACCTAGTTCAATCTCATTACCGGCAAGTCTCTTTACTCGTTCCGTAATACATCATCTCGCAACTAACTCATTAGTTGCAATGCTTGCAAGGCTTATGTGATGTGCATTACCGAGAGGGCCCAGAGATACCTCTCCGACAATCGGAGTGACAAATCGTAATCTCGAAATACGCCAACTCAACATCTATCTTTGGAGACACCTGTAGAGCTCCTTTATAATCAGCCATTTACGTTGTGACGTTTGGTAGCACACAAAGTGTTCCTCCGGCAAACGGGAGTTGCATAATCTCATAGTCATAGGAACATGTATAAGTCATGAAGAAAGCAATAGCAACATACTAAACGATCGGGTGCTAAGCTAATGGAATGGGTCATGTCAATCAGATCATTCAACTAATGATGTGATCCCTTTAATCAAATAACAACTCTTTGTCAATGGTTAGGAAACATAACCATCTTTGATTAACGAGCTAGTCAAGTAGAGGCATACTAGTGACACTCTGTTTGTCTATGTATTCACACATGTATTATGTTTCCGGTTAATACAATTCTAGCATGAATAATAAACATTTATCATGATATAAGGAAATAAATAATAACTTTATTATTGCCTCTAGGGCATATTTCCTTCAGTCTCCCACTTGCACTAGAGTCAATAATCTAGATCACATCGCTATGTGATTAACACCAATAGTTCACATCTTTATGTAATTGGTTCACATCTCCTTGTGACTAACACCTAAAGGGTTTACTAGATTCAATAATCTAGTTCACATCGCTATGTGATTAACACCCAAAGAGTGATCATGTTTTGCTTGTGAGAGAAATTTAGTCAACGGGCCTGCCATATTCAGATCCGCATGTATTCTGCAAAATTCTATGTCTACAATGCTCTAATCTAGCTAATTGCTCCCACTTTCAATATGTATCCAGATTAAGACTTAGAATCATCTGGATCAGTATCAAAAACTTGCATCGACGTAACCCTTTATGACGAACCTTTTTGTCACATCCATAATCGAGAAACATATCCTTATTTCACTAAGGATAATCCTGACCGTTGTCCAGTGATCTACTCCTAGATCACTATTGTACTCCCTTGCCAAATCAGTGCAGGGTATACAATAGATCTGGTATACAGCATGACATACTTTATAGAACCTATGGCCAAGGCATAGGGAATGACTTTCATTCTCTTTCTATCTTCTGCCGTGGTCGGGCTTTGAGTCTTACTCAACTTCACACCTTGTAATACAGGCAAGAACTCTTTCTTTGACTGCTCCATTTTGAACTACTTCAAAATCTTGTCAAGGTATGTACTCATTGAAAAAACTTATCAAGCGTCTTGATCTATCTCTATAGATCTTGGAGCTAAATATGTAAGCAGCTTCACCGAAGTCTTTCTTTGAAAAACTCCTTTCAAACACTCCATTATGCTTTACAGAATAATTCTACATTATCTCCGATCAACAATATGTCATTCACATATACTTATCAGAAATGCTGTAGTGCTCCCACTCACTTTCTTGTAAATACAGGCTTCACCGTAAGTCTGTATAAAACTATATGCTTTGATCATCTTATCAAAGCGTATATTCCAACTCCGAGATGCTTGCACCAGTCCATAGATGGATCGCTGGAGCTTGCTTATTTAGTTAACACCTTTAGGATCGACAAAACCTTCTAGTTGCATCGCATACAACTCTTCTTTAGTAAATCCATTAAGGAATGCAGTTTTGTTTATCCATTTTCCAGATTTCATAAAATGCGGCAATTGCTAACATGATTCGGACAGACTTAAGCATAGATACGAGTGAGAAAATCTCATCGTAGTCAACACCTTGAACTTGTCGAAAACCTTTTTGCGACAATTCTAGCTTTGTAGATAGTAACACTACTATCAACGTCCGTCTTCCTCTTAAAGATCCATTTATTTTCTATGGCTTGCCGATCATCGGGCAAATCCATCAAAGTCCATACTTTGTTCTCATACATGGATCATATCTCAGATTTCATGGCCTCAAACCATTTCGCGGAATCTGGGCTCATCATCGCTTCCTCATAGTTCGCTAGTTCGTCATGGTCTAGTAACATGATTTCCAGAACAGAATTACCGTACCACTCTGGTGTGGATCTCACTCTGGTTTACCTACGAGATTTGGTAGTAACTTGATCTGAAGTTACATGATCATCATCATTAGCTTCCTCACTAATTGGTGTAGTAGTCACAGGAACAGATTTCTGTGATGAACTACTTTCCAGTAAGGGAGCAGGTACAGTTACCTCATCAAGTTCTACTTTCCTCCCACTCACTTCTTTCGAGAGAAACTCCTTCTCTAGAAAAACTCCGAATTTAGCAACAAAAGTCTTGCCTTCGGATTTGTGATAGAAGGTGTACCCAACAGTCTCCTTTGGGTATCCTATGAAGATATATTTCTCCGATTTGGGTTTGAGCTTATTAGGATGAAACTTTTTCATATAAGCATCACAACCCCAAACTTTAAGAAACGACAACTTTCGTTTCTTGCCAAACCACAGTTCAGATTGTGTCGTCTCAACGGACTTAGATGGTGCCCTATTTAACGTGAATGCAACTGTCTCTAATGCATAACCCCAAAACGATAGTGGTAAAGAGACATCATAGATCGCACCATATCTAGTAAAGTACGGTTATGACATTCGGACACACCATTATGCTGTGGTGTTCCAGGTGGCATGAGTTTGTGAAACTATTCCACATTGTTTTAATTGAAGACCAAACTCGTAACTCAAATATTTTACTTCTGCGATCATATCGTAGAAACTTTCATTTTTGTTACGATGATTCTCCACTTTACTCTGAAATTCTTTGAACTTTTCAAATGTTTCAGACCTTTGTTTCATCAAGAAGATATACTCATATCTGCTCAAATCATCTGTGAAGATCAGAAAATAATGATACCTATCGCGAGCCTCAATATTCATCGGACCGCATACATCAGTATGTATTATTTCCAATAAGTCAGTTGCTCGCTCCGGAGAACGGAGTCTTAGTCATCTTGCCCATGAGGCATGGTTCGCAATCATCAAGTGATTCATAATCAAGTGATTCCAAAATCCCATCAGCATGGAGTTTCTTCATGCGCTTTACACCAATATGACCTAAACGGCAGTGCTACAAACAAGTTGCCCTATCATTATTAACTTTGCATCTTTTGGTTTCAATATTATGATTATATGTATCACTATGATCGAGATCCAACGAACTAATTTCATTGGGTGTGTAACCCTATAAGGTTTTATTCATGTAAACAGAACAACAATTTATTCTCTTACTTAAATGAATAACCGTATTACAATAAACATGATCAAATCATATTCATGCTCAACGCAAACACCAAATAACACTTATTCAGGTTCAACACTAATCCCGAAAGTATAGGGAGTGTGCGATGATGATCATATCAATCTTGGAACCACTTCCAACACACATCGTCACTTCACCCTTAACTAGTCTCTGTTTATTCTGCAACTCCCGTTTCGAGTTACTAATCTTAGTAACTGAACTAGTATCAAATACTGAGGGGTTGTTATAAACACTAGTAAAGTACACATCAATAACATGTATATCAAATATACTTATGTTCACTTTGCCATCCTTCTTATCTACCAATCACTTGGGGTAGTTCCGCTTCCAGTGACCAGTCCCTTTGCAGTAGAAACACTTAGTCTCAGGATTAGGACCAGACTTGGGCTTCTTCACTTGAGCAGCAACTTGCTTGCTGTTCTTCTTGAAGTTCCCCTTCTTCCCTTTGCCCTTTTCTTGAAACTAGTGGTCTTGTCTACCATCCACACTTGATGTTTTTCTCGATTTCTACCTTCGTCAATTTCCGCATTACGAAGAGCTTGGGAATCGTTTCCGTTATTCCTTGCATACCATAGTTCATCATGAAGTTCTACTAACTTGGTGATGGTGACTAGAGAATTCTGTCAATCACTATCTTATCTGGAAGATTAACTCCCACTTGATTCAAGCGATTGTAGTACTCAGACAATCTGAGCATATGCTCACTAGTTGAGCGATTCTCCTCCATCTTTTAGCTATAGAACTTGTTGGAGACTTCATATATCCCAACTCGGGTATTTGCTTGAAATATTAACTTTAACTCCTGGAACATCTCATATGGTCCATGACGTTCAAAACGTCTTTGAAGTCCCGATTCTAAGCCGTTAAGCATGGTGCACTAAACTATCAAGTAGTCATCATATTGAGCTACCCAAACGTGCATAACGTCTGCATCTGCTCCTGCAATAGGTCCGTCACCTAGCGGTGCATCAAGGACATAATTCTTCTGTGCAGCAATGAGGATAAACCTCAGATCACGGATCCAATCCGCATCTTTGCTACTAACATCTTTCAACACAATTTTCTCTAGGAACATATCAAAATTAAACACAGGGAAGCAACAACGCGAGCTATTGATCTACAACATAATTTGCAAAATACTACCAGGACTAAGTTCATGATAAATTTAAGTTCAATTAATCATATTACTTAAGAACTCCCACTTAGATAGACATCCCTCTAATCCTCTAAGTGATCACGTGATCCAAATCAACTAAACCATGTCCGATCATCACGTGAGATGGAGCAGTTTCATTGGTGAACATCACTATGTTGATCATATCTACTATATGATTCACGCTCGACCTTTCGGTCTCCGTGTTCCGAGGCCATATATGCATATGCTAGGCTCGTCAAGTTGAACCTGAGTATTCTGCGTGTGCAAAACTGGCTTGCACCCGTTGTAGATGGACGTAGAGCTTATCACACCCGATCATCACGTGGTGTCTGGGCACGACGAACTTTGGCAACGGTGCATACTCAGGGAGAACACTTCTTGATAATTTAGTGAGAGATCATCTTATAATGCTACCGTCAATCAAAGCAAGATAAGATGCATAAAAAGATAAACATCACATGCAATCAATATAAGTGATATGATATGGCCATCATCATCTTGTGCTTGTGATCTCCATCTCCTAAGCACCGTTATGATCACCATCGTCACCGGCGCGACACCTTGATCTCCATCGTAGCATTATTGTCGTCTCGCCAATCTTATGCTTCTACGACTATCACTACCGCTTAGTAATAAAGTAAAGCATTACATGGCGATTGCATTGCATACAATAAAATGACAACCATAAGGCTCCTGCCAGTTGCCGATAACTCGGTTACAAAACATGATCATCTCATACAATAAAATTCAGCATCATGTCTTGACCATATCACATCACAACATGCCCTGCAAAAACAAGTTAGACGTCCTCTACTTTGTTGTTGCAAGTTTTACGTGGCTGCTACGGGCTTAAGCAAGAACCAATCTCACCTACGCATCAAAACCACAACGATAGTTTGTCAATTTGACTCTGTTTTAACCTTCGCAAGGACCGGGCGTAGCCATACTTGGTTCAACTAAAGTTGGAGAAACTGTCACCCACAAGCCACCTCTGTGCAAAGCACGTCGGGAGAACCGTCTCGCGTAAGCGTACGCGTGATGTCGGTCTGGGCCGCTTCATGCAACAATACCGCCGAACCAAAGTATGACATGCTGGTAGGCAGTATGACTTATATCGCCCACAACTCACTTGTGTTCTACTCGTGCATATAATATCAACATATAAAACCTAGGCCCTGATACCACTATTGGGTTTCGTAGTAATTTCGAAAAATTTCCTACGCACACGCAAGATCATGGTGATGCATAGCAACGAGAGGGGAGAGTGTTGTCTACGTACCCACGCAGACCGACTGCGGAAGCGTTGACGCAACATAGAGGAAGTAGTCGTACGTCTTCACAATCCAACCGATCAAGTACCGAAACTACGGCACCTCCGAGTTCGAGCACACGTTCAGCTCGATGACGATCCCCGGACTCCGATCCAGCAAAGTGTCGGGGAAGAGTTCCGTCAGCACGACGGCGTGGTGACGATCTTGATGCACTACCGCAGCAGGGCTTCACCTAAACTCCGCTACAGTATTATCGAGGAATATGGTGGTTGGGGCACCGCACACGGCTAAGGAATAGGTCACGTGGATCAACTTGTGTGTTCTAGGGTGCCTCTACCTCAGTATATAAAGGACTAGAAGGGGGGAGGGCTGGCCGGCCATAGGAGCCGCGCCAGGAGAGTCCTACTCCCTCTGGGAGTAGGATTCCCAGCCCCCCCCCCAATCCTAGTTGGAATAGGATTCCTTGAGGGGGGGAAGAGAGAGAGGGGGCCGGCCACCTCTCCTAGTCTTAGTAGGACTAGGGGAAGGGGGGAGGCGCACAGCCCCCTTGGGCTGCCCCTTTGTCCTTTCCACTAAAGCCCACTAAGGCCCATATAGCTCCCGGGGGGTTCCGGTAACCTCCCGGTACTCCGGTAAAATCCCGATTTCACCCGGAACACTTCCGATATCCAAACATAGGCTTCCAATATATCAATCTTTATGTCTCGACCATTTTGTCACGACCGGGTTTTCCAGACAAAAATTTCCAGAAAAGACCGTCGTGCTCATCAGCCCCAGGATTACTGTTAGCTGATGAGGCTCCAACTTGATACAGAAATCTCAAGCAAAATACAAAATATGTAGTGCAAGACCATTCTGGCCTGCGAGTACAACAATTGGGTTTCTAGTGGTCGATGGCGGAAGCGGTTTGTGAGACATCAGTGTCTATGGGACTCCATTTCCCACAAGAACAGCTGACAAGGTTAACTCCTATCTTCGCGAGGCTGCTATCACCGTTGCTTAGGTCTCGAGACTGTCAATCGCCACGCTCCTCTCCAAGCAAGCAATCTAGCCAAGACAATAGCCAGGGACAGGTCAGTGAGTACTTTAAATGTACTCGCAAACATTAAGAACACAGGTATAATATAATTGATAATCATGCACGGAAAAATTTTATGATCACATCGTCAGTCATAAATAAAATATCTTTTATGCATGCAAGCAGGTTATTATCATGCAACGTGAATAAGCAGTAATAGAGAGGGAAATAAAATGCCGCAGTCGGGCGTCTGAGCGACACCACATAAAGGGCTTTAAAAGAAATGCCACAGTCGGGCGTCTAAGCGACACCACATAAAGGGCTTTAAAAGAAATGCCACAGTCGGGCGTCTGGGCGACACCACATAAAGGGCTTTAAAAGAAATGCCACAGTCGGGCGTCTGAGCGACACCACATAAAGGGCTTTAAAAGAAATGCCACAGTCGGGCGTCTGGGCGACACCACATAAAGGGCTTTAAAAGAAATGCCACAGTCGGGCGTCTGAGCGACACCACATAAAGGGCTTTAAAAGAAATGCCACAGTCGGGCGTCTGAGCGACACCACATAAAGGGCTTTAAAAGAAATGCCACAGTCGGGCGTCTGAGCGACACCACATAAAGGGCTTACAAGATAAATAATCACAATGAATATCCAGGAGGTAGAACCGTCCCAGGGATATTTGATAATATAAATAATGCAACGGGTTAGTCCATCACAAAATAATAATCATGTTCCTCACAAGTAACCAGTCGGTATCCAAGTTTGGTTTAATAATATCTCCTCCGAAGACCGACACTAAGACCAACACTTGACCCATCCCAGACTGTAATCCTTAACCATGGAAACGGCTATTCGAATAGGTTTTAATCTCTGCAGAGGGTGTACTCTTTACCCACGAGTAACGGATTCCTTTAGTCCATCGGGACTAATTCCGTCTACGGCCTTTTAGTTGAAAACACGCCTAACTTGCACACACCAGCTTAACTCATCGGTGTCTGGAATCACCCACGACACTTGTTAAGCAAAACTCTAAGTGGGGAGGCTACAACCTCGCGTAGCATGGGATCAAATTTATATCGCGCGCTCTAAGGGGTGGCCTCCCCTCTCGGTCCCAACCGGAAACACCCATGCCCCCGGACCAGGTGGCATGCCTACCGGCTACAACCGATATCTTCCACCATGGCCTCTCTGTACGGTGTGTGCTTGAAAGGGGTTGACAACTTACTGAACCATACCCTACCTGCGGCAGGGACAAGTGGTAGTACATAGCAAGTATGGGGGTTACTGGAACAAGACTCGGTCTACGGTCGACTCAGGAGGTTTATAAGTTCCCTGCATGACATGTATATCAAATATATTTCAACCGAAGAAATCACCACTCAATGTACCTTACCATGCCATACCGGTCATAACCGTCCCGACGGGGACCGGCGACAAGCTCACGCCTACCCAAGGCCAAGGCTTTCCCGGATTCCTTTCCGGCATGCATGCAAGGCACATGAGGATGATTACCATCACAATTATATTCATTTCCAACAGCAAGGAAATCACTAGTATGCTTCCATGCAAATGATCATGTCACATGAAATAACAAGTCCTCCGATATAAGGTGCTGTTATAAACGTGTCAAATAACACACCAAAAACATTATGCCAGGGTTCAGAATGCTTGCCTTTAATGGTGTGGAGAGGTGGGGGTGCTCTCCAAATTTTTTGGAAGTTTCTTCTCTCTCCAAAATCCTATTTTGAAATATATTTGAATTAACACACATTTCAAAAACAGTACAAAAAGTTGTTTTGGAAAATTTTCAAATAAATCTTAAAATAAACTAGAAAATATTTGAGAGATGTGGGAAAAAGAATTAATTCATTGGGAGTTATATTTAAAAAGTTATAGGCAGTCAAAGTTGTGGTCAAAATCTGTTTTTAATAAAATCAGGAAAAAGAAAACGTTTCAGAGAGGAATACGCTTTCGGAGTGGGGGAAACGTACTGGGCGGAATACGCCTTCACTTAAACACGTGGACGGCGCGGTGAGACACTGACAGTGGGTCCACGAAGTCCCACTAGTCAGGTTTGACTAGTCTCTCTTTCCCCCTCCTTCCTCTGTCCGAGCAGAGGCGGAGCTCAGGCGATCGTCGCCGGCGACTAGCAGCTCTTCGCGGAGCTCCGAGGGCGGGGATGGATGCGCCACTCTAGTGCGGTCCTCCCGGTGGTTGCCAGGCCGGTGGGGATGGAGGGAGCTGCCGGCGGCGAGCTTCGCGGCGGAGGAGGCTTCGGGGGTGGAGTGAAAATTCTCCCACGGTGAGCCCCGATCGAAATCGAGTAGTGGGAATGGTTCACGGGAGGATGAGGAAGTTCTTGGTGGAGAGAATGGAGAGGAGGAGGCCCTGGTGGTGCCGAATTGGCCAGGGCAGTGGTGGCGGCTGCAGTTGCCGGAGGTGGGGAAGAAGACCTCCCCCGGGTCGATTGGCTGCCATGGGAGAACTAGGGGAGCATTCTAAGGCTGCCTGTGTGCTCGGGGAAGCTCGGGGGCCTCCTTTTATAGCTCGTCGAGGTCGGTTCCGCGGCGGCCGGATAAGAACGACGGCGGACCGCCTTCTAGTAGTGACAGGGTATCGTGGCGAGGCTGGGGATGGCGGCAGGAGCTAGCGGACGAGCGGCTACTGTTCCAAGGGCAAGCTGGCGAGCGGAGGAAGGTTCGGCGGCGCCGACATGAGCAGAGGCTGTCGGGTGGATGCGGCAGCTGGCTCTTGGCCTGCCGGGCGTGGCGAGGGGCGGCTTGGCGCGTAGCGGTGAGGAGGGGAGCGCGTGGCGTGGTGCTGCAGAGCGGGCCAAAGCCGTGGGGGCCAGCGTGTCGGCTCGGCGCACGTGCGTGCCAAACGCATTGCTCTGCTCGCGCTCCGGGCGTGCACGGGACGTGCTCGACGTAATGCCAGAGCATGCTACAGAGCTTGGGTGAGGCTGGCATTTAGCAGATCTAGGTTAGGAGTAACGGGGAGTCTAGTGGACATGCTTGGTTGATCAGAGTTGCAAGCTCACAGTGCAATGCCAAAACTCATGTCAAAACTGGTCATGCCTACAGGTTGCTCGATAGAATGCCACATGCACCTAGGCATCTCTTGGGGTGGCCAAAACTTCCAGATTGGGGTCTCTTTAGATGAATGAGAGGGTGGTAAGGTTGGTTTGCCAAAAGCAGAAACTTGTTAGTGCAAGTTTTGCAAAAGTAGAATTCTGGACAGGAAATAAATGACATTATTTCATGAACCAAAAATAATCCAATGGGTGCATGCTCCTGGATTTAGGGGTTTGGTAGGGCTGTCTACAAGTAGGAGAAAACACAAGATCTTTGGAGCAAAATTAAATAGGGTTGCAGAAGAAATCACAAGGCTGGACCAGAATGAAAATGAGGTTGATTCACTCAAAATTTTCAAAGAACAGCACTAGGTTTTTGCATAAAGTTGATTCATATGCTATTACCAATATCCCATAATTTTGGTGGAGACTAGAAAGAATTATTTAAATGGGTTGTAGTGCAAATTGCACTGTGGACCAGAGAAGAAAAATTGAGTGTAGAGCTCAAAATATTTCATGAATAAGAGATATTTTTGTATAAAAGTGATTTAAAAACATCACATGACATCTCCAAATTTTGGTTGGAATTTTAAGTGAATCTATCAAATGGTTGTAGTTCAAATATGGCCATATAACCTTGGAAAACCATTTTCAAGAAAGTAAAGATCAAGCAATTTAATTATTTAATTAGTTAAATTAAATAAGGGAAAATTTCTCTTGAGAGATTTATCAAGTCCAATAAAATATTTGAAAGGTTTTCACTTTGAGGAAAAACTCCATAATAACAAGGGAGAAAATGGTTCAAAAATCAAAAGGGAGCTCAGAAAATAAAAGTTTTAATTCCTGGCAAAAATTTTAATTCATTAAAACAAGGCCAAATTTTTGGGGTGTCACACCACTACCCCCCTTAAGAAAAATCTCGTCCTCGAGATTTGTTAAAAGCTATTTTAAGAAAAACTATACGCAATAAAAATGTGGCTACAGTGAGAGGGCAATAAGTGGTGAAAAACCACAGTGTGAAAACTGGTGCTGCGTGGAAAAGTCTACGGTTCGGGACAAAATCGTGAGATTCTACGCTAGATATAAATTTAGAATAACTTCTAAATTTAAATATACGCTGGTCGTACCCGAGAGCACAGTGCCCTCTCTGGCTGACAGGTGGACCCGGGGCCCACAGTCAGTCTCTTCTTCTCCCTCTGGATCTCTCTTCTTCCTCTCTCCCGCGCGCTTTCACCACCGGCGACGCCTAGCGTGTAGGGCATCTAGGCCGTACCGTGGTAGTACGCAGCGTGCTAGCTGCCGGTGCAGCGTGCACTCACTTCGCGGGCCAGCGCGCTGTCGGCACTGCTCGCGGATTCGTCTCTGAACACCGGCGATCGGCGACGAGCGGCGTTGGTGGACTTCGCCCACCGTACACCGAGCTCGAGCTATAAAACGGCCGGGGTGTCCCTCTCTTCTTCCTCACACCTGGCCTCACTTCTCCTTCTCCTTCTTTCTCCATTACTGCTTACAGAAGCTCGGGTGAGGCTCTAATGGAGGAGGCGATGCCGGACTGGTTTGCGATCCTGATATTTGGAGGGCTGGCGACACTACTGGGGCTCTCTGTGCTCCTGTGCGCGATGATCCTCGACGATCGTCGCGACGCTGCTGCTCGGGTGTTGGCTCTCCGAGGTGGTGGTGATCATGAGGAGTAGATGGGGTGTGCCGGGTGCTAACCGTTGTCAGGGGGTGATTAGCTGGATGCAACACTGTTGCAAAGTTTTGCAAATAGTGTATGTGTCCGAATGATTATGGTTGTGAGTCTGCTGCGTGGTGCTGTGTGAAATTAATAAATCCACGCCGTGAGAAAGTGCAGATGTAGCAACTCAGGGAAAAGAAATCTCACTCCAGGATTTTGCGAGGGAAAAACAGTTAATTTAAAGGAGCATAAACCACAACAAAAACTACACACATTAGTAGAAACCAATTAATTGACTCGTCATACAACTCAGGGTATCACGCATAAGTCACACACATAAATAAAAGTCGCATTAATGAACACCGCAACGACGTCTAAAATGGAAACGGTAACTGGACGGGGTCCCTAGAAAACGTTTCTGGTACTGGGATACACTCCTCCTCTATCAGGGGAAGTGGATTGACCAGTCGATGTACGTGTCTCTCCTGGTCGGGCCTTAGTGCTCTGCCGATGGCGATCTAAGGATTTAAATCTACGAGGCTCTGAAGATAACCCATCACGCGTTGGGTTAAACGCTCCTGAGCGATGACGTACTGAACAAGGTTGGCCAGGACTGGGTCTCTCTCAATGCGTCCACCGGGAAAAGATGTCACTCCTCCGGATGCTGCACGGCTCGGGAAGTAATAATACCCTCGTTCGCTGGCATAGGGTACCGCGAATCGAAGGCGAGCAAGTGCTTCGTACGCAACAGCTTCTATGGCCATATGTGGGGTTGGCATAGATTTCCCCACGAAGGAGACCTCTGTTGGGTCTTGGTTTGAGTTTACGGGAGGGATGTGCACTGCTGCCCAATATCTTGAGGTGGAAGAGGTAATTCTCGATTTGAACAGCTCGTACTGGGGTGGCTGGGTAGCGCCCATGGTACTGCAGGTAAAATCCCGCAATATCTTGACAAAACTACCTGGGATTGCATCTGGGGTTCTCAGATAAATGCTAGCGCTCGGCATGGCCAGGAAATGGCTGGGAGGGTGGTGCACAAGGTGAAAGGTGCTTGGCAAGGTCACGCGGTGGCCTTTTATAGCACTGGAGCTGGGTCATTTTTACCGTGGTGAATGGTAAAGAAAATTTCAGCTCTGTCCCAAGGGTCGGGGTCAAGTCACAGATTCACACATTTCACTATAGTGATGTGTTACTGTGGGGTTGACGGGGTGATTTTTGGTAACTGTGCCCGGGATAGAAATCTTTCACTGCATACTGGCGTATCCAGGCAAGGCTACTATTAAAATAGAGGCATGACAACAGGCGGCATTAAAATTACAAGGCCACACGATTACAAAGCGAGGGTACACTTGAACTCGATACGACTCGGGTGACTTAGTCTACCCCGTTTACACCCAAGCGGGCGTGCCTTGAGGTTCCTCCACGGGTCTCATCGTCGGAATTAGCTGGAGTGGGTTGAGGGGCTGCAGGCTCGGGGTAGCGATGAGGACCATCTCGGGGATTGTTGGCCACAATCCCGTTGCAGTGTGCTCCCAATATGCGATGAAGCACTTCTGGGGTTATCGCAGCACCTTGGCCGATGGCTGGGGCAGGCCTCAGGGACTCGATCGGGTGTCCAAACAGCACGACTGGGTTGTCGGCGTTGGGCTCGTTTTCTTCTCTCGCCGGGGCTCGACGAACCAGCTCTCCACGAGCTGCGATTAGATCAATAGTGATTTGATCGCACAGTTCCTCTAGTGCACTTACATAGCGCACCAGGTGCAACAATGCAGGATCCGTCTCGTGATCTCCGTTGGCAACTTGGGGTGGTCTACCATACCCTTCACGTCTGGGGTAGTAGTGGAACGAGCGACAGTTAACTCTGGGCGACAAATGCCGGAGATGAACTATAGCCTCTCGAGCAGCTAGTTGGATGGCTTGAAGCTCAAAGGAAGTTGTTCTTCCGGTGAACCTGTAGGGGCGCTCGGGCTCTAGACCCCTAACGTAGATGTGTACAGTGGCCTAGAATTGACGGTTCTCACCGCTCATCGGTCCTTGGTACACAACATATTCTGGGGCTCTTCTAACGCATAGGCACGACGGGTGAGGTTTGCGAGTATGGTCACAAAACCTCCAAGGTTGGTTGCTGTGGTCTCATTGTGCACGATAGGGCCAGGCATTGTAGTGTGGTTTGGGGTAGAGGCTGTGATGTGCTGTGTTGGGGTTAGCGTGCCCCTTTTTATAGGAAAAAGTGGACGGAGTCTTCCTTCGCACGCTTGCGAGAAAGGACTATTTAGGGGCCGGTCACTGGCGCATGAGTGACAGGTTAGGTTGATAGGTTGGGCACCGACTGCCAAAAAGTTGTTGGGTCAATGTGTGGCTATCTTGTACAAGAAGCTTGGCTAGGGTTTGGTTATGGTCTGGTGGGTTGGTTTACCTAGGTTTATTGACCTGGCTAAGATAGGATTAGCCAATGGTCAGCCTGGCTCTGATACCAAGTCTGTCACGACCGGGTTTTCCAGACAAAAATTTCCAGAAAAGACCGTCGTGCTCATCAGCCCCAGGATTACTGTTAGCTGATGAGGCTCCAACTTGATACAGAAATCTCAAGCAAAATACAAAATATGTAGTACAAGACCATTATGGCCTGTGAGTACAACAATTGGGTTTCTAGTGGTCGATGGCGGAAGCGGTTTGTGAGACATCAGTGTCTATGGAACTCCATTTCCCACAAGAACACCTGACCAGGTTAACTCCTATCTTCGCGAGGCTGCTATCACCGTTGCTTAGGTCTCGAGACTGTCAATTGCCACGCTCCTCTCCAAGCAAGCAATCTGGCCAAGACAATAGCCAGGGACAGGCCAGTGAGTACTTTGAATGTACTCGCAAACATTAAGAACACAGGTATAATATAATTGATAATCATGCACGGAAAATTTTTATGATCACATCGTCAGTCATAAATAAAATATCTTTTATGCATGCAAGCAGGTTATTATCATGCAACGTGAATAAGCAGTAATAGAGAGGGAAATAAAATGCCGCAGTCGGGCGTCTGAGCGACACCACATAAAGGGCTTTAAAAGAAATGCCACAGTCGGGCGTCTAAGCGACACCACATAAATGGCTTTAAAAGAAATGCCACAGTCGGGCGTCTGGGCGACACCACATAAAGGGCTTTAAAAGAAATGCCACAGTCGGGCGTCTGAGCGACACCACATAAAGGGCTTTAAAAGAAATGCCACAGTCGGGCGTCTGGGCGACACCACATAAAGGGCTTTAAAAGAAATGCCACAGTCGGGCGTCTGAGCGACACCACATAAACGGCTTTAAAAGAAATGCCACAGTCGGGCGTCTGAGCGACACCACATAAAGGGCTTTAAAAGAAATGCCACAGTCGGGCGTCTGAGCGACACCACATAAAGGGCTTTAAAAGAAATGCCACAGTCGGGCGTCTGAGCAACACCACATAAAGGGCTTACAAGATAAATAATCACAATGAATATCCAGGAGGTAGAACCATCCCAGGGATATTTGATAATATAAATAATGCAACGGGTTAGTCCATCACAAAATAATAATCATGTTCCTCACAAGTAACCAGTCGGTATCCAAGTTTGGTTTAATAATATCTCCTCCGAAGACCGACACTAAGACCAACACTTGACCCATCCCAGACTGTAATCCTTAACCATGGACACGGCTATTCGAATAGGTTTTAATCTCTGCAGAGGGTGTACTCTTTACCCACGAGTAACGGATTCCTTTAGTCCATCGGGACTAATTCCGTCTACGGCCTTTTAGTTGAAAACACGCCTAACTTGCACACACCAGCTTAACTCATCGGTGTCTGGAATCACCCACGACACTTGCTAAGCAAAACTCTAAGTGGGGAGGCTACAACCTCGCGTAGCATGGGATCAAATTTATATCGCGCGCTCTAAGGGGTGGCCTCCCCTCTCGGTCCCAACCGGAAACACCCATGCCCCCGGACCAGGTGGCATGCCTACCGGCTACAACCGATATCTTCCACCATGGCCTCTCTGTACGGTGTGTGCTTGAAAGGGGTTGACGACTTACTGAACCATACCCTACCTGCGGCAGGGACAAGTGGTAGTACATAGCAAGTATGGGGGTTACTGGAACAAGACTCGGTCTACGGTCGACTCAGGAGGTTTATAAGTTCCCTGCATGACATGTATATCAAATATATTTCAACCGAAGAAATCACCACTCAATGTACCTTACCATGCCATACCGGTCATAACCGTCCCGACGGTGACCGGCGACAAGCTCACGCCTACCCAAGGCCGAGGCTTTCCTGGATTCCTTTCCGGCATGCATGCAAGGCACATGAGGATGATTACCATCACAATTATATTCATTTCCAACAGCAAGGAAATCACTAATATGCTTCCATGCAAATGATCATGTCACATGAAATAACAAGTCCTCCGATATAAGGTGGTGTTATAAACGTGTCAAATAACACACCAAAAACATTATGCCAGGGTTCAGAATGCTTGCCTTTAATGGTGTGGAGAGGTGGGGGTGCTCTCCAAAATTTTTGAAAGTTTCTTCTCTCTCCAAAATCCTATTTTGAAATATATTTGAATTAACACACATTTCAAAAATAGTACAAAAATTTGTTTTGGAAAATTTTCAAATAAATCTTAAAATAAACTAGACAATATTTGAGAGATGTGGGAAAAAGAATTAATTCATTTGGAGTTATATTTAAAAAGTTATAGGCAGTCAAAGTTGTGGTCAAAATCTGTTTTTAATAAAATCAGGAAAAAGAAAACGTTTCAGAGAGGAATACGCTTTCGGAGCGGGCGAAACGTAATGGGCGGAATACGCCTTCACTTAAACACGTGGACGGCGCGGTGAGACACTGACAGTGGGTCCAGGAAGTCCCACTAGTCAGGTTTGACTAGTCTCTCTTTCCCCCTCCTTCCTCTGTCCGAGCGGAGGCGGAGCTCAGGCGATCGTCGCCGGCGACTGGCAGCTCTTCGCGGGGCCCCGAGGGCGGGGATGGATGCGCCACTCCAGTGCGGTCCTCCCGGTGGTTGCCAGGCCGGTGGGGACGGAGGGAGCTGCCGACGGCGAGCTTCGCGGCGGAGGAGGCTTCGGGGGTGGAGTGAAAATTCTCCCGCAGTGAGCCCCGATCGAAGTCGAGTAGTGGGAATGGTTCACGGGAGGATGAGGAAGTTCTTGGTGGAGAGAACGGAGAGGAGGAGGCCCTGGTGGTGCCGAATTGGCCAGGGTAGTGGTGGCGGCTACAGTTGCCGGAGGTGGGGAAGAAGACCTCCCCCGGGTCGATTGGCTGCCATGGGAGAACTAGGGGAGCATTCTAAGGCCGCCTGTGTGCTCGGGGAAGCTCGGGGGCCTCCTTTTATAGCTCGTCGAGGTCGGTTCCGCGGCGGCCGGATAAGAACGACGGCGGACCGCCTTCCTGTAGTGGCAGGGTATCGTGGCGAGGCTGGGGATGGCGGCAGGAGCTAGCGGACGAGCGGCTACTGTTCCAAGGGCAAGCTGGCGAGCGGAGGAAGGTTCGGCGACGCCGACATGAGCAGAGGCTGTCGGGCGGCTGCGGCGGCTAGCTCTTGGCCTGCCGGGCGTGGCGAGGGGCGGCTTGGCGCGTAGCGGTGAGGAGGGGAGCGCGTGGCGTGGTGCTGCAGAGCGGGCCAAAGCCGTGGGGGCCAGCGTGTCGGCTCGGCGCACGTGCGTGCCAAACGCACGCTCTGCTCGCGCTCCGGGCGTGCACGGGACGTGCTCGACGTAATGCCAGAGCATGCTACAGAGCTTGGGTGAGGCTGGCATTTAGCAGATCTAGGTTAGGAGTAACGGGGAGTCTAGTGGACATGCTTGGTTGATCAGAGTTGCAAGCTCACAGTGCAATGCCAAAACTCATGTCAAAACTGGTCATGCCTACAGGGTGCTCGATAGAATGCCACATGCACCTAGGCATCTCTTGGGGTGGCCAAAACTTCCAGATTGGGGTCTCTTTAGATGAATGAGAGGGTGGTAAGGTTGGTTTGCCAAAAGCAGAAACTTGTTAGTGCAAGTTTTGCAAAACTACAATTCTGGACAGGAAATAAATGACATTATTTCATGAACCAAAAATAATCCAATGGGTGCATGCTCCTGGATTTAGGGGTTTGGTAGGGCTGTCTACAAGTAGGAGAAAACACAAGATCTTTGGAGCAAAATTAAATAGGGTTGCAGAAGAAATCACAAGGCTGGACCAGAATGAAAATGAGGTTGATTCACTCAAAATTTTCAAAGAACAACACTAGGTTTTTGCATAAAGTTGATTCATATGCTATTACCAATATCCCATAATTTTGGTGGAGACTAGAAAGAATTATTTAAATGGGTTGTAGTGCAAATTGCCCTCTGGACCAGAGAAGAAAAATTGAGTGCAGAGCTCAAAATATTTCATGAATAAGAGATATTTTTGTATAAAAGTGATTTAAAAACATCACATGACATCTCCAAATTTTGGTTGGAATTTTAAGTGAATCTATCAAATGGTTGTAGTTCAAATATGGCCATATAACCTTGGAAAACCATTTTCAAGAAAGTAAAGATCAAGCAATTTAATTATTTAATTAGTTATATTAAATAAGGGAAAATTTCTCTTGAGAGATTTATCAAGTCCAATAACATATTTGAAAGGTTTTCACTTTGAGGAAAAACTCCATAATAACAAGCGAGAAAATGGTTCAAAAATCAAAAGGGAGCTCAGAAAATAAAAGTTTTAATTCCTGGCAAAAATTTTAATTCATTAAAACAAGGCCAAATTTTTGGGGTGTCACACATTTCGAGACTCCTCGTCATGTCCGTGATCACATCCGGGACTCTGAACAACCTTCGGTACATCAAAATGCATAAACTTATAATATAACTGTCATCGTAACCTTAAGCGTGTGGACCCTACGGGTTCGAGAACAATGTAGACATGACCGAGACACGTCTCCGGTCAACAACCAATAGCGGGACCTGGATGCCCATATTGGCTCCTACATATTCTACGAAGATCTTTATCGGTCAGACCGCATGACAACATACGTTGTTCCCTTTGTCATCGGTATGTTACTTGCCCGAGATTCGATCGTCGGTATCCAATGCCTAGTTCAATCTCGTTACCGGCAAGTCTCTTTACTCGTTCCGTAATACATCATCTCACAACTAACTCATTAGTTGCAATGCTTGCAAGGCTTATGTGATGTGCATTACCGAGAGGGCCCAGAGATACCTCTCCGACAATCGGAGTGACAAATCCTAATCTCGAAATACGCCAACCCAACATCTATCTTTGGAGACACCTGTAGAGCTCCTTTATAATCACCCATTTACGTTGTGACGTTTGGTAGCACACAAAGTGTTCCTCCGGCAAACGGGAGTTGAATAATCTCATAGTCATAGGAACATGTATAAGTCATGAAGAAAGCAATAGCAACATACTAAACGATCGGGTGCTAAGCTAATGGAATGGGTCATGTCAATCAGATCATTCAACTAATGATGTGATCCCGTTAATCAAATAACAACTCTTTGTCAATGGTTAGGAAACATAACCATCTTTGATTAACGAGCTAGTCAAGTAGAGGCATACTAGTGACACTCTGTTTGTCTATGTATTCACACATGTATTATGTTTCCAGTTAATACAATTCTAGCATGAATAATAAACATTTATCATGATATAAGGAAATAAATAATAACTTTATTATTGCCTCTAGGGCATATTTCCTTCACTTGTTGGCTATTCCGACTCGGATTATGCCGGAGACAAGGTTGATAGAAAGTCCACTTCGGGTACTTGTCAATTTCTTGGTAGATCTCTTGTGTCTTGGTCTTCCAAGAAACAAAACTCGGCATCCTTATCCACGGCCGAAGCGGAATACATCGCCGCTGGTTCATGTTGTGCTCAATTACTTTGGATGACCCAAACTCTTAAAGATTATGGGATTTATGTGAAACATGTTCCACTGCTTTGTGACAATGAAAGTGCTATCAAAATTGGTCATAATCCTATACGACACTCTCGAACTAAGCATATTGAAGTTCGTCATCATTTCATTCGAGATCATGTTGCTAAGGGTGACATTAATCTTAAGCACGTTCGCACCGATAAGCAATTAGCGGATATATTTACTAAACCACTTGATGATAAAGTGTTTTGCAGGTTGAGAGGAGAATTGAACATCATTGATGCTTCGAACTTGGAGTAGAAACTCCATTGGATACATGCAAGACATGAGCTTATGACTAATCCATGATATATCTCTTATGATAACTATCTTATGTCTTGGATATATTTGCACCTTGCATGTTGTCTAACCCATGTAGGTGCTTGGTTGAATCTAATTCCATGAGATTACGACTCACTCACATCTTGAGCAATCTCTACATCACCAAGACTCTACACAATGGTGGTTGAAGACAAGAAGGCACAAAACCATTCAAACATATCCTTTGACAAATTCTATGTTGAGCTTCATGATTGTCATTTTTGGATACACAAGTGCTCTTCCTTGCAAGAACTAACCCATGTAGGTAGATGAACTCAAACTCCAAGTGGTGCTCCCGACTCTTGATGAGCTACATCAACCTTGAGCACCCACACAAGTTCAACTACATGAGCAAGAACCACACCACCACCCAAGGTATGTTATTCCATCTTAGAGAAGCTTTACTCCAAGACATGAGTCAAAGCAACTCAACAAGATGTGAATACATCAAGATGCTTAAACGAAAAATGGTAACCCCATTTTGAGCTTAAACGATGAGTATGACCTATGATCAAGTATTCTCACTTGACTCCTAAGTCAATATACTCTAACATAGGTGATATGTCACCGCCCAACTCTAGATGAAGTTCTCTTGTGTTCTTTTCTGTGTTATTGCATTTGTCTCATGCATGTTTAGTTTCTTTCTCTTTTTCAAAAAAAAACTTCATCTAGATCTTTCAGTTTCTTCTCTTTTCTCTTTGTTTTTGTTCTGCATTTTCTGCATTTAATTCCTTGCAAATCCTTCAGGTAATTCATTGCAAATCTTTGTGAGATCCTACATGTCTAGTGAGCTGAGGTGACAAGTGTTTTTCTCTGTGTAAACTCGGTTTCACCGACTTGCAATTTTCGGTCCAACCGAATCTTTTCGGTACCACCGAAATATGTCACTCGGTGCCACCGACTTTGCAATCAGAAAAACAGTTTGCCACTTGTTCTACATTTCTCCTGATCCAGCTCCACTCAATGAATCTTGTCCTCTACAAGCATCACAATTTTATCCTTTGCTTTATGCTGAGTCTCAAGGACCAAACCTATACGACGGATTCCAGAAAGCCCTTCTTGGAAATTGATGTCAAAGGGGGAGAGAGTGATCACGTCAAAGCTTGTAGGAGAGAGAGATCACATCAAGGGAGAGAAAAAGTCTCAAGGACCAAACCTACAAGTTAAGGGGGAGAAAGAGACTTCCAGGGGGAGAGAATACTCAAGGATCCCAGATGCTTGATGTTCAAGAGGAGAGATACCACATGTCCTTTTGGGGGAAAGACATGTTCATATGTACTCATTTTGTATCTTTCAGCTCTGATTTTCTGTTCCCTATCTTCTCCCAATATCCCATGTAAGATTTAGGGGGAGCAAGACACCTAAGGGAAAGAAATCAGTCAAATTCATTGCATATCTTTATTCTTGGGGACATGTTGAATTCAATGTGGTACCTTGTACTCACTCTCTACATGTCATCCCAGTCTTGGTATTCTTGTGGTTTCTTTTGTTTGCTCTGGCTAGTGGATGTACCTGTGTTATCTAACTTTGTTTGTGCAGGTTCATTCCATCCTAAGCCAACTCAAGACCACAAGGTAAGTATATGCATCAAAATCATGAGTATGAGGAGTTCTTGCTTATGTACATACTGTTTGCAAGAAGGACTCATGAGCATGGAGGTATTTTCCTTGATAATCTTTTGCTCCGATGCATATGGCCAAGATGCATGTAACACATTGCCTACTCTGTCATGGTTATGCTCTCACATGCCTCTATATTTCATATTTACATGAGTGCATACATGTAGGGGGAGCCTATACTTGTTACATGTTCTTCCAAAGCTTTACTTGCTGTCCTTTATATCTGTATCTAAAGCTTTGATGTATGTTGCCATCAATTACCAAAAAGGGGGAGATTGAAAGCACAAGTGCTCCCTAGGTGGTTTTGATAATTGATGACAACATATTTCTTGTTGGACTAACATTTCTATCTAGCATGTTTCAGATAAGTTCAACAATGGAGTGGCATGGACTAAAGGTTGTGGGAACTCCTTCAAGATGCTAAGGACAAAGGATTGGCTAATGCTTAAAGCTCAAGACTCCTCATTTTACATTTTAGTGATCCAAGATCACATTGAGTCCATAGGAAAAGCCAATACTATCAAGGAGGGATGAGGTGTTGCTTAATGAGCCTCTTGCTTCATGTGCTTAATGATATGCTCCAAAATACTCAGCTACTTTCCCACTTCCACATATGACCTAAACCCTAAGCCAAACTCGGTCCTACCAATTCTTCCTATCCGGCGCCACCGAGTTTCACTTTTCATAAGCCACTGCCAAACCCTAATCAGTTCGGTCTCACCGATGGGATCTCGGTCTCACCGAGATGGGCTTGCAAACTCTCTGTTACCCATTGCAATATTCTCGGTCCCACCGAGATATGCAATCGGTCCCACCGAGTTTGCTTGACCAAATCTCAATTTCACTTATTACCCAAATCGGTCCCACCGAGTTTGAGTAATCGGTCAAACCAAGTTTTGGATTTACCCTAACCCTAGCACATCGGTCCCACCGAGTTGATCCAGTCGGTCCCACCGAAATCTCTAACGGTCACTAGGTTTACCTTTTCGGTCCGACCGAGTTTGTTGATTCGGTCCCACCGAGATTGGAAAACTATGTGTAACGGTTGGATTTTGTGTGGAGGCTATATATACCCCTCCACCTCCTCTTCATTCGTGGAGAGAGCCATCAGAACACATACACAATTCCAACTCATATGTCTTGAGAGAGAACCACCTACTCATGTGTTGAGATCAAGACATTCCATTCCTACCATATGAATCTTGATCTCTAGCCTTCCCAAGTTGCTTTCCACTCAAATCTTCTTTCCACCAAATCCAAATCCTATGAGAGAGAGTTGAGTGTTGGGGAGACTATCATTTGAAGCACAAGAGCAAGGAGTTCATTACCTACACACCATTTGTTACTTCTTGGAGAGTGGTGTCTCCTAGATTGGCTAGGTGTCACTTGGGAGCCTCCGACAAAATTGTGGAGTTGAACCAAGGAGTTTGTAAGGGCAAGGAGATCGCCTACTTCGTGAAGATCTACCGCTAGTGAGGCATTCCTTTGTGGGCGATGGCCATGGTGGGATAGACAAGGTTGCTTCTTCTTGGACCCTTCGTGGGTGGAGCCCTCCGTGGACTCGCGCAACCGTTACCCTGTGTGGGTGGAGCCCTCCGTGGACTCGCGCAACCGTTACCCTTCGTGGGTTGAAGTCTCCATCAACGTGGATGTAGGATAGCACCACCTATCCGAACCACGGGAAAAACATCCGTGTCTCCAATTGCGTTTGAATTCTCCAAACCCTTCACCTTACATTCTTGCAAGTTGCATGCTTTACATTCCGCTGCTCATATACTCTTTGCATGCTTGCTTGATATGTATTGTGTATGTTGAAATTGTGTCTAAAACTCCACTCAAACTAAAAAGGCATAAAAATTGCAACTTTAGCACTAAGTGTCTAATCACCCCCCCTCTAGACACATCTACTTCTAGATCCTACACTCGTCCACCGAGCCCCTCCGCCACCGTCTACCCTCCTACATCTGCTTCCACGCCGTCGACAGCCATCGCTACCGCAGCATCGTCAAATTCTCAGCAGATGCGTACACGGCGCCGCACCAGAGGCGGTACTCTTTCGTACCTGCTCAACTTATTTATCGCAGCAAGAAAATAGATCGCCACTTCTTTACTCTGATTTCTTGTCTTGGTTGCGAAGTTGCCTTTGTCCGGTTTGCACCTTCAGATCCGCCATGGCACGCTCAACACCATACTCGCAATGCTTATGGTTTTCGCCTTTTATATTTCACACTAGTTAAATCATAGTAGACTAAATTTCAAAATTGGGTCAGTCAATTTTTCAGAGCTCGCCGGAGTTCGCTGGTGCGATCGAAGTGGCTCGGGTGGTTGTGGGGCCTCGCCGAATGAAGAAAACTCGACGTGGGTGGGGGTTGGGGTGGGGGTGGGGGTGGGGGTGCCAGAGGAACACAGGCGGTGGGGGCCGGTGGTCCGGCCGGCGGCCCATGCGGTGTTCTGTATGGGAAGAATCAGAGACAAGGAAGAAGAAGGGTTAGGAGACGTAGGATCTTCATCCAACCGCCTGAAATGGTCGAGAGACAGCTAGGAGTTGCATTCTTAATGCGCTCTGGTTCATCATGTGTGGGCACTACGCAACCAACATTTTATTATCCAAAATCTGCTTGCTCTTCTTTACCATGTTCCTCTTCTGTTCTTCTTTAATATGTACTCTCTTCGTTCCTAAATACAAGTCTTTGTATAGATTCCACCATGGAATACATATGGAGCAAAATGAGTGAATCTACACTCTAAAATGTACCTGGATACATCTGTATGTGATCCATAGTGGAAATCTCTACCAAGACTTATATTTTGGAACGGAGGGAGTATGATAGTAGTACAGTATGTTCCTTGTACTGAAGATGAGCAGGGACATTTGCAGTGTAGAGGTCTATATGGTCGGTTGTGATGGACACTTTGAGCCTCTTTGATTCGTATGATCTTGGAAACATAGGAATAGGATTTGTAGTGGCCCGCCTACTTGAATCCTATAAGAATAGCAAGGAAATGCGGGGAGCTGTGTCGCCTTTGAGAGTTACAATGATATTAACAGTACCGCACCTTCACTTGAAGAGAGCTGGTATCCTAAGCCTTTCTAGCCGTACCGGCAATACTAGCACATATATTCCAGCAAGTTCCACTTTGCTGATTTTACTCTGATGCTTAAGGTTTTCCCGTTATATCTACACTATGATCTGTGTAGCTGCTTTGTGTCGCACTAGCTCTTGAAGCTAAACACTGCAATGACTTACAAAATTGGCACCAAGGCATTGATTGCCATTCTGGATGTAATGAAACTCATACGCTCCCCACCTGTTGATTCTTGTTCAGAATATGATCCTAATGACTATTCTAACCTCAAGGAGTCAAAGGCAGATGGCCTGTCCTATTCACCCATCAAGGTGCCTGTTCTAATTTGGCAAGGTTTTATTGATTGCGCGTATCTTGCATATGTTGTCTTGCATTTCTTCTACTTTGTTGCACCGCCATCTGCTTAGTTTACTCATCATATATGTCGAGATGCCATGCCCATCCATTATCAATACATATTCCATTTGTCATCATACCATGTTTTTCCACTCAAATGTTGTTCTTGTGCATCAGACATCAAAAAGGAAGAGGGTGATTGCCGAACCTGAACGAGCACCAGCAAAGTCCTTGAAAAACATGGTGGTGACGGAGAAATCAGACAACAATCCACTTATATTGGCTGTACAACCAGTGACACAAAATGTAGGACCGACTCCAGCAGACTGTACCCATACTTCACTGGCCACACCACTAGCCCCACCACACAGGACCTGCACTCCAGCAAAAGGTATACCAATTTCATTTGCCATAGCACCATTTGTACCACAGAAAAATCCCACTCCAGCAAAAAGTACAGCAAGTCCACCGGCCGAAGACCTATCCCAACTGCAGAGACGGCCAATTCCTGCAGATTGGAACCCCATTCCATTTATTCCCAGTTTAAAAGACAATGCTTTCAATGTTGTTAGGGACTACGTGCATATATTCCCATCATGGGAAGATTATTGTGAACACAAACACCATTTTCACATCTTCCTGTCCAACTTACGTGTAAGTGCTATTATTCATGGCTATTATTTTCCTGTTTACGTGTAAGTGCTATTATTCATGGCTATTATTTTCCTGTTTTCTGCTGATTGAACACATCAATGATTTACTTTACATTGTTGTAACTAGGCGAGGGTCAATCTGGATAGTCATGACGAGCAAAGCTTGCTTGTGCTTTTCAAGGAAGCATTGCAGCAGTATCGGTGTTACCTGAGGAAATCACACTTTGATGACAGGTCTATAAACGAATTTCCAGTGAAGTCTCCTATGCTAAATTTAGAAGACATTGAATGGAAAAACCTTGTTATGCACTGGTCTCGTTCCCAGGATGAGGTACTGTCTATGAAATCACATGACAATTTGAACTTCTACTTTTCCGCATGTGCCTTACGGATCTTTTTTGCAGGAAATCTGCTCGAAGAAGAATTCCGGTTTGACAAGAACAACAGGATATTGCAAATATGCTGCCCGCTGCTTTGCTCTTGTTAGTACATGTTGTCCTATATCACTGTACTTGCATACATACCTGGTTCATTATGTGACAGCAGTATGCATGATAGCTTGCTTATCAATTGTTCGCTCCAAATTATCTGATCTGTATGAATGGTTACATTAGTGTAGAATATATCCAATGCCAATGTTTTTTAAGCTCTGCATTGTTCTTGTAAGTACATGTTGTCCTTTATCATTGTACTTATAATGACAGGTAGTTGTTCATGTACCATCACTCTGCAACTTATTTTCCTTTGCCCTCCATTTTCTACACATCAAATCTATATTTACTCTTACCATAAGGTTGGTATTGAAGAAGTTTAGCTGTGCATTGCTCTTGGCTGTACCTTTTGCCTGTATCGCTGCACTTACATTTATACCTACTTGGTTATGTAGCATCACTCTTCATCTTATCTTAAATATTCTCCATTTTTTCATATATTATCACATCTATATTTACTCTTAACAAAATGTAGAATAAAGGCAATGCTTTTGAAGAAGATTCTGTGGTAAACTTCTTGAATTGCCCCCCCCATCAGCATGGACAAGGCCTTTATAGAGCCTGTCTTCACCAATAATGTAAGTTTGTCCATCTCAAGCCTTCAAACTTTGTTGTATATATTTGGTTAGGCATGACTGCAACAGCTGTTTATTTTTTGTGTTTGCATCAAATTGCTTGTTTAAAGTTTATTATATGTAGTTCATAAACAAAAGTTCGTCCTTTCTCAATTTAAGTTTTCAGTTGTACAACCAAGTTCCTTCTTCATACCATGTAAATTAAACTATACAGAGCAAGTGATCTTCTTTTGCACTGCATGTATGCTTCTATTCTTCATCTGTAATCTAGTGGTGTGGTGAACCTACCTGCTACAACACAATGTCATATTCTGCAATGTCTTAACTATGAAAAATGTCATATCATTCTACAATTATTTAAACCGTGTCTTTATTTGCCAATTTGAAATGGTATAAATTGACAGCACACTAACATTGATACTTATGAGTTCTTGATCTGTAATCCAGTGGTGTCGTGAAGCTGCCAACTCCTTCACAATGTCATTTCCTGCCATGTCTTGACTTGAACAATACCATATTGTGTTAATACAAATTTAAATTGTGTCGCTTTATTTGTCAGTAAGAAATGTGATGAATTGTCAGCACTGATACTTTTATGTGCAAAACCTGTCATCTGTCTGCTTGTTTATCTTTCAGAGTGAGGAAGATATAAGTGTTGAACAAGCGCAGTCTCATCATCTTGCTCAGCTGCTTGCGCTGCAGCTCCCCAGCAGGGCTAACCTTTCTTGAACTCTATTGAAGTGCTGTCGGTTTTGTATATTATTTTGTCGGCGTGTTTATTTGCACTGGTGGCAATCTTTGATGCCCAGTGTATGTAATCTGCTGTCTGCTTGTGCTTTATTATCATAGTGGCGAACTTTGATGCCCAGTGGATGTAATATGTTGTAATTTCTTTATTGTATAGTATAGGTTTTTTCTTATTCACGATGTTGCAGTTATTTCTTTATTACATAATCAGGCCGTCATGAAATCACGATGTAGGTTGGGCTTGAAATGTGCCGATCAGCTCACGGGCCGGCAGCAGCCCGAAATGAAACCCGGCCCATGATTGTGCGAATCAAATCACGGGCTTTTAACAGGCCGAAAAAATGTATCGGTCCTTGTTTGGCCCAATCAGATATCAGCTGCGAGCAGGCCGGATGCAAACCGGGACGTAGTTAGGCCCAACTATATGACGGGCTTTTAAGAGGCTGAAATTAATATAGGGCCGAAATGTTAAACGGGCCCTTAACAGGCCAAAACTAATATCAGGCTGAATTACTAAGTGGGCCCAAAAGCATAGTGTCTAGTTGACGGGCCGAATCTTATACGGGCCATAATTAGGCCCAAAACCTCTTAAAGGGCCGGACCTGATCTGGGCCGTAATGTGGCCCAGAACGTGGTAGGCTTTTAACGGGCCGGATCTCATATGGGCCACTATTAGGCCCGGAGCGTGGCAGGCCATTAATAGACCGTATCAAATATGGGCCGGCATTTGGCCCAAAACATGGCAGCTAGTTAACGGGCCGGCCTACTAGGGTCCTCAAAATCTTGTGGGCCTACAGCTGGGCCGACCCATTAATGTCGGCGAAATCTCGTGGGCCTTTAGCTAGGCCGGCCCATTATGATCCGCAAGAATTTTGTGGGCCTTTACCTAGGCCGGCCTATTATGGCACACAAAAATCTTGTGGGCCTTTACCTGGGCCGACCCATTATGGCCCGCGAAATCTTGTGGGCCTTTAGCTGGGCCAGCCCATTATGGTCCACAAAATCTCGTGGGCCTTTAGTTGGGCCGGCCCATTATGGTCCACAAAATCTTGTGGGCCTTTAGTTGGGCCGGCCCATTTAAACTTGTTGGGCCGTGCCACGTGTCGACGTATCATAGGCGCCTTTTGTCCAGTGAGTGGATGACATCTGTCCCGACGATGAGCCGACACGTGTTTCCTCTAGCCAATGATGATTTTACACGTGGAAAATCCCCATTGGTCGAGGCTGTTAACGGGTTATCGGATCCAAAACCTGACCCGATAGCTTAACGGTGTTCCGTTACGGTGGATGCCACCTGTCGGTCACCCTTGACGAAAGCACTTTTGTGACGCGTGATTTATCGTCATGGAAGTGGACACTTCCGTGATGATAATTTTGGTAATGTCATGGAACACTTCTACGACAGCACAGGTATGACTATCTTGATTCTGTCATAAATTTGTCATGGATGTACATGCATGACAAAAAAAGTGACCTACCGTGACAAACACGTATCATCATGGAAGTGTATTTTTTTTGTAGTGGGACGACCAATGCTGATGAGCTTGCTGTGCGTGAGCATAGGCGATGATACCAAATTGTGCTCGATCTGAGGATTAACTTCATCATCTTCAACATTGTCGTGAGGACCAATGTCTTCAGCTGCAGTGGGGTCAAAAGCTGGATTGTCTTCAGCTTCAGGAGCCTCTGTGGAAGCAGGCTCATGAACTATCAACTGGCGCTCTCGATGTTCAGACGCAGGACGAGCCACTGAGATTGGCTCGACAACAAGGGGCTCTGTGGGAGCAGCCCGGTCTCTTTTCTTTGTTTTCCTTTTCTTGGTTGGGGGAGCATCATCAGTGGTGGCTTTGGTCTTGCGCTTTCTGGCTTCGGCTTCAGCTGCACTAGTTTTCTTGAATTCTGAAGCCACTGTGGGGACCTTAGGCTTCGAGCCTGTCATACTGGCTGGGAAGACAATGCAAGGTTCTTCCTGCCTTGATGCTTCTGGTTCAGCCACAGCTAGCTTCTTCTTCTTCTTGGCAGCCATTCTGGGGTCGATGCCTGGTCGCCCCAAGGCCTTGCACTTTTCAGCTTCATTGTTGCCTTGAACACATTTGGCAGCAAGTGTCTTCATGCACTCACGAGAACCTTTTGCTTCTTCTCGTTTCTTGTGGAATACCTCCTTGAACTCATGCATCATGACCTTGAAGTTTTGAATGTCTTCAACATTGAGCTCGGCCATGTGCTTCTTGAACTGAGCCTTTTCATAATCGATCTTATGCTTCAGCTCAACAATTTTCTGAGCTAGAGCCAGCTCAGGAGCAATGGCTCCGTGGAAGGAGACGCTGAGGCCAATTGGAAGCTGAAGATCATCAAAGCTGACATGTGGGCTATCAACCCACTCATCAATAAACTTGTTTAAGATTTCCACATCAAAGAGAGGAAGATCATTGAAGATTTCCGCCTCTTGCTTACTCTTTATCAACTACTCAAGAGCGTCATCGCCAAGATCGTCGTCGCTGGACAGATCAATGGCGTCATTCTTGTTCCTCAAAACAGCAGCAGGGTCAGTGCTTGACCAGTGGGTTGCATGGGCTTTTTCAACTTGGCAGACTTGGAGATGCGTGAGAGATCTTCAGACTGCACACTGGCTTCAAGAGGTGCAGTGGCCAGAGGCTTCGCCCGTGAAACCTTTGGTGCAGATGAGGGCTTTGAAGCCTTTGGTACCGAAGAGGGCTTTGAAGCCTTGGGTTTCATTTGCTTCACATGCTTCGGTGGTGCAGGCGCTTCGTCAGAATCAGCGTCGTCTGCAGGTTGATCCACATCTGCCCCTTGAACCATTATGTGAGTGATGAGACCTTCTAAGTTGTAGAAGGGCCCAACAAGATTGGGTTTAGCTTCTCGTGTGCCATTGGCACGTGGCGCAGAGGGGCCTGGGTTGAAGTCTAATCCCAAGGACTTATTGTTTTCCTTGGCTGAGTTCTTTGCAAACTGAAAGTTGCGCTTGAAGAGATTATCTTCACGACACCATAACAGAGAGTATGGGTCGGCATTTGCAGGCTGAGGTCCACTAATCATGCAGGGGTAGAAGCCCTAAGCGATAGCTTCGGACTTTGATTTGGGCTGAAGACCTTTGTATATTATATCTCCCCAGGGGCCCTTTATGGCATTCTTCTCAGCATATTCATCGGTGAAGAATCTGTACTTGAACCATTCCTCTGCCCAATGTCTTCGAATCCATTGGATTCGGTTCTTGCGTTCTCCATAGGTCTCTTCTGGATTTGACTTTTATAGCTCATAGAGATCCGGTGGCAGGTCCTTAGCAGTGTTTCCACGGCGCTGTCTGCTGCCCTTCCTGACTGATTTTTTTGTTGCCATGAAGTTTAGACTGAAAGGCTTCAACACTGTCAAAGTCTTCCGTCTACTGGTCAGACAAGAACTGGCTTCAGGAGAATTTATATGATGTTGTAAGAACTCTGCAAATGAATGCAGACTATGAGAACCAAGGGATTCTCCCACGGACATGTACCTGTGACAACATTAGAGGTGCGAGGGAAGGGGAAGAGGTCATATGCATTCTCAAAAGATTTTGAAGATAAATCAGTTTAGAAGACATTGACCTAATAGTGCGAAGACATTCACTCATATGTAGAGAGATGATTCCAGATTTGTACAAATCCACGAATAAGTACAAGTGAGGAATCTAACTACTTTGTGAAGCATAATTGAACATACTAGGCATGCTATGAGATGCATAATGAGATAGATCCAACTTGTGGGAACAGAAACCACTTGTGGTTGAAAAGGATGAATCTATCGGATCAAAAAAGACTGCAAAAAGAGGTTTTAGTTACCACACGAGGAACTGCTAGATGGAGTGGGAGAGGAGGCCGAACAGTTCGATCTTCCGTGCCCTAACTTGGCGACGAAGGACACCTACGGCGACGACGGAGAAGACGATGTTCGCGGCCGGCGTGAGGACGGCGTTGGTGAGGTCGCGACAGCTAAGCGCTTCGTCGCCGGCATCGTCGAGGGCTAGCGGTGGCGCTAGGGTTTGTGCGAGAGTGGAAGAAGAGATAATGACTGGGGCGAGGCGTGTATTTATAGAGACAGGGATAGCACAACGTTATTACGCAGGTGCCCCTGGCGGTTCACATCTGAAGGACACGTGGCGATCATGCAACACGTTGGAGGTTGTTCCACGTTCCCACGCACGCCTGGATTGTCGGGTGGTCGTTCCCGGTTCTCCGGGTTTCAGGCAAAAGGATTGAGAATTTAAAAACGGATTTAATGTTTGTCTCTGTATCTCCTGCTGACAAGGACACAGCGAAGACATTCGACAGTTTCAATAGAATGCATATGATTTGGATAGATAGACTTGAGACGGGAGCATAGAAAGGTTAGGGTCCGATCACATTCACTCAGTTCAAAAAATTCAACGTGAAGTCATAGCTATAAGTGAATGTTGTAGAGGAGAGAAACCAAATCAATACATTGAAGATAAACATGAGGCCATGTTAACATTGAAGACAAACAAAATGCGAAGACTTTGCAAATGTAACGCCATGAGAAAAACACTTCTAAGGGAAGAATTTGGTGGTGGCGTTACCCACCGTATAAGAAGTATTAGACCCAGACACAGCGCACAACTATCTTGGCGCTCCGAAGTCAAAATCCATGTTAATGTATTCACACTCAGAATGTAAGTCTTCATTGATTGAAGATATACTTTACTTCGTGTGTTGCACATCTAAGAAATCAACATGCATAAGTGTTAGGATGTGTGCCTGATCACATGACATTTGAGGATTCCAAGATATTTAGCTCACACCATAACTTGCAAAACCTTTTCTCATCCAAGGGCTTTGTGAAGATATCTCTCAGTTGCTCTTCAGTGTTGATGTGTATGATATCAATATCTTCCTTCATGACATGATCTCTGAGAAAGTGATGACGAATTTCAATGTGCTTTGTCTTCGAGTGCTGAACTGGGTTGTTAGCAATCTTGATGGCGCTTTCATTGTCGCAGTAGAGTGGCACTTGCTTCAGATGAATACCATAGTCTTTGAGTGTTAGCTTCATCCATAGAAGCTGAGCGCAGCAAGATCCAGCAGCAATGTATTCAGATTTAGCAGTGGAGAGAGATACACAATTCTGCTTCTTTGAAGACCAACATACAAGTGATCGTCCCAGAAAGTGACATGTGCCTGATGTAGACTTGCGATCCACCTTGTCACCAGCATAATCAGCATCCGAGAATCCAACTAGATCAAACTCTAAGCCCTTTGGATACCATAATCCTAGTGTTGGGGTGTGAGCCAAATATCAAAGAATTCGCTTCACAGCTAAGTGATGCGATTCCTTTGGTGCCGCTTGGAATCGGGCACACATGCAAACACTAAGCATGATATCTAGCCTAGATGCACATAAATAAAGCAAAGAACCAATCATGGAGCGGTATACCTTTTGATCGAACTCTTTACCAATGTCGTCGGGACCCAGATGGTGTTTAGCTGGCATTGGCATCATGTAACCTTTGCAGTCTTGCATTCCAAACTTCTTCAGGCAATCTTTGAGGTATTTCTCTTGAGATATGAAGATGCCGTTGCGTTGCTGTTGTATTTGAAGACCAAGGAAGAACTTCAACTCTCCCATCATGGACATCTGATATTGCTCTTACATCATGTATCCAAACTCATCACTGTATTTCTGATTAGTGCAGCCGAAGATAATGTCATCCACATATATTTGGCACACAAACAGTTCACCATCATATGTCTTCGTGAAGAGCGTGGGATCCAGGGAACCAGGTTTGAATCCTTTGCTCTTCATGAAATCCTTGAGTGTGTCATACCAAGCACGAGGGGCTTGTTTGAGGCCATATAGTGCCTTGTTGAGCTTATACACCATGTCAGGATGTTTTGGATCTTGAAAGCCAGGCGGTTGTGCAACATACACTTCTTCTTCAATCTTGCCATTGAGAAAAGCGCTCTTCACATCCATTTGATACAGAAGAATGTTATGATGATTTGCATAGGCAAGCAGTATGCATATAGTTTCAAGCCTAGCCACAGGAGCAAATGTTTCATAGAAGTCAATTCCTTCAACTTGAGTGTATCCTTGAGCAACGAGACGAGCTTTGTTTCTGACAACTTGAACATGCTCATCTTGCTTGTTGCGATATATCCATTTAGTGCCTATGATATTGGGCTTACGAGGATCAGGACGCTTGACCAGTTCCCATACATTATTCAGCTCAAATTGTTGAAGCTCTTCTTGCATAGCTTGAATCCATTCAGGTTCCATGAAGGCTTCATCAACTTTATTGGGTTCAGATATTGAGACGAATGCGAAGTGCCCACAGAAATTTGCTAGTTGTGTTGCCCTTGAACGAGTGAGTGGACCAGGTGCATTGATGCTATCAATTATTTTCTCAATCTGTACTTCATTTGCAACACGAGGATGAACATGACGAAGATTTTGCTCTTGCTGATCATTGTCATCGTTTGAAGGATTGTCTTCATATTGAGCATTGTCTTCAGGTTGATTAGGTGCAGAGATGATAAGTTCCTCTTCGGGCTGTGCTTCAGATGGTATGATTTCTCCAGTTCCCATAAGCTTGATGGATTTACTGGATGCAACTTCATCTAGCACATTTGGCAGGTGCTCTCTTTGCGAGCCGTTAGTCTCATCGAACTGCACATCCACAGTTTCAACCACTTCATAGTGAAAGAGGTTGAAGACTCTGTAGGAGTGCGAATCCTTTTCGTATCCAAGCATAAAACCTTCATGTGCTTTCGGTGCAAATTTTGAAGTGTGATGTGGATCCTTGATCCAGCACCTGGCACCAAATACTCTAAAGTAACTGACATTTGGCTTCTTACCAGTGAGGAGCTCGTAGGATGTTTTGTTCAGAAGCTTGTGAAGATAAACACGGTAGATGATATGGCATGCAGTATCAATAATTTCAGGCCAGAACTTTCTTGGAGTCTTGTATTCATCGAGCATCGTCCGGGCCATCTCAATGAGTGTTATGTTCTTGCGTTCCACGATGCCATTCTGCTGCGGCGTGTACGGAGCTGAGAACTCATGAGTGATGCCCAAAGTATCAAGATAAGTGTCGAGGCCGGTGTTCTTGAATTCAGTGCCATTGTCACTTCTGATGTGCTTGATCTTGACGCCATAGTTGTTCATGGCTCGATTGGCGAAGCGTCTGAAGACATCCTGCACTTCAGTCTTGTAGAGGATTATATGCACCCATGTATATCTTGAATAATCATCAACAATGACGAAGCCATAGAGACAAGCAGTAGTAGTAAGAGTTGAGTAGTCAGTGGGACTGAAGAGGTTCATGTGTAGCAGTTCGAAGGGTTGAGTCGTTGGCCCTCGTCATCTTTCCAGTTTCGCAGGCACCGCATAAGTGATCCTTCTTGAACTTGACGCCCTCGATGCCTATGATATGCTTCTTCTTTGCAAGAGTGTGCAAATTCCTCATGCCAGCATGCCCTAGCCTCTGATGCCAGAGCCAGCATTCTGAAGCTTTTGCAAGAAGACACACGGCAAGCTGTGGTCCTGCTGAGAAATCTACCATGTACAAATCATCTTTCCGATACCCTTCAAAGACTAGAGAGTTGTCAGATTCCATTAGAACAAGGCAACGATATTTTCCAAACATCACAATCATGTTTAAATCGCAAAGCATTGAGACAGACATTAAGTTGAAACCAAGGGATTCAACAAGCATCACTTTATCCATGTGCTGATCCCTTGATATTGCAACTCTACATAGACCCAATACCTTGCTTTTACCATTATCAGCAAATGTGATGTGACTCTTGTCAGATGGACGTAAGGTTGAGTCCATGAGAAGACTTCGTTCCCCAGTCATGTGATTACTACATCCACTATCAATAATCCATTCTGAAGCCGTTGGTGTCATACCCTACAGTACAGTTAGGGGGATAGGCTTCACGAAGAGCAATGTGAAGCATAAACATTTGATGAGCAAGTGGATTATGAAAGCTTAGATCGAGATTAGGACTGATAGGACAAGTAGCAAGCGACGCAGGAACAAAATACATAATAAGACCATTTGGGCATTTGATCTTGCGCCCTGCTAGATGTTTTAGGTCTCCAGCAATAGCTTCAGACGCCTTTGATTTTCGGTTGGAGACCTTTCCCTGCAAAAGAGAGTTAAGCTTTCTTAGCCACCCACATCTTCAAGGGTGGCTTTGAAGCAATGAGTCTTAGTGCAGCATCTGAGAACTTTGGCTTTGGAGCCCTGGCAAACAGTCTTGCAGTAGGAATATAGTATTCATAAGAGTAAGCAGAGTAGTTCTGGGTCTTATGAACATGGCGGTTCGATGAAACACGCTCATATTCATAGGCCTGAGTATGGTTTACCTGGAAAGCATTTGCGTTAGTGCGACTCAGGTGAGTCCTCTGTCTGTATAAAACCTTTGGACCATATGAAGCTTGTGGTTTGGGGTATGTCTTCTTCCTTTGTGGTGTCATGACGACATTCACAGGAAGATTCTCCAGACATTTTTTCGGCACCCAGACTTTCTTCATAGGTGGCCCATTCCTGCAGTTAGTACCAATATACCTGGCAAACACTTCACCATTCTGATTCTTAAACAGTTTATAGTTTGCATCAAAGGATTCAACAATGACAATGGGATTAGCACAAGTGAAGCCAGATAGGGTGGATGGATCCACTGAGGGTTCCTTTGCAGCAACCCATGTGGTTTTGGTCTACTGCTCAAGTTTCTAGTAAGAGCCATCAGCATTCATTTTCCTTTCGAACCCAACACCCTCTTTCCTAGGGTTTCGGTTCAGAATCTTCCTTTTGAGGACATCACATAATGTTTGATGCCCTCTGAGACTTTTCAACATCCTTGTTTGAAGCAATGTCTTCAACCTAGCATTTTCATCAGCAATAGCAGTGGCATCCTCAGCAGAGGGGTTAGTTACCACATCAGCAGTTGAAGATATTGCAACAGTAGCAGCAGTAGAACATTCAGCAACAGAAGTAGCATTATAAGGCTCAATGCATTTAAGATATGGTGGTTCAAATCCTTCCTGAGCGGGACTGATCTGTTTGGCGCGAAGTGAGTCATTTTCCTTTTGAAGATCTTCATGAGCCGCTGTCAATTTCTCAAGTTCTTGCTTCCTTTGAAGATAATCATAGGTAAGCTTTTCATGAGTTGTTGAGAGCGTTTCATGACGACTTTCAAGTTCCTCATACTTAACATGAAGATTTTTATGTCTTCAATTAAGGACTGAGATCGAGTCATTTCAGCGTCCAACAGGTCATCGCTTTTGTCTAACAGTTTTTGAATATGTTCCATAGCTTTCTGTTGTTCAGTTGCAATTTTGGCAAGTGTTTTGTAGCTGGGTTTGGAACCACAATCAGAGTCATCTTCACTTGATGTTTGATAGTGAGTGGTGCGTGAGTTTACCTTGGCACCGCGTGCCATGAAGCAGTAGGTGGGAGCGGAGTTGTCCTTGTCATTAGCATCGGCGTCGGTGACGAAGTCATTGTCTTCAGTATTGAAGATGGACTTGGCAACGTAGGCTGTAGCCAGACTTGCAACGCCAGAATCGGACTCCTCCTCAGACTCTACCTCTGCCTCCTCAGAAGCAGACTCCTCCTCTGAATCCATTTCCATGACGACAAACGCGCGGGCCTTGCCAGATGAGATCTTCTTGTGTGATGAAGACCTTGAGGAAGACTTGGAAGAAGAATTTGACTATTTCTTCTTCTTCTTCTTCTTCTTGTCGTCAGAATCATATTCCTTGCTCTTCTTCTTCTTGTTGTTCTCATTGTGCCACTACGGACACTCAGAGATGTAGTGACCAGGTTTCTTGCACTTGTGGCATGTTCTCTTCTTGTAGTCATGAGAAGAAGCTTCATCATTCCTTGAGCTGGATCGTGAAGAATTTCTGAAGTCTTTCTTCATGGTGAATCTATGGAACATCTTCACTAGCATAGCGAGCTCCTTTCCAATGTCTTCAGGATCATCAGAACTGCAGTCAGATTCTTCTTCAGATGAGGAAACAGCTTTTGCCTTCAGGGCGCGAGTTCGGCCATAGTTGGGACCGTAGATGTCTCTTTTCTCAGAGAGCTGAAACTCATGCGTGTTGAGCCTTTCAAGTATGTCAGACGGATCGAGTGCCTTGAAGTCAGGATGTTCTTGAATCATCAGGGCTAGGGTGTCGAACGAGGTGTCAAGTGGTCTCAGGAGTATCTTGATGATTTCATGCTTGGTGATCTCAGTAGCGCCGAGAGATTGAAGCTCATTTGTGATGTCAGTGAGGCGGTCAAACATGAGCTGAACATTCTCATTGTCGTTTCTCTTGAAGCGGTTGAAGAGGTTGCGAAGGACACTGATCCTTTGATCTCTCTGGGTTGAGACGCCTTCGTTGACCTTGGAGAGCCAGTCCCAGACTAGCTTGGATGTTTCCAGAGCACTCACACGGCCATACTGTCCTTTGGTCAGACGACCACAGATGATGTCCTTGGCAGTGGAATCTAGTTGAACGAACTTCTTGACATCAGCAGCGGTGACACCTTCTCCAGCGTTGGGAACGCCATTCTTGATGACATACCAGAGGTCGACATCAATGACTTCAAGATGCATGCGCATCTTATTCTTCTAGTAGGGATATTCAGTTCCATTGAAGACGGGGCACGCAGCAGAGACTTTAATTATCCCTGCAGTCGACATAGCTAAAACTTCAGGTGGTTAAATCGAATCACACAGAACAAGGGAGTACCTTGCTCTGATACCAATTGGAAGTGCTAGTTATCGACTAGAAGGGGGTGAATAGGCGATTTTTAGGAAAGTCTTCAAAACATGGCAGTTTCAAAGACAAACGATAGAAATGAACCTATGATATGCAGCGGAAGGTAGACTACACTAGGCAGGCCATAGTCAAGTATTCAATGAAGTGAAAGCACAAAGACTAATAGCAACTAGGTAGTAAACATCAGGACGGAAGATAGTATGAAGCCAAACAGTGACAGTGTTCACACAGTGAAGTCAAATAGGTAATGCAAGCAGGCAATGACTTCATGAAGACAAACTGTGAGTAAGGAGAGGGAGAGGATAGAACCAGTGACTGGTAGAAGACAATGATTTGTTGGACCAGTTCCAGTTGCTGTGACAACTGTACGTTTGGTTAGGGAGGCTGAGATTTAACTTAGAAGACCACGTCTTCACCTTATTCCCCTTGAGCTAAGGACACCCAGTCCTCGCCCAATCACTCTGGTAAGTCTTCAAGATAGACTTCCAAACCTTCACAGACTTCGTTCATCGGCGATCCACAATGACTCTTGGATGCTCAGAGCATGACGCCTAACTGGCTGGAGGATTCATAGTCCTCAAGTGTAATAAGTCTTCAGATCACACAGACAGGAAGACTTCAGTGATGCCTAACACTCTTTGGCTCTGCGTGTTTAGGGCTTTGTCCTCGCAAGGAATTCTCTCTCAAAGGCTTCGAGGTGGGTTGCTCTCAAACGACAAAAGCCGTACACTAACTCTGAACAGCCAACCAATTTATGGTGTTGGGGGTGGGCTATTTATAGCCACTAGGAAACCCGACCTAATTTGTCCGAAATGACACTAGGTCACTAAGGAACTGACACGTGTTCCAAAGGTCAGATTTCAAACACACACGGCAGCTTTACTTGGGCTACAAGAAAAGCTGACTTATCCAGCTCTGGATAAGATTTGCTCTCATTGTCTTCGCTCGAAGACATAGGATTTTGGTTAAGCATCACATCAGTCATTCTAACTGGTTTACTTGGACCCCACTTAACAGTACGGTGGTTCCTATGACTCAACAAAGAAGAAAACGAAACAATGAAACAACTAAGTCTTCGTGCTCCATAGTCTTCACAAAATGTCTTCTCTTGTCATAGTCTTCAATGTGAATACCTTCACATACCACCTTTCTCTTCAATGTCTTCATACATTTTTAGGGGTCATCTCCGGTAGGTAAACCGAAACATTGAGGGACTACTACCTGTGTTATCCTGCAATTCTCACAAACACATTAGTTTCTCAACCAGGTTTGTCGTCAATACTCCAAAACCAACTAGGGGTGGCACTAGATGCACTTACATGTAGTCGATGGTAGGATTGGATGGACAACAACCCGGACTAAAGGGGTTCTGAAGTTTTCAAACTCGATCTCCCTGTATCGCCATTTCAGTTTTGAAAAAATAATAAAAGAAAATGATAAAAACTTCAAAAATTAAATTCTTCGAGATGTAGTTATGTTACTACGTCTACTAGTTAGGAAAATTAAAAAACATAAATTTTGACATGTTTTGCAAAAAAGTGTAATGAAAAAGTAAAACGACTATAACTTTTGCATATGATGTCCAAAAAAACATATAATATATCAAAATGTTCAGCACGAGAAGCCGGTTTTGATTTCAACCGCGGTAGGACATTTTGCAAATTTTTAGAATCCTCAAATTTCGAAAGGAAAAAAGTTATCCTCAAATTTAAGTTTTTTCAAATTTTTGGTCAAATGCGATCGAATAGTGGTCAAACTACTTATTCAATAAATATTAGTGTTACTAAATAATTATTATTATTTAGAACACTAGTTTCAAACTCAAACGGTGAAACGTGTGACATCATGCTCAAGGGCTTAATAGAATTGATATGATACATATAACAATAAGGTATAACTTCTGATAATAATAAGATTGCCATATTTGGATTCCTCACATTTTTTTTGATAATAATGGATATATTATTTGTCGAATTTCGATTTACAGATTTAAAGATATTAATTATGCCATATTAAATGAATAAATGGCAAAAAAGAATAAAATAACATTATTACTTATTTTATTTTCATTGAAATTCAATATTATCATTACTTATTTTGTTTATTTTAATAATTGTTTGGAATACAAAAAGTTAAATCATGTGACATCAAGACCTGAGGGTTAATAGGATTGATAGCTTACTACTGTCAGGAAAACAACAAGTGCAGACTTGGAAAAACTAGGGGCGATAGAATCAGGAAGTTAAGCGTGCTAGGGCTCGAGCAGTGAGAGCATGAGTGACCGGCTGGGAAGTTAGACGATTTAGAATGAGTGCTCCACACTGGAGCAGTAAGGAGGGATGATTAGAGATTAAATTGTCAAATAATTCAAAAATTTGCAAATTGAAATAAAACTTAAAACAAATAAAAATCAAAAAAATAATTCAGAAAAATTCCTTTAGCCCCGGTCGGTGTTTCGGCCTGGTGCTCCATCCCCTACCCCAGACAGCGGGCACGTGAAGAGCTTTTAGTTCCGGTTCGTAATGTAATAGAATGCCCGTTTTCTACTAATGGCGGCTTCCACGTCAACACTGAGTACAACCACGTCCGGCTCGTCCGCGCGCAGGGCGCGGCCGCGGTGGCCGGCCTCCCGGGGTTCCGCTTCGCCACCATTCCGGACGGCTGACGGTGATGTCACGCAGGACATCACGTCGCTGTGTAAGTCCCTCACGGAGACCTGCCTACCATTTTAGACTTTGACTTTTGAGCGACCTACACGCAGGACGTCACGTCGCCATTTTAAACGTTGCTCAAGTTCATGTACTAGCTACCTACCATTTTAGACTTTTGAGCCAGAGATCCACCCCGCCGCCCGGCATGTCCATGTGGAGTTGAGATAATTGCACGTATCATCCTGGAAGTTGCCGGCGATGTCCAACTCGGTCCCGAAAGTTGAGAGCTGATCCACTACGGTCCTGATACGGGGAAATACGTCCCCAATACGGTCCTGGATGTTGGACGGCCAGTCCTGCGTCTACACGTTGCATGCGTACACAGGATACGCGTGTATGACACGTCAGCGCCTGGCCCGCTTGTCAAAAGGGAGCCCACCAGTCAGCGTGGAGCCCACCCGTCAGTACGCTTGGAGTGGATAAGACGCCGAGCCGCTTCGTCGGTGAAAAAAATCCCCGATCTCCCAAACTATCCACCCGCAATCCCTAGCTTCTCCTGCGGCGATGGGCGGCGCTAGCGTGACCTCCACCACCATTTCTGTCGACGTTGAGAGCGAAGACGGCGGCAGCGCGGCGGCTGCGGTCGTCGCCGGTGATGGATCCGGGCGCAGCTTGCTGGAGTGGGCTTATCCGTAGGAGGTATGGCGTCGGGGCGAGCCGTGTCTCCGTCCGGAGAGGAGCCGTGACATGCTGGCCCGGACGCCATCTATGGATGCGTTTGAGGGTCGGTACGGCAATTTGGTTCTGCTGGCCACGGCGGTAGGAGACGGCGAGGAGGCAGTGACGCCGGCTGATCTGCTGGCCGCCATCGAGGCCTGTTGCGGTGTACTGTAGTCGGAGGTGAGCATTGAGGTCGCTTGCCCCAAGCATGACCTATGGCTGTTATTCTCAACGGAGGAAAAGTGCACGATGGTGTTGCAATCGTCGATGAAGTTCAAGTGTTGCCGCCGGTGGATCCAGTTTCAGCGCTGGGTAAGAGAGATTCGCGCCACCCCGAATGCTCTGGAGTACAAGACGAAGCTCAGTTTGGAAGGGCTCCCAGATCAGGCTTGGTCAACGCAGTCAGTGAAAAGTGTTCTGAAGGATTTAGGCGGCGACCTGATAGAGATCATACGACCAAAGAACAGGCGCGAGCTTGAGGTAATCGCATGGCTTCGTGACCCGTCGAAAGTGGGCAAGATGCTGGACGTGGAGATTGTCGAGCCTAAGCTTGCGCTCTGTACAGATCCTCCTCCGCAATCAGTTGAAGAGTTTGTGGCGATGGAAATGGTGTCGTCTTACGGGCCGTCGTCACCAAGGAAGAAGAAGACGCTGGTGTATCCTGTCATCTGTCACATCAAGGAGGTGACTGATTGTGGTCCTCTACTCGCCGAAGACCTGCCGGATGCATGGCTTCCAAACGAAGGGGAAGACCTAACACGGACACACAAATTCAACACTATGCTTGGCAAAGTCGATGGCAATAAGGATTGAGCTATCTATCTATCTAACTAGTTGGAGTATCTGTAGTAGTCAATCTATGTAGTTTGTGAACTGCTGTAGTATTATGTATGTCACTGAGTTATGTATTATGTGGGTGCCTCTTTTGTGAATTTGGTATATAATATTCAGTGCTTGACAGACTATCTATGTATGGATCTCATGCTATGTTGGAAGTTGTTGATCATTATGAAAATGGAGCTCACTGTCACTTCTATCATTATGAAAATGCCGCTCCTGAATATGCAATCCTTTTTTTGTATCTATACATATAGTTATGGCATTAATCCTTCTAAGCACCTCATTTGTCATATCTCCAAATAACAGCACCTAGTTTACATATTACAGAAGAGAGCATATAACAGCAACCAGTTTACATACTACAGAAGTAATCATATAAGAAGTCTGACATCCAGTTTACTTTTTACAAAAGCTATCCATTATATTCTGGAGCATATAACAAGTCTTACAGCCAGTTTACATACTACAAAAGAAAGCATATTACAAAAGCTATCCAGCATGATCTGGAGCATGATCACAAGCAGAACATGTTCATTAACACGTTCTACATCTGATCACAAACAGAACACAAAATGAAACCTCCACTTTTCGTTAATTTTCAACCACCCCTAAGTTCATAAAACATGCTAACTTTTCTTGGTTTTTTAAATGTTCTCCTGTTTTGACTAGAGCTTGCTCCAGTTCTCTTCATTGTTGTAGTTTTGGACTGACATGCATTCATTCTCTGCTCCTCCACCATTGCTTCTCTGTCTTGCCATGCCTTCCTCTTATCTACGTCCTACAAAGCTGTCTGCACTCTTGTAGCTTCCTGCTGGACAGTCTGCTGCTCCCAAGCTCTTTGCCTTGCTGTCTCCTGTGTTTGCGGAAATGATTGCTGCCTATTAATCTCATCTGCTTGATTTATAAGAAACAATGCCTCTTCTGCATCAAATTTAGTCTTGCAAACTCTTTTTTCTCTTCAGCAATTCTTTGTCTTTCTTCTGCCTTAATTCTTTTTGCCTCTTCTGCTTCTTTTTTCCTTTTCTCCATAGCTTCTCTCCTTTTGTCTGCCATGGCCAGTTTATCCTCTAGGGCCTTTTTTTCTTTTCCTCACTAGCTTTCTTCCTCTCTTCTGCAGCAATTCTTTTTTCTTCAAGTGCAGCCTTCTTTTTCTCCTCTACAGCATGTTTCTTTGCTAGTAGGTCATCTTTCTTCTTCTGAGCAGACAACTTGATTTTGTCTTCTTCTTTTAACTTCGCAATGGCTGCATCAAACTTGGCCTGATCTGCTATCTCTCTTCTCTCACCTGCTGCTCTAAGTCTGGCAAGTGCAACAACCTCTCTCTTCCTGTGCAGATCACCAGTTTTTGTTGCTGTAGTAGGTTGAATTGGAGGCTGTGAGAGGGCTTGCTGCTGTATGAAAGCATTCTCAGGTAGTGGGCCATGCACAACTTCCTCTCTCTGCATTAGTTAAGAATTGTTTAAATCAGAATCAATACATGCTGTGTGTAAACAGAGTTTGCGCAAAAAGAGTATGTGCAAGCAGTTTTTAAAGTTACTTCCTATGTTAAAGTAGCTAGCATCTCTGAATGATACAAAGGTTGGTCATGGTTAAGAACACCAGCTGTCTGAAGATTAATTTCCTGGAAAGTAATAATGCAGAAAGATTATTGGTGCGTTAAATGATGTTCTATGAGTAACAGATTTATTGTTTCTTGATCTCAAGATTTACCTGAGTAAGGCCTATTGTTTCTTCATCTAAAGATGACACATTTGGCTCAATTCGAACTCTATGGCTTCTTTTTTTCTTAGGCTTCAACCCTAACTTCCAGTCCAAGCAACCATTTATGTTATGACCAGCACCTCCACAATATCCACAATGGATGACTGCACCTGCCTTATTGATCTTCACACCTCTCTTTCCCTGCTTCTCTTCTGGTTGTTGTCTCCTATTCCTTGCCCGTCTTCCTTTCTTTTTCTGAAGTGGTGGTGGTATGATTTTTCTGCCATTCATATTAGCCCACTCACTTACATCATTACATGGCATGATAATGTGCTCATATACCTTGCAATAAGTCTCAATAGAGTAACAAGAGTTCACCCTTGATTCTGGTGGTATTTTGTCATATCTAAGAGCAGAGACTCCATGAGAACATGGGATACCTGACAAATCCCATCTTTTGCAGCTACACTTCTCCATTCTTGTGTCCACACTGAAGTCCATACCTCTATCATTGACTACAAACAACCCTTTTCCAGCTGGTGCAGCATGACAAGTTCTTGCAAATTCAATATTCTTATCCAATTTCTTTCTTATGTTTGGACAAATAATACCATGCCACTTCAAGACCTCTTGTTTTTTTCCATAATTCCTTCCCATGTTTTGGCCCTTGATCCTCTGACACATGCTTATAATTGGCATCTCCCTAGCCTCCAGGATGTACCTATGGAATACCTCACAATTGTTATTGAGCAGCACATCACACTTTGGGAAATCATTTTGATAAGCCCTGACCCATGTTTTAGGATCGAACTCATCCAGCCAGTCATGGGCCTCTTTGCTGAGAACTAACATTTGGTTTATATTTTCCCTAAACCTTCCCTCTGTAGTACTTCTAGCACATTTCCATAGCTGGTTCTTTAAGGCCTCTCCCTTGAAATTCTTATTGAAATTCTGCCACAAATGCCTCACACATAATCTGTGTGGTGAAAGTGGGAACAATTCCTTCACTGCTTTCAGTAAACCCTACAAAAACAATGACATTTCACACATTATAAACATGCAAAGGAAATCACATAAGTTCTGATACATACTGAAATAAGCAAAAAATGCAAAGAAATTACTTTTTGCTTGTCAGACATGATGGTCCAGAGATCTGTGTTATGTATGCCAAGATCTTGCTTCAATGCAGTCAAGAACAATCTGCAGGCTTTTGTATCTTCACTTTGCACTACTGCATGAGCGACAGGAATTATGCAATCATTAGGATTCATTTCTACAACACTTAAAAGAACACCTCCATATTGTGTCATAAAGTGACAGCCATCAAGGAAAATAATAGGCCTACAAGCAGATAAGAAGCCCCTTTTGCATGCATCAAATGAGAAGTAACAGTTTTGAAATTGCCCCTCTTCTGAAAGTTCAACAAAGAAAGTGCTACCAGGATTAGATCTCCTCAGCTCATTTGCATAGTCCCACAACAAGTTGTATTGTGCAATCTCATCACCATATATAATATCATATGCAATCTTCCTAGCTCTCCCTAACTTGCCCATTTTAATTGTCATATTCCAATCTTCTTGCACAAAACCTGCTAAGGCCTTCAATGAAATCCTCTCACATGCCCTAATCTTGTCGACAAATTTGTGAGCAATATACCTAGCTGTAAAGGCTGTAACTTGCCACTTCTTCTCACAAGTATGCTCACCATTGAATGTCTTCACCATTATTGAATTTGTCCTATTATCCCAAGATGCATAAAGATACCATGGGCATCCTTTCTCACACTTTGCACAAAGCCTTGTTTTGTCATTCTTCGGGAATGTGATGTTCACTCTCTCTTTGCAACTGTACTCTCTAACTGCTTTCCTCAAGAGCTCGACTGAAGAGAACAATTGGCCTGCATGGAACTTGGGCTCATGCATATCTGCAGCTGTAAATGATTTGAGATTGAATTTCATTTCATCTTGATCTGAATCTGGAGCATCCAATTCCTCATCTTCAGAGTTGCACTCTTCCACCACCTTCTTCCCTTTCCTATCTTGCAGAGGGTGTAGCTGCTCCTGCAACAAATCCTCATTCCCATCCTCCAAGTCATAGTCACTGTCAATAATTTCAGGAATATAATCACTGTCAGAAGTATCTGAATCTACATACTGTTCTTCTTGCTCTTCTTTATTTTGTTTTCTTGGTCTCAGTCTGTCAAAGAATTGGTCATGACTCTGAATTTCATGACTTTCATCCACAACACTACAAGATGTGTTGCTTTCATTGACATCTCTGTTATCATCTGTATTGCTTGACTTCTTCATTGGACTAAAAACAACTGGCATTTGTGTTACTGGATTAGCCACAACATCATCCTATCCAGCTCCTCCTCCAGAAATATGGCTGTCCAAATGATCCAGGTATATCATTTGAAATTGGTTCCCTCGATTAAGCGTTAGATACATACAATCTACGTCAACATCATTGGACAAAAGCCTAGCACCACCTTCATTTAGCTGACAACCAGGGGGCAACCAATACATATCGATTCTACCTCTCTTTTCATAACCCAAGTGCTCAACTAATTCTTCAAACAATTTGTAATATGCACTCTCCACCTGACAGTAATCATAGCAAACCTTTTTGCCATCCAAATAGCACCTATTCTGCCCACTACCAAAGAAAAATCCTCCATGGATCACCTCAACAGTGAACAATCGAGAATCCTTTGCTGCAAACAAAAATCATTGAAAGTTCAACTTTTTGTCGTACTTTACCCAAACCCTAACAAATTTCCCTCCAAAGTGCATGAAATTGGCATAAACAAATGAGATTATATGTGCACACAACCTAATTAGAACCAAAATTGTAGATTTCAGGAACAAAACCATCTCTACGTTCTTGGGCGACGAATCATACCGTACGTTGGAGCCGCCTCGCCGTTGGGCCGCCGTCGCGGGCCCTCCATCGCCGCTGAACCCCGTCCTACAGGTTGCGGCGCCATCGCAGCTCCTTCCACCACCGCAGCAACTACCATCGGAAGGCCATCGGGTCGCCGATCATCTGCCACCGCACCCTATCCCACTACTCTGCTTCCTGCTCTGTTTTCGGTTCGTGGACACACGAAGGATCGAGAAAAGACAGTGAGACGGGGATGGGGGGCAAGGGGTGGGCTCCGCGCTGACTGGTGGGCTCCCTTCTGACGAGCGGGCCAGGCGCTGACGTGTCATACGGGCGTATCCTGTGTACGCATGCAACGTGTAGACGCAGGACTGGCAGTCCAACATCCAGGACCGTATTGGGGACGTATTTCCCCGTATCAGGACCGTAGTGGATCAGTTCTCAACTTCCGGGACCGAGTTGGACATCGCCGACAACTTCCAGGATGATACGTGCAATTATCTCTGTGGAGTTTCCACTGAAAGTCAAGCCAAATCTGTCGATGTCATCACTTGGGTCCTTCGGACCACCATCCATCATACCAATTCAAAGACGTCTTCGGTTGTTGCCGACAGTGGATGTTCGCATCTACTCGTCGGCTTCTTGTACATTGTTTCTTCTCTTCTATAAAGATATGGTACGTCATTGACGTACTTCAAAAAAAATATGTTTGCTCATCGCCATTGCTATCCTATGAGCCATCTATAAATAATGTATGGTAAGATCGACAGAGCCATGCCAAGCCAACTCAAAAGATATCATACTCAGCAACAAAGAGTAGCTATAGGCCAAAGCCCTTGCCGACCCGGCACGAAAAGCTAGCACGTGGGAATGGGTCCTTCGGCACCAGGCGAGAAAGCACACGCCGTGTGCCTGCCGGCGGCCTTTCAGGGGCACATCATCCCCATGCTCGACCTGGCCAAGATGCTCCATGCCCGCGGCTTTCATGTCACCTTCGTCAACACCGAGTACAACCACGCCCGCCTCGTCCGCGCGCGGGGCGCGGCCGCGGTGGCCGGCGTCCCGGGTTTCCGCTTCGACACCATTCCGGACGGCCTGCCGCCGTCCGACCACGACGTCACGCAGGACGTCCTGTCGCTCTGCAAGTCCCTCACGGAGACCTGCGTCGGGCCCTTCCGCCGCCTCCTCGCAGAGCTCAACGACACCGCCACGCCCATGGGCCACCCGCCCGTGACCTGCATCGTCTCCGACAACGTGATGGACTTCTCCATGGAAGCGGCCAGGGAGCTAGGCCTCCCCTATGTCCAGCTGTACACCTCCAGCGCCATCAGCTATGTCGGTGTCCGCCACTACCGCCTCCTCTTCGACCGTGGCCTCGCACCGATCAAAGACGTCAAGCAGCTGACGAACGAGTACCTTGACACGCCGGTGGAAGATGTGCCGGGCCTGCGGAACATGAGGTTCAAGGACTTCCCGTCCTTCATACGCAGCCCCGCCCCGGACGACTACATGCTGCATTTCGTGCTCGGGATTGCAGAGCGCGCGGTCGGCGCGTCGGCGATGATCGTCAACACCTTCGGCGACCTTGAGGAAGAGGCGGTGGCGGCCATGGAGGCGCTCGGCCTGCCCAAGGTGTACACCATCGGCCCACTCCCTCTGCTGGCGCCGAGCTCAAGCATCAGCATGAGCCTGTGGAAGCAGCAGGAGGAGTGCCTGCCGTGGCTCGAAGACAAGGAGCCCGGCTCCGTTGTGTACGCGAACTTCGGCAGCATCGCCGTCATGACCAACGAGCAGCTGGTGGAGTTTGCGTGGGGGCTGGCCAAGAGCGGCAGGCATTTCCTCTGGATCATCCGTCCCGACCTCGCCAAGGGCGACACTGCAGTGCTCCCCTCGGAGTTCTCGGCCGAGACGGCGGAGCGTGGGCTCGTGGCCTCCTGGTGCCCGCAGCAGCAGGTGCTGAACCACCCGGCCGTGGGCGCATTCCTGACGCACAGCGGCTGGAACTCGACGCTGGAGAGCATGTGCGGTGGCGTGCCCGTCATCAGCTGGCCATTCTTCGGGGACCAGCAGACCAACTGTCGGTACCAGTGCAATGAATGGGGCGTCGGCATGGAGATCGACAGCGACGTCCGGCGCGATGCCGTCGCAGACCTTATCACGGAGGTCATGGAGGGGGAGAGTGGGAAGGTGATGAAGAAGAAGGCACAGGAGTGGAAGGAGAAAGCGGTCAGGGCGACCAAGTCCGGCGGCTCGTCTCACCGCAACTTTGATGCGTTGATTCGCGACGTGCTCGCTCCTAGCCGCTCTGGGTAGTGTACCTGCTTTAATTTTTTTTCTCAATCCTGCTTTTCTTTTTTACAGAGGAGGCCGGTTTTGAGAATATTTCGATAATTTCATTAAATTTGTTAAATAAAATCAGATAAATTTTGAATTAACAAATTTCTGCCAAAATAAATGTAATTGACCCGTGGTTTTGCAATTAGTAGTGCCCGCCCACTTCATTACTTCCCAGATGTTGATTCTAAGCCGATACCTCGCACATGGACGAAACGATTTGAATAACCCAAAAAAACTTTTAAAATGCGAATATTTTTTGTACATACAAACAAAATATTGAAAATGAAGAAAATTTTCTAAACCTTTGAAGTTTTTTGTAAAAAACTTTTTTTTTGTAAAAGTGAACAATTCTTAAAACTTCATTTTAAAAAAATGCAAAATAAAATAAAATAATGAACTAATTTTTGAAAACTCAAAAAAGAAAAAGAGGAAACAAAAAAGAAGAAAATAAAAAGAAACAAAAAAAAGATAAAAGATAAAAAGGTTTAGGAATCTTCTAGAATGTTCCCTAACCCAGTAAAACCTGACTGGGAAGCTCTAGAAGGTTCCCAAAACCAGAACTTCCAAGGTCGCGTACTGCATGAGATGGCTGAACCAATTTTTTTAACATCAAACTATTCTTTATTGCAAGGTGATCATCATATTATCTTTTACAAGAGTATTAATAATCTCTACAGGTGGATCTTTCATCCAGACCACACACATCTTACTTCTAACTAGTTTGGCTAAATCATGGGCATCACAATTAGTCTCTCTAGGAGCATGCTAAAAATAATATGCAGGAAATCAGATGCAAGGTGATATATATCATCAAAAACTGTCGCTGATAGACCGAAAGAGCGACATACATTCTTCATTGTCTATATCATCTTGATATTGTTGGAGTTCACCTCTATGCGGTTAGACCCGACTGTAGTTGCCAAATTGAGATCAAACCGTAAGGCCTGTGCGTCGGCCATAAGCGCATCTCCGCACCAATCGATTTCCTCGATTTATGCCGTGACGAATCTTTCATTCGAGTCTCTGATGACAGCGCCATACGCGCCTTTGAGTAAGTCTTGGTCAAAAGTCCCATCCACATTTAGCTTCACATAGTTGCTCCTTGGTGTTTTCCAACCATGTCACTTGATCATTGCCTTTGCATCGCTCGTCATAGTATAGTTAGCAACCAAAGCTCTGATTTCCATTTCTATGAACTTAGCTTCCTGGACCTTTTTATTATGCACTAATTTTCTCATCTCCCACATAAATACCATGAACCAATAGCAATTACTTCCGTTGAATTTCCCACACCGAGGACCACACATTCTTCAGCTGGTTCTAGCAATAAATATTCTAGCTAGCACAGCTTCTCCCGCATGATCAACAACGCATACTTTATCCATAGCAAAGTCCAAACCCAGTAATTGTCATATCTCTTTAGCTTTTGCACAAGTGAATAACATGTGCTTGGTATCCTCCAGATGGCTGACCCAATTGATCACGCACCTGTACGTTTTGTCAACCATTGGACGTAGAGAGCGTCAAATAGGATTTCTAGACTCATGCGTCCTGTCTCTCACGTGCCATCTGATCTGGGCTAGACTAGGCCGGGCTAGAGGATATTTAACACACTGTGATCTAAATAAATAATCAAAGCAAACCCTCTTACAAACATGAGCCATCTCCCCCTAAAAATAACATGAGCCATCTAAAATTGTCTCACAAAAAAGAGCCATCTAAACAAAAACTTTAAAAAGTTAACACGAGCATCCGTATCTAAACACGTTCGTCGAGTGGAGTAATGTTGATCAATATCTTTTGCAGAGTCATGCAAATTGATAACAAAAACATGGTCATACATTTTTCGGGCAAATTTAACTCGATTGTGAATTTTACGGAATAGTGTCCAGTACTTTTACCGCCTCGCATCGTCTTATAGTGTCAATTTGGCTCTCTTTTGTGTAAAGTTCAGATTTTTCTACTTGTATGTGCATCTTCTTTTCCCTGAATGATTGATCATCGGCCCTGTTTGGATCCCTAAATTAGAGTTAGTTTAAGTTAGTTTGCGCTCAAACAACCCAAAAGTATCCAAACATGATGGGTTAGTTTGGGTTAGTTGGATCTAACCCACCCAAAAAAACTAGCCCACACTAAAGAAGCTTATTTGTATTAGTTCTCCTGGGCCCACTAGAAAAAATAGTAAAAAAAGTTATCTCTCCTCTAAACAGGATCCAAAGTAGTCAAATGATTGAGAAAGAATATTTATTGTCAATCTAACCCTACCATCCAAACAGCTCTTTGGTTAGACTTAGTTTAGGGTTAGTTCAAGGTTAGAGTATCCAAATAGAGCATCATCACATAAAATATGCAGTTGGTAGTAGCTTGCTAGGACCTATAGGTACGTATAGGCTTAGTTCGGCTATGGCTAGGACCTATAGGTACACTTGAGAATCGGGGTCATCCGGGGGACTACCCGGGGGTCATCCCCACGACAGTAGCCTCCGAGCCTCCGGGCAACATGAAAAGTTGGCGGAGGGTTTGTGCTGATGTTGATATAGACGGTGTTGTTGAAGACAACCGGCTGTGGGTTGCAGCCGGCACGACTTGCTTCCTATGGGGGCGCGCGAGCGCGAGTCAAAGCAACCGACCCGGACAGGCAGGCACCCCGTCCGGACCGCCGTCTTGGGACTACCCGGGGGTCATCCCCACGACAGTAGCCTCCGAGCCTCCGGGCAACTTGAAAAGTTGGGCTGAGGGTTTGTGCTGATGTTGATGTAGACGGTGTTGTTGAAGACAGCCGGCTGCGGGTTGCAGCCTGCTACCTCTTGAGCACTACGTTGGTTTCCCTTGAAGAGGAAAGGGTGGTGCAGTAAAGCAGCGTAAGTATTTGCCTCGGTTTTTGAGAACCAAGGTATCAATCCAGTAGGAGACCACGCGCGAGTCACCTCGTACCTACAAAAACAAATAAGAACATTGCAACCAACGCGATAAAGGGGTTGTCAATCCCTTGACGGCCACTTGCAAGAGTGAGATCTGATAGAGATGATAATAATAAGATAAGTATTTTTGGTATTTGTATGATATAGATTGAAAGTATAGATTGCAAAATAAAATAGATTAGAAACTTGTATGATGGAAGATAGACCCGGGGGCCATAGGTTTCACTAGTGGCTTCTCTCAAGATAGCATAAGTATTACGGTGGGTGAACAAATTACTGTCGAGCAATTGATAGAAAAGCGAATAATTATGAGAATATCTAGGTATGATCATGTATATAGGCATCACGTCCGTAACAAGTAGACCGACTCCTGCCTGCATCTACTACTATTATTCCACACATCGACCGCTATCCATCATGCATCTAGAGTATTAAGTTCATGAGAACAGAGTAACGCCTTAAGCAATATGACATGATGTAGAGGGATAAACTCATGCAATATGATATAAACCCCATCTTTTTATCCTCGATGGCAACAATACAATACATGTCGTTTCCCTTTCTGTCACTGGGATCGAGCACTGCAAGATTGAACCCAAAGCTAAGCACTTCTCCCATTGCAAGAAATATCAATCTAGTAGGCCAAACCAAATTGATAATTTGAAGAGACTTGCAAAGATAAACCAATCATACATAAAAGAATTCAGAGAAGATTCAAATATTGTTCATAGATAATCTGGATCATAAACCCATAATTCATCGGATCTCGACAAACACACCGCAAAAAGAAGAGTTACATCGAATAGATCTCCAAGAGAATTGAGGAGAACTTTGTATTGAGATCCAGAGAGAGAGAAGAAGCCATCTAGCTACTAGATATGGACCTGAAGGTCTGAAGTAAACTACTCACACATCATTGGAGGGGCCATGGAGTTGATCTAGAGGCCCTCGGTGATCGATGCCCCCTTAGGCGGAGCTCCGGAAAAGGCCCCAAGATGGGATCTCTTGGGTATAGAAGGTTGTGGTGGTGGAAATAGGGTTTCGTGGTGCTCCTGGATGTTTGCGGGGTGTATGAATATATATAGAAGGAAGAAGTAGGTCAGTGGAGCAACGAGGGGCCCACGAGGGTGGAGGGCGCGCCCAGGGGGGTAGGCACACCCCCTGCCTCGTGGCCTCCTCGATTGTTTCTTGACGTCCACTCCAAGTCCACTGGATCACGTTTGTTCCAAAAATCACGCTCCCGAAGGTTTCATTCCGTTTGGACTCCGTTTGATATTCCTTTTCTACGAAACACTGAAATAGGCAAAAAAACAACAATTTGGGTTGGGCCTCCGGTTAATACGTTAGTCCCAGAAATAATATAAAAGTGAATCATAAAGCCCATTAACATTCAAAACAGGTAATATAATAGCATGGACCAATCAAAAATTATAGATACGTTGGAGACGTATCAAGCATCCCCAAGCTTAATTATTGCTCGTCCTCAAGTAGGTAAATGATAAAAACAGAATTTTTGATGTGGAATGCTTCCTAACATATTTCTCAATGTAATTTTCTTTATTGTGGCATGAATGTTCAGATCTGAAAGATTCAAGATAAAAGTTTAATATTGACATAAAAATAATAATACTTCAAGCATACTAACTAAGCAATCATGTCTTCTCAAAATAACATGGCCAAAGAAAGTTCATCCCTAGAAAATCATATTGTTTGGTCATGCTCCATTTTCGTCACACAAGAATGCTCTCATCGTGCACAACCCCGAGGACAAGCCAAGCGATTGTTTCGTACTTTAGTAATCTCAAACTTTTTTCAACCTTCACGCACTACATGAGCGTGAGCCATGGATATATCACTATGGGTGGAATAGAATATAATGAAGGGGGTTATGTGGAGAAGACAAAAAAGGAGAAAGTCTCACATCGACGCAGCTAATAAATGGGCTAGGGAGATGCCCATCAATTGATGTCAATGCAAGGAGTAGGGATTGCCATGCAACGGATGCACTAGAGCTATAAATGTATGAAAGCTCAACAAAAGAAACTAAGTGGGTGTGCATCCAACTTGCTTGCTCACGAAGACCTAGGGCACTTGAGGAGGCCCATTGTTGGAATATAAAGTTCTATAATGAAAAATTCCCACTAGTATATGAAAATGACAAAACAAGAGACTCTCTATCATAAAGATCATGGTGCTACTTTGAAGCACAAGTGTGGAAAAAAGGATAGTAGCATTGCCCCCCCTTTTTTTTATTTTTTGGGCCTTTTTTTATTTGGCCTTTCTTTTTTTATGGGACAATACTCTATTACTGATGATCATCACACTTCTATTTATTTACAACTCAATGATTACAACTCGATATTAGAACAAGATATGACTCTATATGAATGCCTCCGGCGGTGTACCAGGATGTGCAATGACTCATGAGTGACATGTATGAAAGAATTATGAATGGTGGCTTTGCCACAAATACGATGTCAACTACATGATCATGCAAGGCAATATGTCAATGATGATGCGTGTCATAATAAACGGAACGGTGGAAAGTTGCATGGCAATATTTCTCGGAATGGCTATGGAAATGCCATAATAGGTAGGTATGGTGGCTGTTTTGAGGAAGATATAAGGAGGTTTATGTGTGATAGAGCATATCGTATCACGGGGTTTGGATAAACCGGCGAAGTTTGCACCAACTCTCAAGGTGAGAAAGGGCAATGCATGGTACCGAAGAGGCTAGCAATGATGGAAGGGTGAGAGTGCGTATAATCCATGGACTCAACATTAGTCATAAAGAACTCACATACTTATTGCAAAAATCTGCAAGTCATCAAAACCAAGTATTACGCGCATGCTCCTGAAGGAAATATGCCCTAGAGGCAATAATAAAGTTATTATTTATTTCCTTATTTCATGATGAATGTTTATTATTCATGCTAGAATTGTATTAACCGGAAACATAATACATGTGTGAATACATAGACAAACAAAGTGTCACTAGTATGCCTCTACTTGACTAGCTCGTTAATCAAAGATGGTTATGTTTCCTAACCATGAACAATGAGTTGTTATTTGATTAACGGGATCACATCATTAAGAGAATGATCTGATTGACATGACCCATTCCATTAGCTTAGCACCCGATCGTTTAGTATGTTGCTATTGCTTTCTTCATGACTTATACATGTTCCTATAACTATGAGATTATGCAACTCCCGTTTGCCGGAGGAACACTTTGGGTACTACCAAACGTCACAACGTAACTGGGTGATTATAAAGGAGTACTACAGGTGTCTCCAAAGGTACATGTTGGGTTGGCGTATTTCGAGATTAGGATTTGTCACTCCGATTGTCGGAGAGGTATCTCTGGGCCCTCTCGGTAATACACATCACATAAGCCTTGCAAGCATTGCAACTAATGAGTTAGTTGCGGGATGATGTATTACAGAACGAGTAAAGAGACTTGCCGGTAACGAGATTGAACTAGGTATTGGATACCGACGATCGAATCTCGGGCAAGTAACATACCGATGACAAAGGGAACAACGTATGTTGTTATGCGGTCTGACCGATAAAGATCTTCGTAGAATATGTAGGAGCCAATATGGGCATCCAGGTCCCGCTATTGGTTATTGACCGGAGACATGTCTCGGTCATGTCTACATTGTTCTCGAACCCGTAGGGTCCGCACGCTTAAGGTTACGATGACAGTTATATTATAAGTTTATGCATTTTGATGTACCGAAGGTTGTTCGGAGTCCCGGATGTGATCACGGACATGACGAGGAGTCTCGAAATGGTCGAGACGTAAAGATTGATATATTGGAAGCCTATGTTTGGATATAGGAAGTGTTCTGGGTGAAATCGGGATTTTACCGGAGTACCGGGAAGGTTACCGGAACCCCCCGGGAGCTAAATGGGCCATGATGGGCCTTAGTGGAAAAGAGAAGAGGCAACCCTACATGGGCTGCGCGCCTCCCCCTTCCCCTAGTCCTATTAGGACTAGAAGAGGTGGCCGGCCCCCTCTCTCTCTTTTCCCCCTCCGCGAATCCTATTCCAACTAGGATTGGGGGGGGGGGAATCCTACTCCCATAGGGAGTAGGACTCTCCTGGCGCGCCACACCTTGGCCGGCCAGCCTCCCCCCTCTAGTCCTTTATATACTGAGGCAGAGGCACCCCAGAGACACACAAGTTGATCCATGTGATCTATTCCTTAGCCGTGTGCGGTGCCCCCAGCCACCATAGTCCTCGTTAATACTGTAGCGGAGTTTAGGCGAAGCCCTGCTGCTGTAGTACATCAAGATCGTCACCACGCCATCGTGCTGACGGAACTCTTCCCCGACACTTTGCTGGATCGGAGTTCGGGGATCGTCATCGAGCTGAACATGTGCTCGAACTCGGAGGTGCCGTAGTTTCGGTGCTTGATCGGTTGGATCGTGAAGACGTACGACTACTTCCTCTACGTCGTGTCATCGCTTCCGCAGTCGGTCTGCGTGGGTATGTAGACAGCACTCTCCCCTCTCGTTGCTATGCATCACCATGATCTTGCGTGTGCGTAGGAATTTTTTTGAAATTACTACGAAACCCAACAGCTCCTAGGGTGATAGATTGTTTGGAAAAGACCATCGCTCGTCCCCGACCGCCACTCATAAGGAAGACAATCAAATAACACCTCATGTTTCAAATTTGTTACACAACGTTTACCATACGTGCATGCTACGGGACTTGCGAACTTCAACGTAAGTATTTATCAAATTCACAACTACTCAACTAGCACAACTTTAATATTACTATCTCCATATCTCAAAACAATCATCAAGTATCAAACTTCTCTTAGTATTCAATGCTCTTATATGGATGTTTTTATTATGCCTAAAAGAAAATTGCCATGTTGTTCTAAAGGACTCTCAAAATAATATAAGTGAAGCATGAGAGATCAATTATTTCTATAAAATAAAACCATCGCCGTGCTCTAAAAGATATAAGTGAAGCACTAGAGCAAAAAATTATATAGCTCAAAAGATATAAGTGAAGCACATAGAGTATTCTAATAAATTCCAATTCATGTGTGTCTCTCTCAAAAGGTGTGTACAGCAAGGATGATTGTGGTAAACTAAAATGCAAAGACTCAAATCATACAAGACGCTCCAAGCAAAACACATATTATGTGGCGAATAAAAATATAGCTCCAAGTAAAGTTACCGATAGACGAAGACGAAAGAGGGGATGCCTTCCGAGGCATCCCCAAGCTTAGGCTTTTTGGTGTCCTTGTATTTTACCTTGGGGTTCCTTGGGCATCCCCAAGCTTAGGCTCTTGCCACTCCTTGTTCCATAATCCATCAAATCCTTACCCAAAACTTGAAAACTTCAGAACACAAAACTTCAAAGAAAATCTTCGTGAGCTCCGTTAGTAAAACAAAACAAACTACCACTTCAAGGTACTGTAATGAACTCATTCTTGATTTATATTGGTGTTAAACCTACTGTATTCCAACTTTCTATGGTTCATAAACTCTATTACTAGCCATAGATTCATCAAAATAAGCAAACAACACACGAAAAACAGAATCTGTCAAAAACAGAACAGTCTGTAGTAATCTGTAGGTTTCAAATACTTCCGGCACCCCAAAAATTCTAAAATAAATTGCTGGACGTGAGGAGTTTACCTATTAATCATCTACAAAAATAATTAACTAAATAACACTCTCCAGTAAAAAAATGGAAGCAATTCTCGCGAGCGCTAAAGTTTCTGTTTTTTACAGCAAGATCAAAAAGACTTTCCCCAAGTCTTCCCAACAGTTCTACTTGGCACAAACACTAATTAAACACAAAAAACACAACCAAAACAGAGGCTAGATAAGTTATTTATTACTAAACAGGATCAAAAAGCAAGGAATAAAAATAAAATTGGGTTGCCTCCCAACATGCGCTATCGTTTAACGCCCCTAGCTAGGCATAAAAGCGAAGATAGATCTAGGTATTGCCATCTTTGGTAGTCAATCCATAAGTGGATCTCATAATATATTCATAAGGTAATTTAATTTTCTTTCTAGGGAAGTGTTCCATGCCTTTCCATAACGGAAATTGGAATCTAATATTCCCTTTCTTCATATCAATAATTGCACCAATCGTTCTGAGGAAAGGTCTATCAAGAATAATAGGACAAGAAGGATTGCAATCTATATCAAGAACAATGAAATCTACAGGCACATAGTTCCTATTTGCAACAATAAGAACATCATAAATTCTTCCCATAGGTTTCTTAATGGTGGAATCGCAAGGTGCAAGTTTAGAGAACAATCATTAAATTCACGGAAACCTAGCAAATCACACAAAGTTTTTGGAATCGTGGAAACACTTGCACGCAAATCACACAAAGCATAGCATTCATGATCTTTAATTTTAATTTTTATTGTAGATTCCCACTCATCATAAAGTTTTCTAGGAATAAAAACTTCCAACTCAAGTTTTTCTTCATAAGATTGCATCAAAGCATCAACGATATGTTTAGTAAAAGATTTATTTTGACTATAAGCATGAGAAGAATTTAGCACCGATTGCAACAAGGAAATGCAATCTATCAAAGAGCAATTATCATAATTAAATTCCTTGAAATCCAAGATAGTGGGTTCATTGCTATTTAAAGTTTTGACCTCTCCAATCCCACTTTTATCAACTTTTGCATCAAGATAAAAAAACTCCGAATTTTTGGGACGCCTTCTAACTAAAGTTGACTCATCTCCAGTCCCATCATTATCAAGATTCATATTGCAAAACAAGGATTTAATAGGGGACACATCAATTACTTTTAGATCTTCATCTTTATTATCTAACTCTTCTGGTTTAGCGGCCATCTTATTAACTAAAGTGGCCTGCTTATCAGAAATTTGGGCAATTAATTTTTCAAAATGAGCAAACTGAGATTTCAAACCATAAAATTCCTTAGACATATCATTGAGCTCTTTATTCATGAAACCGATAAAACCTTTTTGTTCTTTAAGCTCGTTTCTAAAGAAATTATTATGCTCAAACTGCAAGGACATAAAACTTCTAACATTGTTTTCGATTTCTTCCAACCTTCTAAGGTGAGGATCAACACCTTTTGGTAAAGCCATAAGGGCAACAAGCAACAAGAGGCAGGCGAAAAAGAGGCGAATGGAAAAGAGAGGGCGAATAAAACGGCAAGGGTGAAGTGGGGGAGAGGAAAATGAGAGGCAAATGGTAAATAATGTAATGCGAAGGATAAGAGTTGTGATGAGTACTTGGTATGTATTGACTTGGCGTAGATCTCCCCGGCAACGGCGCCAGAAATGGCTAGTTGTCTGGAGATCAAATCTTGACTTGACTTTGCGTAAGCCTCCCCGGCAACGGCGCCAAAAATCCTTCTTGCTACTGCTACCTCTTGAGCACTGCGTTGCTTTTCCCTTGAAGAGGAAAGGGTGATGAAGTAAAGTAGCGTAAGTATTTCCCTCAGTTTTTGAGAACCAAGATATCAATCCAGTAGGAGATCATGCTCAAGTCCCATGCACCTACACAAACAAATAAGAACCTCGCAACCAACGCGATAAAAGGGGTTGTCAATCCCTTCATGATCACTTACGAGAGTGAGATCTGATAGATATGATAAAATAATATTTTTGGTATTTTGTTGATAAAGAGAAATAAATATGCAATGTAAAATAAACGGCAAAGGAAATAACTATGTATTGGAAGATTAATATGATAAAAGATAGACCCGGGGGCCATAGGTTTCACTAGTGGCTTCTCTCATGAGCATAAGTATTACGGTGGGTGAACGAATTGCTGTCGAGCAATTGATATAATTGAGCATAGTTATGAGAATATCTAGGTATGATCATGTATATAGGCATCACGTCCGTGACAAGTAGACCGAAACGATTCTGCATCTGCTACTATTACTCCACACATCGACCACTCTCCAGCATGCATCTAGAGTATTAAGTTCATAAGAACAGAGTAATGCTTTAAGGAAGATGACAGATGTAGAGGGATAAACTCATGCAATATGATATAAACCCCGTCTTTTTATCCTCGATGGCAACAATACAATACGTGTCGGTTCCCTTTCTGTCACTGGGATCGAGCACCGCAAGATTGAACCCAAAGCTAAGCACTTCTCCCATTGCAAGAAAGATCAATCTAGTAGGCCAAACCAAACTGATAATTCGAAGAGACTTGCAAAGATAAACCAATCATACATAAAAGAATTCAGAGAAGAATCAAATATTGTTCATAGATAATCTAGATCATAAACTCACAATTCATCGGATCTCGACAAACACACCGCAAAAGAAGATTACATCGAATACATCTCCAAGAGAATCGAGGAGAAATTTGTATTGAGAACCAAAGAGAGAGAAGAAGCCATCTAGCTAATAACTATGGACCCGTAGGTCTGAAATAAACTACTCACACATCACTGGAGAGTCCATGGATTTGATGAAGAGGCCCTCCGTGATCGATGCCCCCTCCGGCGGAGCTTCATCAGAAAAGGCCCCAAGATGGGATCTCTCGGGTATAGAAGGTTGCGGCGGTGGAATTAGGTTTTCGTGGTGCTCCTGGATGTTTGGGGGTTACGTGGATATATATAGGAGGAAGGAGTACGTTGGTGGAGCAACGGAGGGCCCACGAGGGTGGAGGGCGCGCCCAGGGGGGTAGGCGCGCCCCCTACCTCATGGCTTCCTCCGTTGTTTCTTGACGCCCACTCCAAGTCTCCTGGAATACATTCGTTGAGAAAATCATGTTCCCGAAGGTTTCATTCCGTTTGGATTCCGTTTGATATTCCTTTTCTTCGAAACCCTAAAATAGGCAAAAAACAGCAATTTGGGCTGGGCCTCCGATTAGTAGGTTAGTCCCAAAAAATGAATAAAAGTGTAAAATAAAGCCAATTAACATCCAAAATAGATAATATAATAGCTTGCAATCAAAAATTATAGATACGTTGGAGACGTATCAAGCATCCCCAAGTTTAATTCCTGCTCGTCCTCAAGTTGGTAAATGATAAAAGAAGAATTTTTGATGTGGAATGCTTTCTAACATATTTCTCAATGTAATTTTTCTTATTGCGGCATGAATGTTCAGATCCAAAAGATTCAAGATAAAAGTTTAATATTGACATAGAAATAATAATACTTCAAGCATACTAACTAAGCAATTATGTCTTCTCAAAATAACATGGCCAAAGGAAGTTATCCCTACAAAATCATATAGTCTGGCTATGCTCTATCTTCACCACACAAATCATTTAAATCATGCATAACCCCGATGACAAGCCAAGCAATTATTTCATACTTTTGATGTTCTCAAACTTTTTCAATCTTCATGCAATATATTAGCGTGAGCCATGGATATAGCACTATATGTGGAATAGAATGGTGGTTGTGGAGAAGACAAAAAAGGAGAAGATAGTCTCACATCAACTAGGCGTATCAACGGGCTATGGAGATGCCCATCAATAGATATCAATGTGAGTGAGTAGGGATTGCCATGCAATGGAGGCACTAGAGCTATAAGTGTATGAAAGCTCAAAAAGAAACTAAGTGGGTGTGCATCCAACTCGCTTGCTCACGAAGACCTAGGGCAATTTGAGGAAGCCCATCATTGGAATATACAAGCCAAGTTCTATAATGAAAAATTCCCACTAGTATATGAAATTGGTATCATAGGAGACTCTCTATCATGAAGATCAAGGTGCTACTTTGAAGCACAAGTGTGGTAAAAGGATAGTAGCATTGTCCCTTCTCTCTTTTTCTCTCATTTTTTTATTTGGGCCTTCTTTCTTCTTTTTTTCTTTTTGGCCTCATTTCTTTTCCTTTTTTTCGTCTGGAGTCTCATCCCGACTTGTGGGGGAATCATAGTCTCCATCATCCTTTCCTCACTTGGGACAGTGCTCTAATAATGATGATCATCACACTTTATTTACTTAGAACTCAAGAATTACAACTCAATACTTAGAACAAAATATGACTCTATGTGAATGCCTCCGGCGGTGTACCGAGATGTGCAATGACTCATGAGTGACATGTATGAAAGATTTATGAACGGTGGCTTTGCCACAAATACGATGTCAACTACATGATCATGCAAAGCAATATAACAATGATGGAGCGTGTCATAATAAACGAAATGATGGAAAGTTGCATGGCAATATATCTCGGAATGGCTATGGAAATGGCATAATAGGTAGGTATGGTGGATGTTTTGAGGAAGGTATATGGTGAGTTTATGGTACCGGCGAAAGTTGCGCGCTACTAGAGAGGCTAGCAATGGTGGAAGGGTGAGAGTGCGTATAATCCATGGACTCAACATTAGTCATAAAGAACTCACATACTTATTGCAAAAATGTATTAGTTATCAAAACAAAGTATTACGCGCATGCTCCTAGGGGGATAGATTGGTAGGAAAAGACCATCGCTCGTCCCCGACCGCCACTCATAAGGAAGACAATCAATAAATAAATCATGCTCCGACTTCATCACATAACAGTTCACCATACATGCATGTTACGGGAATCACAAAATTCAACACAAGTATTTCTCAAATTCACAACTACTCAACTAGCATAAATCTATTATCACCATCTCCATATCTCAAAACAATTATCAAGTATCAAACTTCTCATAGTATTCCATGCATTTGTATGAAAGTTTTTATATTATTCCTAAAAGCAAATTTCCATGTTGTTCTAAAGGACTCTCAAAATAATATAAGTGAAGCATGAGAGAACAATAGTTTCTATAAAACAAATCCATCACCGTGCTCTAAAAGATATAAGTGAAGCACTAGAGCAAAAACTATATAGCTCAAAAGATATAAGTGAAGCACATAGAGTATTCTAATAAATTTCAAATCATGTGAGTCTCTCTCAAAAGGTGTGTACAGCAAGGATGGTTGTGGTAAACTAAAAAGCAAAGACTCAAATAATACAAGACGCTCCAAGCAAAACACATATCATGTGGTGAATAAAAATATAGCTCCAAGTAAAGTTACCGATGGACGAAGACGAAAGAGGGGATGCCTTCCGGAGCATCCCCAAGCTTAGGCTTTTTGGTGTCCTTGAATTTTACCTTGGGGTGCCATGGGCATCCCCAAGCTTAGGCTCTTGCCACTCCTTGTTCCATAATCCATCAAATCTTTACCCAAAACTTGAAAACTTCACAACACAAAACTTAAATAGAAAATATCGTGAGCTCCGTTAGCGAAATAAAACAAAACACCACTTCAAGGTACTGTAATGAACTCATTCTTTATTTATATTGGTGTTAAACCTACTGTATTCCAACTTCTCTATGGTTTATAATGAAGGAAATATGCCCTAGAGGCAATAATAAAGTTATTATTTATTTCCTTGTATCATGATAAATGTTTATTATTCATGCTAGAATTGTATTTCCCGGAAACATAATACATGTGTGAATACATAGACAAACAGAGTGTCACTAGTATGCCTCTACTTGACTAGCTCGTTGATCAAAGATGGTTATGTTTCCTAACCATAGACATGAGTTGTTATTTGGTTAACGGGATCACATCATTAGGAGAATGATGTGATTGACTTGACCCATTCCATTAGCTTAGCACTTGATCTTTTAGTTTGTTGCTATTGCTTTCTTCATAACTTATATATGTTCCTATGACTATGAGATTATGCAACTCCCGTTTACCGGAGGAACACTTTGTATGCTACCAAACGTCACAACGTAACTGGGTGATTATAAAGGTGCTCTACAGGTGTCTCCGAAGGTATTTGTTGGGTTGGAGTATTTCAAGATTGGGATTTGTCACTCCGATTGTCGGAGAGGTATCTCTGGACCCTCTCGGTAATGCACATCACTCAAGCCTTGCAAGCATTGCAACTAATAAGTTAGTTGCGGGATGATGTATTATGGAACGAGTAAAGAGACTTGCCGGTAACGAGATTGAACTAGGTATTGAGATACCGACGGTCGAATCTCGGGCAAGTAACATACCAATGACAAAGGGAACAATGTATATTGTTATGCGGTTTGACCGATAAAGATCTTCATAGAATATGTATGAGCCAATATGAGCATCCAGGTTCCGCTATTGGTTATTGACCGGAGACGTGTCTCGGTCATGTCTACATAGTTCTCAAACCCGTAGGGTCCACACGCTTAAAGTTCGGTGACGATCGTAATTAGGGTTTTTGTGTTTTGATGTACCGAAGGTTGTTCGGTGTCCCGGATGTGATCACGGACATGATGAGGGGTCTCGAAATGGTCGAGACATAAAGATTGATATATTGGAAGCCTATATTTGGATATCGGAAACGTTCTGGGTGAAATCGCGATTTTACCGGAGTACCGGGGGGTTACCGGAACCCACCCGGGGGTTATTGGGCCTGCATGGGTCCTAAGGGATAAGAGGAGGGCCGGCCAGGGCGCGCCCCCTCCCCCCTAGTCCGAATAGGACAAGGAAGGGGGGGCGGTGCCCCCTTTCCTCTTTCTCCCTTCCCCCTTCCTTTTCCAACAAGGCAAGAGAGTAGGACTCCTCCAGGCGCACCCCTTGGGCCGGCCGCACCTCCCCCTCTCCCTCCTTTATATACGGGGGCAAGGGGGCAACCCATGACACACAAGTTGATCTTCATGATCGTTCCTTCGCCGTGTGCGGTGCCCCCTTCCACCATATTCCACCTCGGTCATATCGTAGCGGTGCTTAGGCGAAGCCCTGCGTCGTTAGAACATCATCACCATCATCACGCCGTCGTGCTGACGAAACTCTCCCTCAACACTTTGCTGGATCGGAGCTCGAGGGACGTCAACGAGTTGAACATGTGGAGAACTCTGAGGTGCCGTACGTTCGGTACTTGGATCGGTCGGATCGAGAAGACGTAGGACTACTTCCTCTACGTTGTGTCAACGCTTCCGTTGCCGGTCTATGAGGGTACGTAGACAACACTCTCCTCTCTCTCGTTGCTATGCATCACCATGATTTGCGTGTGCGTAGGAATTTTTTTGAAATTACTACATTCCCCAACAGTGGTATCAGAGCCTAGGTTTTATGCGTTGATGTTGTACACGAGTAGATCACAAGTGAGTTGTGGGCGACATAAGTCATACTGCTTACCAGCATGTCATACTTTGGTTCGGCGGTATTGTTGGATGAAGCGGCCCGGACCAACATTACGCGTACGCTTACGCGAGACTGGTTCTATCAACATGCTTTGCACATAGGTGGCTGGCGGGTGTCAGTTTCTCCAACTTTAGTTGAACCAAGTCTGGCTACGCCTGGTCCTGGCGAAGGTTAAAACAGCACCAACTTGACAAACTGTCGTTGTGGTTTTGATGCATAGGTAAGAACGGTTCTTGCTAAGCCCGTAGCAGCCACGTAAAACTTGCAACAACAAAGTAGAGGACGTCTAACTTGTTTTTGCAGGGCATGTTGTGATGTGATATGGTCAAGACATGATGCTAAATTTTATTGTATGAGATGATCATGTTTTGTAACCGAGTTATCGGCAACTGGCAGGAGCCATATGGTTGTCGCTTTATTGTATGCAATACAATCGCGCTGTAATGCTTTACTTTATCACTAAGCGGTAGCGATAGTCGTGGGAGCATAAGATTGGCGAGACGATAACGATGCTACGATGGAGATCAAGGTGTCACGCTGGTGACGATGGTGATCATGACGGTACTTCAGAGATGGAGATCACAAGTACAAGATGATGACGGCCATATCATATCACTTATATTGATTGCATGTGATGTTTATCTTTTATGCATCTTATCTTGCTTTGATTGACGGTAGCATTATAAGATGATCCCTCACTAAATTATCAAAGTATAAGTGTTCTCCCTGAGTATGCACCGTTGCAAAAGTTCTTCATGCTAAAACACCACGTGATGATCGGGTGTGATAGGCTCTACATTCAAATACAACGGGTGCAAAATAGTTGCACACGCAAAATACTCAGGTTAAACTTGACGAGCCTAGCATATAACAGATATGGCCTCGGAACACAGAGACCGAAAGGTCGAGCGTGAATCATATTGTAGATATGATCAACATATTGATGTTCACCATTGATACTACTCCATCTCACGTGATGATCGGACATGGTTTAGTTGATTTGGATCACGTGATCACTTAGAGGATTAGAGGGATATCTTTCTAAGTGGGAGTTCTTAAGTAATATGATTAAATGAACTTAAATTTATCATGAACTTAGTACCTGATAGTATCTTGCTTGTCAATGTTTGATTGTAGATAGATGGCTCGTGCTGTTGTTCCGTTGAATTTTAATGCGTTCCTTGAGAAAGCAAAGTTGAAAGATGATGGTAGCAATTACACGGACTGGGTCCGTAACTTGAGGATTATCCTCATTGCTGCACAGAAGAATTATGCCCTGGAAGCACCGCTAAGTGCCAAGCCTGCTGCAGGAGCAACACCAGATGTTATGAACGTCTGGCAGAGCAAAGCTGATGACTACTCGATAGTTCAGTGTGCCATGCTTTACGGCTTAGAACTGGGTCTTCAACGATGTTTTGAACGTCATGGAGCATATGAGATGTTCCAGGAGTTGAAGTTAATATTTCAAGCAAATGCCCGAATTGAGAGATATGAAGTCTCCAATAAGTTCTATAGCTGCAAGATGGAGGAGAATAGTTCTGTCAATGAACATATACTCAAAATGTCTGGGTATCATAATCACTTGACTCAACTAGGGGTTAATCTTCCTGTTGATAGTGTCATTGACAGAGTTCTTCAATCACTACCACCAAGCTACAAAAGCTTCATGATGAACTATAATATGCAAGGGATGAATAAGACTATTCCTGAGCTCTTCGCGATGCTAAAAGCCGCGGAGGTAGAAATCAAGAAGGAGCATCAAGTGTTGATGGTCAATAAGACCACCAGTTTCAAGAAAAAGGGCAAAGGGAAGAAGAAAGGGAACTTCAAGAAGAACAACAAACAAGTTGCTGCTCAGGAGAAGAAACCCAAGTCTGGACCTAAGCCTGAGACTGAGTGCTTCTACTACAAGCAGACTGGTCACTGGAAGCGGAACTGCCCCAAGTATTTGGCGGAAAAGAAGGATGGCAAAGTGAACAAAGGTATATGTGATATACATGTTATTGTTGTGTACCTTACTAATGCTCGCAGTAGCACCTGGGTATTTGATACTGGTTCTGTTTCTAACATTTGCAACTCGAAACAGGGGCTACGGATTAAGCGAAGATTGCCTAAGGACGAGGTGACGATGCGCGTGGGAAATGGTTCCAAAGTCGATGTAATCACGGTCGGCACGCTACCTCTACATCTACCTTCGGGATTAGTATTAGACCTAAATAATTGTTATTTGGTGCCAGAATTGAGCATGAACATTATATCTGGATCTTGTCTGATGCGAGACGGTTATTCATTTAAATTAGAGAATAATGGTTGTTCTATTTATATGAGTAATATCTTTTATGGTCATGCAACCTTGAAGAGTGGTCTATTTTTAATGAATCTTGATAGTAGTGATACACATATTCATAATGTTGAAGCCAAAAGATGCAGAGTTGATAATGATAGTGCAACTTATTTGTGGCACAGCCGTTTAGGTCATATCGGTGTAAAGTGCATGAAGAAACTCCATACTGATGGGCTTTTGGAACCACTTGATTATGAATCACTTGGTACTTGCGAACCGTGCCTCCTGGGTAAGATGACTAAAACGCCGTTCTCCGGTACTATGGAGAGAGCAACGGATTTGTTGGAAATCATACATATAGATGTATGTGGTCCAGTGAATGTTGAGGCTCGTGGCGGATATCGTTATTTTCTCACCTTCACAGATGATTTAAGCAGATATGGGTATATCTACTTAATGAAACATAAGTCTGAAACATTTGAAAAGTTCAAAAAAATTTAGAGTGAAGTTGAAACTCATCGTAACAAGAAAATAAAGTTTCTACGATGTGATCGTGGAGGAGAATATTTGAGTTATGAGTTTGGTCTACATTTGAAACAATGCGGAATAGTTTCGCAACTCACGCCACCCGGAACACCACAGCGTAATGGTGTGTCCGAACGTCGTAATCGTACTTTATTAGATATGGTGCGATCTATGATGTCTCTTACTGATTTACCGCTATCATTTTGGGGTTATGCTTTAGAGACGGCTGCATTCATGTTAAATAGGACACCATCGAAATCCGTTGAGACGACGCCTTATGAACTGTGGTTTGGCAAGAAACCAAAGTTGTCATTTCTGAAAGTTTGGGGCTGCGATGCTTATGTGAAAAAGCTTCAACCTGATAAGCTCGAACCCAAATCAGAGAAATTTGTCTTCATAGGATACCCAAAGGAGACTGTTGGGTACACCTTCTATCACAGATCCGAAGGCAAGACTTTTGTTGCTAAATTCGGAGTTTTTCTAGAGAAGGAGTTTCTCTCGAAAGAAGTGAGTGGGAGAAAAGTAGAACTTGATGAGGTAACTGTACTTGCTCCCTTATTGGAAAGTAGTACATCACAGGAACCGGTTTCTGTGACACTTACACCAATTAGTGAGGAAGCTAATGATAATGATCATGAAACTTCAGATCAAGTTACTACCGAACCTCGTAGATCAACCAGAGTAAGATCCGCACCAGAGTGGTACGGTAATCCTGTTCTGGAAGTCATGCTACTAGATCATGATGAACCTACGAACTATGAAGAAGCGATGGTGAGCCCAGATTCCGCAAAATGGTTAGAAGCCATGAAATCTGAGATGGGATCCATGTATGAGAACAAAGTGTGGACTTTGGTTGACTTGCCCGTTGATCAGCAAGCAATTGAGAATAAATGGATCTTCAAGAAGAAGACTGACGCTGACGGTAATGTTACTGTCTACAAAGCTCAACTTGTTGCGAAAGGTTTTCGACAAGTTCAAGGGATTGACTACGATGAGACCTTCTCACCCATAGCGATGCTTAAGTCTATCTGAATCATGTTAGCAATTGCCGCATTTTATGATTATGAAATTTGGCAAATGGATGTCAAAACTACATTCCTGAATGGATTTCTGGAAGAAGAGTTGTATATGATGCAACCAGAAGGTTTTGTCGATCCAAAGGGAGCTAACAAAGTGTGCAAGCTCCAGCGATCCATTTATGGACTGGTGCAAGCCTCTCGGAGTTGGAATAAATGCTTTGGTAGTGTGATCAAAGCATTTGGTTTTATACACACTTTTGGAGAAGCCTGTATTTACAAGAAAGTGAGTGGGAGCTCTGTAGCATTTCTGATATTATATGTGGATGACATATTATTGATTGGAAATAATATAGAATTTCTGGATAGCATAAAGGGATACTTGAATAAGAGTTTTTCAATGAAAGACCTTGGTGAAGCTGCTTACATATTGGGCATTAAGATCTATAGAGATAGATCAAGACGCTTAATTGGACTTTCACAAAGCACATACCTTGACAAAGTTTTGAAGAAGTTCAAAATGGATCAAGCAAAGAAAGGGTTCTTGCCTGTGTTACAAGGTGTGAAGTTGAGTAAGACTCAATGTCCGACCACTGGAGAAGATAGAGAGAAAATGAAAGATGTTCCCTATGCTTCAGCCATGGGCTCTATCATGTATGCAATGCTGTGTACCAGACCTGATGTGTGCCTTGCTATAAGTCTAGCAGGGAGGTACCAAAGTAATCCAGGAGTGGATCACTGGACGGCGGTCAAGAACATCTTGAAGTACCTGAAAAGAACTAAGGATATGTTTCTCGTATATGGAGGTGACAAAGAGCTCATCGTAAATGGTTACATTGATGCAAGCTTTGACACTGATCTGGATGATTCTAAATCGCAATCCGGATACGTGTTTACATTAAATGGTGGAGCTGTCAGTTGGTGCAGTTCTAAACAAAGCGTCGTGGCAGGATCTACATGTGAAGCGGAGTACATAGCTGCTTCGGAAGCACCAAATGAAGTAGTCTGGATGAAGGAGTTCATGTCTGATCTAGGTGTCATACCTAGTGCATTGGGTCCAATGAAAATCTTTTGTGACAATACTGGTGCAATTGCCTAGGCAAAGGAATCTAGATTTCACAAGAGAACCAAGCACATCAAGAGACGCTTCAATTCCATTCGGGATTTAGTCCAAGTGGGAGACATAGAAATTTGCAAGATACATACGGATCTGAATGTTGCAGAGCTGCTGACTAAGCCTCTTCCACGAGCAAAACATGATCAGCACCAAGGCTCCATGGGTGTTAGAATCATTACTGTGTAATCTAGATTATTGACTCTAGTGCAAGTGGGAGACTGAAGGAAATATGCCCTAGAGGCAATAATAAAGTTATTATTTATTTCCTTGTATCATGATAAATGTTTATTATTCATGCCAGAATTGTATTAACCGGAAACATAATACATGTGTGAATACATAGATAAACAGAGTGTCACTAGTATGCCTCTACTTGACTAGCTCGTTGATCAAAGATGGTTATGTTTCCTAACCATAGACATGAGTTGTTATTTGGTTAACGGGATCACATCATTAGGAGAATGATGTGATTGACTTGACCCATTCCATTAGCTTAGCACTTGATCGTTTAGTTTGTTGCTATTGCTTTCTTCATAACTTATATATGTTCCTATGACTATGAGATTATGCAACTCCCATTTACCGGAGGAACAGTTTGTGTTCTACCAAACGTCACAACGTAACTGGGTGATTATAAAGGTGCTCTACAGGTGTCTCCGAAGGTATTTGTTGGGTTGACGTATTTCGAGATTGGGATTTGTCACTCCGATTGTCGGAGAGGTATCTCTGGGCCCTCTCGGTAATGCACATCACTCAAGCCTTGTAAGCATTGCAACTAATAAGTTAGTTGCGGGATGATGTATTACGGAACGAGTAAAGAGACTTGCCGGTAACGAGATTGAACTAGGTATTGAGATACCGACGATTGAACCTCGGGCAAGTAATACCGATGACAAAGGGAACAACGTATATTGTTATGCAGTCTGATCGATAAAGATCTTCGTAGAATATGTAGGAGCCAATATGAGCATCCAGGTTCTGCTATTGGTTATTGACCGGAGACATGTCTCGGTCATGTCTACATAGTTCTCGAACCCGTAGTGTCCGCACGCTTAAAGTTCGGTGACGATCTTAATTAGGGTTTTTGTGTTTTGATGTACCAAAGGTTGTTCAGTGTCCCGGATGTGATCACGGACATGATGAGGAGTCTCGAAATGGTCGAGACATAAAGATTTATATATTGGAAGCCTATATTTGGATATCGGAAACGTTCCGGGTGAAATCGGGATTCTACCGGAGTACCGGGGGGTTACTGGAACCCCCCCCCCCCCCCGGGGGGGGTTATTGGGCCTACATGGGCCCTAAGGGAGAAGAGGAGTGCCGGCCAGGGCAGGCCGCGTGCCCCTCTCCCCTACTCCGAATAGGACAAGGAAGGGGGTGGGGGCGGCGCCCCCCTTTCCTCTTTCTCCCTTCCCCCTTCCTTTTCCAACAAGGCAAGAGGGGGGAGTCCTACTCCCGGTGGGTGTAGGACTCCTCCAGGCGCACCCCTTGGGCCGGCCGCACCTCCCCCTCTCCCTCCTTTATATATGGGGGCAAGGGGGCACCCCATGACACACAAGTTGATCTTCGTGGTCGTTCCTTAGGCGTGTGCGGTACCCCCTTCCACCATATTCCACCTCAGTCATATCGTAGCGGTGCTTAGGCGAAGCCCTGCGTCAGTAGAACATCATAACCGTCATCACACCGTCGTACTGATGAAACTCTCCCTCAACACTTTGTTGGATCGGAGCTTGAGGGACGTCACCGAGTTGAACGTGTGCAGAACTCGGAGGTGCCGTACGTTCGGTACTTGGATCGGTCGGATCGGGAAGACGTACAACTACTTCCTCTACGTTGTGTCAACGCTTCTGTTGCCGGTCTACGAGGGTGGGTAGACAACACTCTCCTCTCTCTCGTTGCTATGCATCACCATCTTGCGTGTGCATAGGATTTTTTTTGAAATTACTACGTTCCCCAACATATAAACTCTTTTACTAGCCATAGATTCATTAAAATAAGCAAACAACACACGAAAAACAGAATCTGTCAAAAACAGAACAGTCTGTAGTAATCTATAGCTAACGCAACTTCTGGAACCCCAAAAATTCTAAAATAAATTGCTGGACGTGAGGAATTTATGTATTAATAATCTGGAAAAATAATTAACTAAATATCACTTTCCAAATAAAAATGGCAGCAGTTCTCGTGAGCGCTAAAGTTTCTGTTTTTTACAGCAAGATCAAAAAGACTTTCCCCAAGTCTTCCCAACGGTTCTACTTGGCATAAACACTAATTAAACACAAAAAACACAACCAAAACACAGGCTAGATAAATTATTTATTACTTAACAGTAACAAAAAGCAAGGAATAAAAATAAAATTGGGTTGCCTCCCAACAAGTGCTATTGTTTAACGCCCCTAGCTAGGCATAAACGCGAAGATAGATCTAGGTATTGCCATCTTTGGTAGGCAATCCATAAGTGGCTCTCATAATAGATTCATAAGGTAATTTAATTTTCTCACGACATAGGTAGCAATGTCTACTCTTCACTTTCTTCTCACTTGATTTCTCAACTTGAGAAGCATTATCTTGAGTCTTCTTGGAAAGAGGCCTTTCTTCAACTTGAGGTTGAGCATGAGAATGCACTTTTAGCCGCTTCCCTTGTTGCTTGTCACTAATGGCCTTCTTCTTCAATGGGCAAGATCTAACATGATGCCCTTCAATTTTGCACTTGAATCAAATAATCTTGGCCGAACTCTTGACTTGTTTTTGGCCCTTCTTGTTGTTGCTCTTGGACTTCTTCTTCTTATTGGAGTTGTGTCCAAGTCCACCTTTGTCATTGGGGGATTTTTGCACGCTCAAGATGTTGTTGAGAGTAAATTTCCCTTCATGACTCTTTTCCAAGTCTTTCTTCAAAGAAGTGACTTGGGCCTTGAGCTCTTTGATTTCCTCTACATGGTTAGTCTCAACACAAGTACTAGAGGAAGTATAAGCTTCATCGTTAGAGCAACAAGGCAAGGAAAGTAATTCATCACAAGATGTACCAATGTTATGCATGGATGAATCGCGAGGACTAGCACAAGGCAATATAGCATTTTGAATAAAAGTAGTGCTAGTATCCACATGAGGCTCACTAGATGTTACCTTAGCAAGCATGGCCTCATGAGCTAACTTTAGCACATTATGGGATACTAGAAGATCATCATGAGAGCTTGTGATCTTTACATGATTTTCTTCCAACATCCCATAATTGCTAGATAGCAACTCAAGTTGAGCCCTTAGCTCAACATTCTCCTTCAATATGGATGCTTCACAAGAGATAGAGTTAGTAGCACAAGCATCATCATTAGCAACAAGAGGAGAAGACAACTTGGCAAGCTCTTTTGAATATGAAGCTTTAAGTTGAGCATGAGACTCGGTGAGTTTGATGAGCTCACTCTTAATGACCCTTGAGCCATTTTCAAGGTGCTCAAAGTCCTCATGGAGTTTACCATGCGCAACTTCAAGCTCCTCATTTTTAGTTTCAAAATCATTTGCCACCTTAAGAGCTCTATCACGAGATTCCCTCACTCTAGATAATTCTAGAGAAAAAGTATCCTCAAGAGATTCCTTGGTGGTTTGTTCAAGTTCAAGAGCTTGAGAGAGGTCTGCAATCTCATTAGCGTAATCACGCTCATGACCTTCCATTTGATCAATGGTGACCTCATGCTCCTCAAGACGAGATTCCAACTCATCAATATATTTCTTGCCCTCAATAGCAATAGACATGATTTCCATGAAGTTGGAACGAGCAATTTTATAATTAAGAAGATCTTTAAAAATCATTTTCCCCTTAATTTTTAAGGAGGCAACATCATCATTCTCTTCATCATAATCAACATCATCATCACTCTTGCCATCATCAATATCATCACAAGATATATTGGGATTCAATGTGGGAGATACCTTTGAAGCCTTGGCCATAAGGCAAAATGCAATAGACGATGATGTAGGATCCATTGAAGCACCATTCAAGACCACATCTTGTTCCATGGGGTGTTTGGTTTCCTCTACATTGTTAGCACAACAATTCGAGGAAATATATGCATTTTTATCATGGCAACAAGACATAGTAAACATATCATCATGAGATTTAGTCAAGCAATTTCTAAATGATATGCAAGGACTATCAACACAAGCATGTGAAACATTTGGAGTGCTTGAAGTGTTAAAGCCCAAAGAAGGAGCATTGCAATAAGATAGTGATGAAGGATCATCCACAATAAGCATACTATCATCATTGCTGTTACGGCATATCTCTCTCAAGGTAGTTTTGGTGATTGATGACAACATGTTTGCGGACTAATCCTGTGCTTTGAATTATTCACAGATTCTCCCCTGGAACGAGACGCTTTCTTCCCCTCGGAGTGTATTTCAAGACGGTGTAGCTCTTTCGTTTCTTTCTCGGTGGACTAGTTGCATAGAGGGCACCGTACTATCAAGAGGGGGTCCGCTGGGGTTTTGCATGGGTGGAATCATCACGTACACATCAGCTTCTCACCCTCCGAGCTTTTCCTGTCCATTGAAGAGATCTCTCCTCTCTTCCTTGTTCTATCTGGGTCTAAGAGGCAGTACCGCGCACCCAGCGGTAGTACCGCTGAGAAGCCACAAGCGGCAGTACCGCTTCGCAGTGGTAGTACCGCCGTGGCTCCACAGTAGTAGTACCGCTGGGGGCCTGGCACCTCCGCCTGGTCCTCAGCTTCTTTGAGAGATCCCTTCTCCCTCTCTCTCTCACTCCAGCGGTAGTACCGCACTGCCTGCGGTACTACGGCCGAAGGGTCACAAGCGGCAGTACCGCTCCACAGCGGAACTACCGCCCTTGACCCCACTGCCGTAGTACCGTTGGGCAGTCTGGCTCCTACCGCCTCGATTCGAGAGGTATTTTTCTTGTGTCGGGTTTTGCGGCACTAGTCACGGTTGTAGTGGCAGTAGTACCGTTCCTGGAGCGGTAGTACCGCCATACCACCGCGGTAGTACCGCAGTTGGATCTGTTCCCTACTAGTCTCCTCAGCGCGGCAGTACCGCTGGCTAGGGCGGCAGTACCGCTGTCCTGGCGGTAGTACCGCCCCCTCTCAGCGTTAGTACCGCCCTATGCGGGGCTGGTTGGTGGGGGGCAACGGGATTGTTGCCCCCACTATAAAAGGGAGTCCCCTTCTTCCTTCTCACTTACCTCTTCCTCCCCCAAGCTCCATTTATTGCTCAAGCTCCATTAAATACTCCAAGCTTCATTTCTGCCCGATCTATCTCTCTAGCCAATCAAATTTGTGGATTTGCTCGGGAGTGGTTGAGAAGGCTCCGATCTACACTTCCACCAATGGATTTTCGATTCCCCCACTCATCCCTAGCGGATCTTGTTACTCTTGGGTGTTTGAGCACCCTAGACGGTTGAGGTCACCTCAGAGCCATATTCCATTGTGGTGAAGCTTCGTGGTCTTGTTGGGAGCCTCCGATTAAGTTGTGGAGATTGCCCCAACCATGTTTGTAAAGGTTCGGTTGCCGCCTTCAAGGGCACCAATAGTGGGATCATGGCATCTCGCATTGTGTGAGGGCATGAGGATAATACGGTGGCCCTAGTGGCTTCTTGGGGAGCATTGTGCCTCCACACCGCTCCAACGGAGACGTACTTCCCCTCAAAAGGAAGGAACTTCGGTAACACATCCTCGTCTTCACCGGATCCACTCTTGGTTATCTCTTACCTTTACTTGTGCAAGCTCTTTAGTGTTTCTACCCTTGCTTGCTTGTATGCTTGTTGTTATTGCATCATATAGGTTGCTCACCTAGTTGCACATCTAGACAACCTACTTTGATGCAAAGTTTAATTTGGTAAAGAAAAGCTAAAAATTGGTAGTTGCCTATTCACCCCCCCCTCGAGTCAACCATATCGATCCTTTCAATTGGTATCAGAGCCTCGTCTCTTTATTAAGGACTTTACCATCCAAAAAGTATGGTTGATACCGTAGACGGTGTGGAGGAACACTCCGGTGTGAATCCGATCTCGTCTACGGGAGATGGGGGAACTTCGGTCTCTCGTGAGGAGTTCAATGTGGCCTTGGAGACATTGGAAACCTCCATGATGACCGAAGTTGAAAGCATGTTTACTAAATTACTTGAGGGGCTTAAACTTTCCACCGCACCGTTGAAAGTGGGTGATCCCGCCAACAAGGTGTCGGATGCTATCCCCGACAAGGGGGAAGCTAGTAGTGAAAAGGCTCCTTCTTCTAGTGGCAAGAATGGCACCGGCATCTTTGCCCATGTGGAACCACCACTTGTTTATGGTGGACCGGTACCTACCACTCATTTGAATCATGCCGGTCCTCCCCCTAAGATTGTGAAAAATGAGGATTTTGATTCTTGGGTTTACCGCTTTAAACGTCATTTAAATCATCTGAACACTAACCTTTGAAGAATCATTGAAGAAGGTTTCTATCCACATGATCCAAGCAACTTCACTCCTCGAGAAGCCGCGGACAATCAATTCAATGAGAATGCTCTCTTCATCATTCAAGATGCAATTCCACCCGAAGACCTACCTCATCTTCGTCCCTTCGCCTTGGCCAAAGATGCATGGCATTGTGTCGTGTCTCTCTACCGGGGAAGCGCAAGAATTCAACGCTCCAACTATGAAGTGGTACAAGATGAGGCCGATGAGTTTGCAATGAAGGAAGATGAAGAACCTCATGAGCTTTATCGGAGAGACCAAACTCGCGGTCTCACTACGAGATCACGGGAGCAAGGACACGGATGACAATTGGATCAAGCGCAAATTCCTCAAGGCAATGATGCCCTACCACAAGGCCATGTCCTCCGTCATTCGTCAAAGACCGGACTTCCACACTTTGACCTCAAGCGAAGTGTTGGATGAGTTTGTGGCCATGAACATTTTGGACAAGACCGCTGACAATGCGGTGCTCCGTTCTCAATGGGCAAAGAAGCCTAACCTTGCATTGAAGGCCAAGCTCACCATGGAAGAAGAAGAAGAGGAAGAAGAGGAGAGCAACCCCGAAGATACGAAGTATGCATATCATGAACACATGGCACTTGCTTCAAGGAAATTTTGGAGCAAGAAAAACTCGAGGCCCAATTTTAGCAAAAACAACTCGAGTGGCACAAGGGGCAAGCAACGTGTAAGGACTTGCTACAATTGCGGCAACATGATTCATTTCATTGCGGAATGCCCGTATGAGAAGAGGGAAGACAATGGTGGCAAACTCATCCGAAAGGACAAGGCCAAGTCGTTCCCCAACAAGAACAACTTCACCAAGAAGACTCCTCCCAAGGCTTTGGTTGTGCAAGAAGAGTACAATGAGGATGATGAAGATGATGAGTCGGTTGCCATGGCCTCCGTTGCCATTGCAACAACGTCACGGGTGTCTCTCTTCGACTCACCCAACGAGAGCATCACCGCCAAGTGCCTCATGGCTAAAGCCACCAACAAGGTAACCTCCAATATCAAAACTACCATAATTAATCATCCTTCCCAAATGGATAGCATTAATGAACTTGAGGGAGCTAATGTGGAGGCTAACAAGTTTGAGGCCTTTATGGGAAAACTCAAGGGAAAATCCAAGAAGCACTTTGTTGCTCTCTTGGAACAACTTGGTGAGGCCAATGACATGATCGAGGCTCACGAAGACACCATCTCTAAGATGGAAGGGCATAGTCGTGACTATGCCGATGAGATTTCGGATCTTTCCAATGCTCTTGAGGAAGAGCGTGGTCTTCGTTTGGCTCTTGAGGAGTCACGCAACGTTGATCATGCTAAGTTAAAGAAAGATTATGATCATGCCCTCATTGTTTCTCGTGTGCTAAATTCCAAGAAGGCCAAACTCGGGGTTGATCTTGCTAGACTCAAAGAGGAGTTTGACATACTTGACAAGGCCCACAAGGCCTTGAAGGGTATTCACGCTAGTCTCAAGGAGTCTCATGATCAACTCCAAGTGAAGCTAACTAAGGAGAAAGCAACTTTTCCTCATATGGTTTTAATTGATAATGCAAATGCTACTAACCCGTGTTGTGAGCATATACATCTTGTTGAGGAAAATACTAAGTTGAAGGAGCAACTTGAGAGAGGTCTTGCGACTTGCATACAAGGCAAGAAGAACCTCAACGATCTCTTGATCAACCAAAAGGGAGGTGTGGCCAAGGAAGGGGTTGGGTACGTGCCCGACTCCAAGAACAAGAAGAAGAATGACAAGACCAAACGACCTCCTCCCCTCAAGCAAATCTTTGTGAGGGAGGGAGAAAGTGCCCCCGAGGAGAAGAAGAAGAACAATGTCAAGAAGGGCAATGTCACCCCTCCCAACAAAGCCGGTGATTTTAATCCTTCTTATGTGTTATGTCGTGCTAGTGATGGGCATGTTTATGCCAAATCTATTGGTTCTCTTCATGAGTACATTGAATGGTCTATTTGGGTTCCTAAGACCCTTGTTACTAACATCAAAGGACCCATTACAAAATGGGTACCTAAAACCAAGAATTGATCTCTTGTAGGTGTTTGCTTCCGGTGGTGGATCATGGTTGCTCGATAGCGGAGCTACAAATCATATGACCGGAAGCAAGGACTTGGTGGTGGACATGCACAAAGTCCCATCTATCCCACCAATGTCGAGTGGGGTGACGCCTCATCCTCTAAGGTATTGGGACTTGGCAAGGTGGTCATCTCTCACGATCTCAGGATCGAGAATGTCATGCTTGTTGAGTCCCTTGCATACAATTTACTTTCCGTTCGTCAACTTGCAATCATGGGCTTTGCCACTTTCTTTGATATCGATACCGTGGCCCTCTTGTGGAGCAAGACTCTTAAAGTAGCTTTTGTTGGGCATGTCGAGAACGTTCTATATGTGATTAACTTTTCGGAGCGACCCACTAAGACCGCGACATGCCTAATGGCTAAAGTTGATGTGGGATGGCTTTGGCATCGCCGTTTAGCCCATGTCAATATGAGATCTTTGCAAAGTCTCCTCAAGGGGTACCATGTCCGTGGACTAACGAATGTTAGTTTTGTTAAAGATCGTGCTTGCAGTGCCTGTATCGAAGGAAAGCTACATGAGAAGGCTCACCCTCCCACGACTATCATTTATTCAAAGAGGCCCTTGGAGCTCCTTCACATGGATCTTTTTGGGCCCCCATCCTTCGATAGTCTTGGAGGTAGGAAGTATTGCTTGGTGATTGTAGATGACTACTCAAGGTACACGTGGGTGTATTTCTTCAAGAGGAAGAGCGAGACCCAACAAACCATCATCGACTTTGCAAATGAAGCACAACATCAACACAATGCAAAGATCTTGACAATAAGAAGTGACAACGGCACCGAGTTCAAGAACTACACCTTGGATGAATTTCTTAGTGATGAGGGAATCAAGCATCAATATTCCGCAGCATACACCCCTCAACAAAACGGTGTTGCAGAGAGGAAGAACCGGACGTTGATGGATGTGGCAAGGACCATGACGGCGGAGTTCAAGTCTCCGTACAACTTTTGGGCCGAAGCCATCAACACCGCGTGTCATGCATCCAATCGGCTCTACCTCCGCAAGGGCTTGAACAAGACTCCATATGAGATACTCACCGGTAACAAGCCCAACCTCAAGTACTTCCGGGTATTCGGGTGTAAGTGTTTCATTCTCAAGAAAGGTGTTCGGTTGTCTAAATTTGAGGCTAGAGCTTATGAGGGCATATTTGTTGGTTATGCTACAAACTCTCATGCTTACCATGTCCTCAATAAATCCACGGGACTTATTGAGGAGACGTGTAACGTGGAGTTTGATGAGAATAACGGCTCCCATGTGGAGCAAAGTGGCACTTGTGATGTAGGTGATGAAATTCCTCCTCAAGCCATAAGAAGAATGGGTGCTGGTTTCATCCTACCCATTGAGGAACCCCTTGTGGCCGAAGGAGAAGGACAATGCTCCACTCTAGTGGAGCCATCACCAACCCAAGGCCCACACGCTTCCGAAGAACAAAGTGAAGGCCCTCAACCTCATGAACAAGACCAAGGGCAAGATCATACTCAAGACGGTGTTGACGCACCAAGTGATGCCCAAGGTCAAGTTCTCTCCCCCGAGCAAGTTCAAGATCAAGAACAAGCTCATGACGGTGCTCAAGATGACCAAGTAACCGCTCCTTAACTCACCACCGAGGAGGAATTAGAACGTCGTGACGCCAAGGTTGCTTCCAAGCTCTCCACAAAGGATCATCTCATGACGAATGTGCTTGGAAGCTTAAGAAAGGGGGTAAGCACTCGTAGACAGTTAGCAAATTATCGTGAGCATCACGCGTTTGTCTCTTGTGTGGAACCCCACAAGGTTTATGAGGCGCTAGAAGATCCGAATTGGCTCAATGCCATGCACGAAGAACTCAACAACTTCAAGCACAACAAAGTGTGGAGATTGGTGCCAAGGCCAACGGGGAACCACAATGTCATTGGAACCAAGTGGATATTCAAGAACAAGCAAGATTCCCATGGGATTATCATTCGCAACAAGGCTCGTTTGGTAGCACAAGGCTACTCCCAAGTCGAGGGTATCGACTATGGTGAAACCTTTGCTCCCGTTGCTCGTCTTGAATCCATTCGCATGTTGATTGCATATGCTTCTCATCATAACTTTAAGTTACAACAAATGGATGTGAAGAGTGCTTTTCTTAATGGTCCCATTAATGAATTGGTTTACGTCAAGCAACCCCCCGGGTTCGAGGATCCCTACTTTCCCGATCATGTGTATCAACTCGATAAGGCACTCTATGGCCTTAAATAAGCCCCATGTGCGTGGTATGACCACCTTACCGAGTTGTTACAAGACCGTGGTTTTGAAGTTGGGCTAATCGACCCCACTCTTTTTACTAAGAAGGTCAAAGGGGAGTTGTTTGTGTGCCAATTGTATGTTGATGATATTATCTTTGTTTCTCCTAACAAAGCTTTCAATGAGGAATTTGCCGCTCTCATGACCTCAAAGTTCGAGATGTCCTCCATGGGAGAGTTGAAGTTCTTTCTAGGGTTCGAAGTGAAGCAAAGAAGAGAAGGAACCTTCATCAATAAATCCAAATACACCCAAGACATGCTCAAGAGATTCAAGCTAAGTGACGTCAAGCCGGCCTCCACTCCAATGCCCACCAAGTGCCAACTTGACTTAGATCCCAATGGTAAAGTGGTGGATCAAAAGGTATATCGTTCCATGATTGGTTCCTTGCTTTACCTTTGTGCATCTAGACCGGACATCTTGTTGAGTGTGGGAATTTGTGCACGGTTTCAAGCCGCACCTAAGGAAAGTCACTTTGTGGCGGTCAAACGAATCTTTCGATATTTGGCTCATACCCCAAACTTTGGCTTATGGTACCCAAGAGGATCAAACTTCAAGCTTATAGGGTACTCGGATTCCGATTGGGCGGGAGACAAAGTGGATAGGAAGTCCACTTCCGGAAGGTGCCAATTCCTTGGTTGCTCTTTGGTAAGTTGGTCTTCCAAAAAGCAAAGTTGTGTGTCTCTCTCGTCCACTGAGGCGGAGTATGTTGCCGCCGGTAGTTGTTGTGCACAACTTCTATGGATGAGGCAAACTTTAAAAGGATTATGGTGTCACTTGTGACAAAGTGCCTCTTTGGTGTGACAATGAAAGTGCCATCAAGATTTCTCTCAACCCAGTACAACACTTCAAGACGAAGCATATTGAGATTCGGTATCACTTCATCCGGGATCACATTAGCCGAGGAGAGATCGAGCTCAACTATGTCAACACTCATGACAACCTTGTAGATATTTTCACGAAGCCCTTGGATGAAGCAAGATTTCGCGAGTTAAGGCATGAGCTAAATATCATTGATTCGAGCAATGTTGCTTGAACCCGTGCACACCCTATCACGCTCAACTTGTTGTCTAGTTTAGGTGTAGGCATGGACATAGGGGGAGTGTTGTGCTCTCAATGAACTCTCCCTCCCCCCATTATGCATAAATTGATCAAGTCTTTCACTTTAGCCTTTGTTGATGGCACTTGTGCTTAAAAGACGAGTTTTGGTCATGGGCCCAAGGTTAAAATCTTCGTGGTAGCATACCTGTTGACTCAAACATAGGTGGCCTCGGCCACCACCCTCTTTTGAAGAGGTGTGTCTTGGTCTCTCGCTGGTGTATTTCTTCTTCTCTTGTCGTTCTTGTCGTTTCGTCGAGCTAAAGCCGTGTCTGTTTAGTTGCCGTGGCGTGCTGGGCGGTACTACCGCTGGTGGTGCGCGGTACTACCGCCCCCAGCGCGGTACTACCGCTGAGGGACAGGACCAGGGGGTTAAGTCGGGGCAGGGGGAGGTTTCTTCTCCCCCATACCCATTCACTTCGCCCCTCTTGTCTCTTCCTCTCTCCAGCCTCCTCTCGCCGCGGGAGGGCTCCAGCGGATCTCCGTCTCCGGGGCGTCCCTCTCCATTTCCTTTGGTGGAGTCGATCCCCACCTCGTCCTCTTGCCATGGATGCCGGTATTGCCCCCGTTCTTTCTTTCGTTTTGTCTCCTTTTAGTTCTTGTTTCTTAGGGGCAATGGTGGTTGCATCTCTAGATTTTTGGCGAAATCTAGGCTTGAGTTGGTTGGAGAAGGCAACTAGACTATCTAGATTAGAGTTTGGTAGGATTATTTTTGAATTTGGTAGGCCGGTAGTGCCGGATCTGACTGCGGTAGTAAGAACCCGCTGTTTCACCGCCTCGTGCTATATGAAACTGCTGTTTCTCCGCCTCAAGCAGTACTACCGCTCCTCTTGGAGCGGTAATACCGCTTGACCTAGAGCGGTACTACCGCGGGCAGGTCACGGTACTACCGCTGAATGCCAATTTCCATCATTTTCTTGCCTGACCTTGATCCTTTTGTTGAGTTTGTTGGCTTATGCTCGTTCTTTCTGGTTGTTTCGCGTTGTTCTTGTGTTTGGCTCCAGGTGATGACCGTTCCGAGCAGCAAGGTCACCGTATCAACCCCGGGCGTGCCACATCGAAATGCTACCGCACCTCAGAGCCTGCCGGTGGTTCCTCGAGCACCCAACCGCCTCCAGCAAGTGCTTCTGCAAGTGTTCCTCCACCTCCTCAGCAATCGAAGCGAGCCGCCAACAAGCCAAAAGGGAAGACTGTGACTGAGATGACCAACAAGGAGTTTTGGGAGAAGCGTCGCCGCAACCCCTATGCGATGGACCAAGAACCCACTTTGGTCAACCGCCCGTTCTGGAACCGTTTTCAGTTTGCCTTCTACTTTGATGTGATCAAGGCCAAGAATAATCTTTTTGTTGATGTTCGCTCCATTGACACTGATGCTATGGAGAAGGATCCGGAGTACTTTGGCGAAGCTCTTCAGATGTGCACTTAGCTAAACATTCTTAGGATCATGCAATTCAATAAGCATTTCGATGCGGATTTGGTGGCTCAATTCTATGCCACCGTCCACCTTGGGACGGATGTCGACAGGACTCTGACATGGATGACCAATGGCAAGATGCTTTCTGTCAAGTGGAAGGCTTTCATGGAGTTACTTGATGTGGTGGATACCGGGCTTGAGACTCCTGTCGGTTTCCGTCCTCACCGCAATGCTACATCCACCCACAAGCAAGCCCTTTGGCCCTACTGCACTGTGAAGGTTCACCCTGTAACTGAGAAGAAGACCTATGAGCTGTCTCTGTATCTGGACATTCTTCATCGCATATTCCGTCAGACTCTCTTCCCTCGGATCAGGAATCTAGATATGGTCCACTCTTACCTCGTGGACATGCTCCTTTTCTGTCAGCATGAGAAGGAAGCAAGCACTAGAGAGAGCCTGGATATCTCTCATGTCATGTGGTCTGAACTTCTATCTGCCGTGTCTGAGTGCAAGTGTCCTATCTATGGTCCCTTCATCATGAGGCTCATTGAGAGGGCCTGGGCACAGACTTATCCCAGAGTGCTGCTAGAGACTGGAGACTTGGTTTCTCATGAGATCAAGCGTCTGAGGAAGAAGGACAACTGGACAGCGCCTCACACAGGGGGTCCATCTGCTACTGCTGCCACAGGGGGCCCGTCTGCTGCTGCTAATGCCATGGGGACCGAGGGTGAGGCTGCTACTGATGCTCATGAGGAGGACTTTGGCCACTCTAGTGCAGAACCATCATGGGCACAGAAGCTCAAGCGCAAGATGAAGAAGCTTTTCCGCATGGAGTCCCATGGTCAGTACATGACTCATGTGGCGGAGAAGCATGCCAGGACGCGCCACAAGGAGATCATGCGTCAGTTGGGAGCACCAGTTGCCAGTGGGTCTGAGGGTCAGATCACTGAAGAGGAGGACTGGATTCATCAGAATTGCCACTAGACCGACTCCGATGCCGAGCAGTTTTCGACCCATGATGAAGATGCAGAGATGTGATGTTCGAGATCTTCCTCCTCCCATCACCTGGAGTCGTAGTGTCACTCTATGCCCTTTTTGGTGTCTTGCTGCCAAAGGGGGGAGAGTGTAGGAATTTGCTTCTTGTGTCGTGCTTTGAGTCGTCTTGTGTTTTCTTGTGTGTTCCTTCTTTGGTTTGGTTTGGTGTGAGACCTAAGTCCTAGTCATATGGTGTAAGACATATGCTCCCTATTGCTACCTTATTACTTATGTCATTTCAGAGTACTGTAGTTTATTGTGAGATGCATGCTTGTCCTGTTTACTCACTTCTCTCATATATTTTGTGCTTAGTATTGTTGGACTATAAAATATAGGGGGTGTGTTGATCCGAATGTGTGTGTCGTGCCATCTCTAGGTGCACACATTCTGGGGGAGCCCGTCTATATTTTGTAGTTCTTAGTTTTCTTCGTTTCATTTCTTTTCCTTGCGCAAATCCCTAGTTGTCATCAATCCACCAAAAAGGGGGATATTGTTACGACATATCTCTCTCAAGGTAGTTTTGGTGATTGATGACAACATGTTTGCGGACTAATCTTGTGCTTTGAATTATTCACAGATTCTCCCCTGGCATGAGACGCTTTCTTCCCCTTGGAGTGTATTTCAAGACGGTGTAGCTCTTTCGTTTCTTTCTCGGTGGACTAGTTGCGTAGAGGTCACCGTACTATCAAGAGGGGGTCCGTTGGGGTTTTGCATGGGTGGAATCATCACGTACACATCAGCTTCTCACCCTCCGAGCTTTTCCTGTCCATTGAAGAGATCTCTCCTCTCTTCCTTGTTCTGTCTGGGTCTAAGCGGCAGTACCGCGCACCCAGCGGTAGTACCGCTGAGAAGCCACAAGCGGCAGTACCGCTTCGCAGCGGTAGTACCGCCATGGCTCCATAGCAGTAGTACCGCTGGGGACCTGGCACCTCCACCTGGTCCTCAGCTTCTTTGAGAGATCCCTTCTCCCTCTCTCTCTCACTCCAGCGGTAGTACCGCACTGCCTGCGGTACTACGGCCGAAGGGTCACAAGCGGCAGTACCGCTCCACAGCGGTACTACCGCCCTTGACCCCACTTCCGTAGTACCGTTGGGCAGTCTGGCTCCTACCGCCTCGATTCGAGAGGTCTTTTTCTCGTGTTGGGTTTTGCGGCACTAGTCACGGTTGTAGTGGCGGTAGTACCATTCCTGGAGTGGTAGTACCGCCCTACCACCGCGGTAGTACCGCAGTTGGATCTGTTCCCTACTAGTCACCTCAGCGCGGCAGTACCGCTGGTTGGGGCAGCAGTACCGCTGTCCTGGCGGTAGTACCGACCCCTCTCAGCGGTAGTACCGCCTTGTGCGGGGCTGGTTGGTGGGGGGCAACGGGATTGTTGCCCCCACTATAAAAGGGAGTCCCCTTCTTCCTTCTCACTTACCTCTTCCTCCCCCAAGCTCCATTTATTGCTCAAGCTCCATTAAATACTCCAAGCTTCATTTCTGCCCGATCTATCTCTCTAGCCAATCAAATTTGTTGATTTGCTCGGGAGTGGTTGAGAAGGCTCCGATCTACACTTCCACCAAGGGATTTTCGATTCCCCCACTCATCCCTAGCGGATCTTGTTACTCTTGGGTGTTTGAGCACCCTAGACGGTTGAGGTCACCTCAGAGCCATATTCCATTGTGGTGAAGCTTCGTGGTCTTGTTGGGAGCCTCCGATTAAGTTGTGGAGATTGCCCCAACCATGTTTGTAAAGGTTCGGTCGCCGCCTTCAAGGGAACCAATAGTGGGATCATGGCATCTCGCATTGTGTGAGGGCATGAGGAGAATACGGTGGCCCTAGTGGCTTCTTGGGGAGCATTGTGCCTCCACACCGCTCCAACGGAGACGTACTTCCCCTCAAAAGGAAGGAACTTCGGTAACACATCCTCGTCTTCACCGGATCCACTCTTGGTTATCTCTTACCTTTACTTGTGCAAGATCTTTAGTGTTTCTACCCTTGCTTGCTTGTATGCTTGTTGTTATTGCATCATATAGGTTGCTCACCTAGTTGCACATCTAGACAACCTACTTTGATGCAAAGTTTAATTTGGTAAAGAAAAGCTAAAAATTGGTAGTTGCCTATTCACCCCCCCTCTAGTCAACCATATCGATCCTTTCAATTGCAATGACCAACACTACTCACCATATCATTACCTTGTGGCAAACCACATGTAGGTGAAGTAGAAGAAGTTGAGAAGACTATACGACCGGAGGTGGAGGGAAAACAAACATCCCCACAAATCTTGGACACACCATATTTATCTTGAAGCTTCGTCCACAACTCATGAGCATCCCAGAATGACATGAGTTGAAATAAAACTACATTGCTCAAAGCATCGAAAACCACATTAGAAGCTTGAGCATTGAGATAAGAGTTTTTCTCATCCTCTAAAGATAATCTTTGGGGATCCTTTCGAGGAGAAAAATCCATATCTACAATTCGATCTAAATTTGGGTCCATGACCCTAAAGAGATTAAGCATGCGAATTACCCAAACATCAAAATTTGTGCCATCGAAACTAAGAGTGTCAGAGAATCCTAATCCCCTAGTCGACATCTTTACGCTCTAGGCGGTTAAGCCTGAAAAAGAGAGATGGGGCTCTGATACGCGTTGTTGAAAGATCGTGGATGTCGCGTAGAGGGGGGTGAATAGGCGCTTTAAAATTATTACGGTTTAGGCTTGAACAAATGCGGAATAAACCTAGCGGTTAATTTGCCAAGCACAAAACCTAAAACAACTAGGCTCACCTATGTGCACCAACAACTTATGCTAAGCAAGATAAGCAACTATGTGATAGCAAGATATATGACAAAGAACAATATGGCTATCTCAAAGATAAGCAACTATGTGATAGCAAGATATATGACAATGGAGGAAGAACACGAGCTCAAAGGATAAGGTTGAATGGGGAAGAAGACCCCCTTTTATAGGAGCTCCTGAATCCAACCGTTATGTTCTCAGTCCGTGCACGAGCGGTACTACCGCTCAGGGGAGCGGTACTACCGCCCGGGTGGTAGACCACGGACAGCGGAGCGAAACAGAGTGCGAGGCAGAGCCGTACGAGAGGCACTACCGCTGGAGCCAGCGGTACTACCGTTGGCCGCAACGGTACTGCCGCTTGGCCCAGCGGTACTACCGCTGGGACCGCGCACAGCGCCTACCACGAGCACAAGGAGAAGGAACATAGAGGAGGCCATTGAGCGGCACTAGGGCGGTGGTAGCCATGGTACTACCGCACATGAGCGGTACTACTGCTCCTACTGCCACTGAACCCGACACGAGAAAACCACGTCTCGAGTCGAGGCGGTACCAGCGCGGAACCGGAGACATACTACCGCTTATGGCCATGGGCGGTACTACCGCTGTGGGACAGCGGTACTACCGCTTGTGGCGATACGCGGTACTGCCGCTCCGGCCCAGCGGCACTACCGTTGGCGCCATCCTAAAGCCTCTTCCACGAAAACAAGTATACTCCACGAAAAACCAGAACTGCCGTAACTTCTGCATATGAGCTCCGAATTGAGCAAACTCAAGCTTGTTGGAAACAAGACGACGAATAGCATCAAAAGAGCGACAGAGAAGAACGGGCATAACCTCCAACATTGAAAACATCATAGAAGCTCCAAAACTCCCAAAGAGAACCAAACAAGAACCAGGAAACATGATGCAAGGATGCAATGGTTTGAGCTCTCTACGAACGATACGATCAAGCTACTCATCGAGATCCCCCCTTGATAGTACGACAATCTATCCTATAACCCGGTCTCCCAACCACCACTACGAGACCGGTAAAATAGAAAACCTATCAAGGGCAAACCTTTGTCTTGCACATAGTCCACTTGACCTACATGATGACGATCTTGACTTCCTCAAGTTGGACCACCTTTCTTGATTGTGTTGGCTCAATGAAGACTAGTTGATTGTTCCCCCATACTCCACTATGGGTGAGCCACTCTTCCGCACATCTTCACAGGTCCATTGTCACCACAATGGACGGCAAGCTTCAAGCATTTGATCTCTTCATGATGCTCCACTTGAACTTGCACACCACAACCTAAACCCACAAAGAACTCTCACGAAGACCATGGGTTAGTACACAAAACGTAATTGGCAATGCTTACCATACCATGGGATCACTTGATCCCTCTCGGTACATCTTCCGCGCTTTGTTAGTTGATCAACTTGATTCATTCTTGACTTAATCTTTATCAACCTTGAATCTTTCCAATTCTCTTGATTTGGATGATGTCTTGAAGGTATACATGAATGACCACACAATCTTTAGGATCAGTAGGAGCACTCTTATTAGAAAACAATTTCATAAGTTCATCCATCTTTCCACTCAAAACATTAATTTCTTCTATCGCATGCACTTTTTTACTAGTAGATCTTTCGGTGTGCCATTGAATATAATTAACCATAATATTATCTAGGAGTTTGGTAGCTTCTCCTAAGGAGTTTGGTAGCTTCTCCTAAGGTGATTTCCATAAAAGTGCCTCCCGCGGCCGAATCTAAAAGATTTCTAGAAGCAAAATTCAATCCAGCATAAAAATTATGTATAATCATCCATAAATTCAAACCATGTGTAGGGCAATTACGTATCATTAATTTCATCCTCTCCCAAGATTGTGCAACATGTTCATGATCAAGTTGCTTAAAATTCATAATATCCTTTCTAAGAGAGATTATTTTAGCGGGAGGAAAATACTTAGAGATAAAAGCATCTTTGCACTTATTCCATGAATAAATACTATTTTTAGGCCAAGACAAAAACCAAGCTTTAGCACGACCTCTAAGGGAAAAAGGAAATAGCTTCAATTTAACAATATCATTGTCCACATCTTTCTTCTTTTGCATATCACACAAATCAACAAAGCTATTTAGATGGGTAGTGGCATCTTCACTAGGAAGGTCGGCGAATTGATATTTCATGATAAGATTCAACAAAGAAGCATTAATTTCATAAGATTCAGCATCGGTAAGAGGAGCAATCGGAGTGCTAATAAAATCATCGTTGTTGGTATTGGTAAAGTCACACAAGTTAGTATTATCTTGAGCCATCATGAAAAGCAAGCAATCCAACACACAAGCAAACAAGAAACGGGAAAAAAGGCAAAGAGAAAAGGAGAAGGGGAATGGAAAGAGAGGGAGAGAGGAAAAGAGGGCGAATAAAACGGAAAGGATGAAGTGAGGGAGAGGAAAACGAGAGGCAAATGGAAAATAATGTAATGCGAGGGATAAGAGTTTGTGATGGGTACTTGGTATGTCTTGACTTGTGCTCGGCTTGACTTGGTGCGAATCTCCTCGGCAACGGCGCCAGAAATCCTTCTTGCTACCTCTTGAGCACTGCGTTGGTTTTCCCTTGAAGAGCAAAGGGTGATGTAGTAAAGTAGCATAAGTATTTCCCTCAGTTTTTGAGAACCAAGGTATAAATCCAGTAGGAGATCACGCTCAAGTCCCACACACCTACACAAACAAATAAAAACCTCGCAACCAATGCGATAAACGGGTTGTCAATCCCTTCACGGTCACTTACGAGAGTGAGATCTGATAGATATGATAAAATAATATTTTTGGTATTTTTATGATAAAAAGAAATAAAGATGCAAAGTAAAATAAATGGCAAAGGAAATAACTAAGTATTGGAAGATTAATATGATAAAAGATAGACCCGGGGGCCATAGGTTTCACTAGTGGCTTCTCTCAAGAGCATAAGTATTACAGTGGGTGAACGAATTACTGTCGGGAAATTGATAGCATTGAGCATAGTTATGAGAATATCTAGGTATGATCGTGTATATAGGCATCACGTCCGCGACAAGTAGACCGAAATGATTCTGCATCTGCTACTATTACTCCACACATCGACCGCTATCCAGCATGCATCTAGAGTATTAAGTTCATAAGAACGGAGTAATGCTTTAAGGAAGATGACATGATGTAGAGAGATAAACTCATGCAATATGATATAAAACCCATATTTTTTTATCCTCGATGGCAACAATACAATACGTGTCGGTTCCCTTTCTGTCACTGGGATCAAGCACCGCAAGATTGAACCCAAAGCTAAGCACTTCTCCCATTGCAAGAAAGATCAATCTAGTAGGTCAAACCAAACCGATAATTCGAAGAGACTTGCAAAGATAAACCAATCATACATAAAAGAATTCAGAGAAGAATCAAATATTGTTCACAGATAATCTGGATCATAAACCCATAATTCATCGGATCTCAACAAACACACCGCAAAAGAAGATTACATCGAATAGATCTCCAAGAGAATCGAGGAGAACTTTGTATTGAGATCCAAAGAGAGAGAAGAAGCCATCTAGCTAATAACTATGGACCCGTAGGTCTGAAATAAACTACTCACACATCAACGGAGAGGCCATGGAGTTGATGTAGAGGCCCTCCGTGATCGATGCCCCCTCCGGTGGAGCTCCGGAAAAGGCCCCAAGATGGGATCTCTCGGGTATAGAAGGTTGCGGCGGTGGAATTAGGTTTTCGTGGTGCTCCTGAATGTTTGGGGGGGTACGTGGATATATATATAGGAGGAAGAAGTATGTTGGTGGAGCAATGGAGGTCCCATGAGGGTGGAGGGCGCGCCTAGGGGGTAGGCGCGCCCCCTGCCTCATGGCTTCCTCCGTAGTTTCTTGACGCTCACTCCAAGTCTCTTGAATCACGTTCGTTGAGAAAATCACGTTCCCGAAGGTTTCATTTAATTTGGACTCCGTTTGATATTCCTTTTCTTCAAAACCCTAAAATAGGCAAAAAAAACAACAATTTGGGTTGGGCCTCCGATTAGTAGGTTAGTCCCAAAAAATGATATAAAAGTGTAAAATAAAGCCCATTAACATCCAAAATAGATAATATAATAGCATGGAGCAATAAAAAATTATAGATAGATTGCAGACGTATCAGCTACCTCTTGAGCACTGCGTTGGTTTTCCCTTGAAGAGGAAAGGGTGGTGCAGTAAAGCAGCGTAAGTATTTCCCTCGGTTTTTGAGAACCAAAGTATCAATCCAGTAGGAGACCACGCGCGAGTCACCTTGTACCTACACAAACAAATAAGAACCTCGCAACCAACACGATAAAGGGGTTGCCAATCCCTTCACGGCCACTTGCAAGAGTGAGATCTGATAGAGATGATAATAATAAGATAAGTATTTTTGCTATTTTTACGATATAGATTGAAAGTAAAGATTGCAAAATAAAATAGATTAGAAACTTGTATGATGGAAGATAGACCTGGGGGCCATAGGTTTCACTAGTGGCTTCTCTCAAGATAGCATAAGTATTACAGTGGGTGAACAAATTACTGTCGAGCAATTGATAGAAAAGCGTATAATTATGAGAATATCTAGGTATGATCATGTATATAGGCATCACGGCCGTGACAAGTAGACCGACTCCTGCCTGCATCTACTACAATTACTCCACACATCGACCGCTATCCAACATGCATCTAGAGTATTAAGCTCATAAGAACAGAGTAACGCCTTAAGCAAGATGACATGATGTAGAGGGATAAACTCATGCAATATGATATAAACCCCATCTTTTTATCCTCGATGGCAACAATACAATACGTGTCGTTTCCCTTTCTGTCACTGGGATCGAGCACCGCAAGATTGAACCCAAAGCTAAGCACTTCTCCCATTGCAAGAAATATCAATCTAGTAGGCCAAATCAAACTGATAATTCGAAGAGACTTGCAAAGATAAACCAATCATACATAAAAGAATTCAGAGAAGATTCAAATATTGTTCATAGATAATCTGGATCATAAACCCACAATTCATCGGATCTCGACAAACACACCGCAAAAAGAAGAGTTACATCGAATAGATCTCCAAGAGAATCGAGGAGAACTTTGTATTGCGATCCAAAGAGAGAGAATAAGTCATCTAGCTACTAGCTATGGATCCGAAGGTCTGAAGTAAACTACTCACACATCATCGGAGGGCCATGGGGTTGATGTAGAGGTCCTCCGTGATCGATGCCCCCTCCGGCGGAGCTCCGAGGCCCCAAGATGGGATCTCTTGGGTACAGAAGGTTGCGGTTGTGGAAATAGGGTTTTGTGGTGCTCCTGGATGTTTGCGGGGTGTATCTATATCTATACCTACTAATAAAGCAAGGTGCGTTTCTCCAATTTTTTCATCCGTTCACCACAAAAATATTTTTTCTATATCCGAGGTGGTACTAAATTTTTTTGAGAGTTTGTCCAGAATTTCGTACATGGGCCGCACACGTTAAGGCCTAGAAAAGCTACCCATTTATATCCTGCGCATGTAGCTGGGAAACCTTATTTGTCGCACGAAGCGGCATATAGTTCGAGCTTCCCATCGGTCGCCCAATGTTGGGCCGGCCTTTTTTATTTTTTATGTGGTCCTTTTCTATTTTTTTCCCTTCAAAGTAATTTTTTCCTTTTCCTAGAAATTTATTTTTTAATTTGCCTAAATTTCTTTTTTGTACTAATTTTCGTTAAATCTTAGAATTTCAAAAATTATTCGTATTTTCAAAAATATTTGGAACTTTTAGTTTTTTATTTTGTTTCAAAATTTATTTGAAATTAAAACAATGTTCACATTTTCGTAAAAAGAATTCAAATATTGTTCGGGATTTTTAAATTAATTTTAATTGTGAAAATAATTGAAATTCAGAAATAAATAAATTTTGTAATCCATCTGCTAGAAAAGAAACAAAAAGAATTTTGTCCCGAATTTCATGCCTGGGCCTGACGCGCTAAGGCCCATAATAGCCACCCATTTATATCCTATGCACGCAGCTGGGAACCTTAGTTATCAACCGGAGCGTCATATAATTGGAGCTTCTCATCGGGCGCTCTATATTGGGCCGGCCTGTTTCCACTTTTTTTTCCTTTTCTATTTTTATTTTTCCCTTTCAAGTTATTTTTTCCTTTTTCCATAAATTTATTTTTTTTTTCCAAAATTTCGTTTGTTGTACAAATTTTCGTTGAATCCTAGAATTGGAAAATATTTCTAACTTTAAAAAATATTTAGAACTTTAAATTTTTTATTTTCTTTGAACATTTGTTTAACATTCAAAAAATGTTCGCATTTTTTCAAAAAGGATTCCAAAATTGTTCGAGATTTGTAAAATAAATTTCATTTTAAAAATAATAGAAATTAGAAAAATATTATTTTTATTGAAATTGCCAAAAATTTAAAATAATGTTTGTGATTGAAAATACATTTTTAAAAATTGTTTTGAATGTTCAAAACAAGTTTCCATTTTCATAAATTCTTCACAAATTCAAAAAATGTTCATTTCTCCCACCTTAGAAATTGTTTTCAAAAAATGTTTGTGAATTTTAAAAATCTTCCTATTTCAAGTTTTATTTTCCTTTTTCTAGAAATTAATCATTTTTAAAAAAATATGTTCGCAATTTTTTTAGAAAAATCAGGAGGTCACCACAACCTCGACAAGGAGGCAGACCTGAAGGGAAAAAACACAAGTTGGGTAGTGGCCGCCACTCAGACCAACTCCACTACTACAAAGATCTTGTGGGCCAAACATGACCCACGAGAACACCACAGCTGTCTACTCTATCGCCCCACTATTGTGCAAACCGTTTTGATGGACATATCAATTATCTCTCTCGATGTTGCTCGCAAAAAATCTCTTCCGTTGCAACGCACGGGCATATGTTCTAGTGAATATATATAGGAGGAAGAAGTAGGTCGGTGGAGCAACGAGAGGCCCATGAGGGTGGAGGGCGCGCCTAGGGGGTAGGCGCGCCCCCTGCCTCGTGGTCTCCTCGATTGTTTCTTGACGTCCACTCCAAGTCCCCTGGATCACGTTTGTTACAAAAATCACGCTCGCGAAGGTTTCATTCTGTTTGAACTCCGTTTGATATTCCTTTTGTACGAAACACTGAAATAGGCAAAAAAAACAGCAATTTGGGCTGGGCCTCCGGTTAATAGGTTAGTCCCAAAAATAATATAAAAGTGCATAATAAAGCCCATTAACATCCAAAACAGATAATATAATAGTATGGAACAATAAAAAATTATAGATACATTGGTCACGTATCACAGCCGGCACGACTTGCTTCCTATGGGGGCGCGCGAGCGCACCCACTGGGTGTAGCTTCCGAGCCTCCGAGCAACTTTGGAAAAGTTGGGCGGAGGGTCTCGCTGTTGATGATGAAGCCGACAACGACGTCAAGGGTGGACACGGAGTCCGCCAGCTGAGTAGGGGCGCGCGAGCGCACCCACTGGGTGTAGCCTCCGAGCCTCCGGGCAACTTTGGAAAAGTTGGGCGGGGGGTCTTGCTGTTGTTGAAGTGGGCGGTGGTGTCGAAAATGCCGGTTGCAGCCGGCGCCGGGCCTGCAACCAACGCAGCATCTTCCCAGCGGGGCACGCGGGTTAGTGTATTTATAGGAATTTTTGGCGTCGGTCTCACGTCAGGGGGGTCTCCGAGTCATCCACAAGGCAAGGGGCACGCCCAGGGGGTAGGGTGGGCCCTCCACCCTCGTGGATGGCTCGGAACTCTTCTGGCCCAACTATTTTACTCCGGAGGCTTCTTTTGGTTCATAAAAAATTATCAAAAATTGGCACGTCAATTGGACTCCGTTTGATATTCTTTTTCTGTAAAACTCAAAAATAAGGAAAAAAACAAAAACTGACACTGGGCTCTAGGTTAATAAGTTAGTCCCAAAAATTATATAAAATAGTATATAAATGCATATAAAACATCCAAATGCCTCGTGGTTCTGCCAGCCACACTCCCCTTCACTGAGAATAGTGGTGTCCGTGTCACTTGCAGGAAGATAGCACAAAACGGAAGTGGTTCTGAACCAAACTTCGGCAAGACCCTAGAAGAGGTATCTATTTGGTCCATAGAATGAAACGGAAGTTTCTCTCTTTTCGCTTCATATTGGACAATTATGTTAAGGTGCATTAGTATCAGGTGATTATTATTGGGTTGGATGTAATCTCCGCTGTTTTGTTCTCGTGATAGCAATGCTAATGCTGAGATCTTGTTTTTTGTTTCGAGGGCCAAATCAGGGCAACAGGACAAATTTTACTATGATGAAAAGTTGAAGCGACTGGTATAGGAAGAAGTAACAAAAGTTAATTCGCATCATCAGAAGCTAGCCGCATCATGGAGTGGGACATACTCTACAGCTAATTTAGGCATCGTTCGGTTTCTCTCCACTACGCTCAACTCCACGGAGCTGCGGAGTTCGGTTTGAGCTGCTCCATAAAAAGCTGAAGTAGCTTGCTCCGCTTCGGGAGTTGAGTCGCGGGAGCCGAGAGAAACCGAACAGGCCCTTAGAGCAATTCCAACGGATCGACCCAAATGGACAGCGATTTTGTCCGTTTGGTTCGAACAGGCGGACACGGATGTCCGCTTCCGTGTTTGGGTCGGCACGTGCGCTCAACGCTAACCCGACCCATTTTGACAGCGCTAGAAAAAAATAAAACGCATGCATACTTAAAAAACATCATTAATTAAACATTACAGCCGGCCACGAAGGCCGGCGAGAGTCCACGCGTCCACATTAGCATTTAAGAAAAATAAAAACAACCTAAACTACGAGGCGGCGCGCAGACCTAGGCATCGTCCTCCTCCTCGGGGTCAGTGAGGTCGATGAGCGTCGGCGCAGGGCCGGCCCAGGGGAACGTCGTGTTCCAGGCGGCGGTGATGTAGGTCGCGGGCAGGTGTTCTGGCGCGGGCAGTGCCGGGGCGTGGGGCTGTTCCGGCGCAGGCAGTGCCGGCGCGGAGGACTGTGCGGCCACCTGTGCAGCCGCAGCCTGGCGCGCCTCCTCCTCAGCCTCGCGCTGCAACTCCTCGAGGTCGCGCTCGAGCATCTCCTCGTACTTGCCGCGACGGCGCTCCTCGGCCGGTCGTCGCTGGCGCCACATCTCGAAGTAGGCCGCCTCCTGCACCAGTGTTGCCCCCATCCAAACCGGTGGCGCGGACACCCACTCGCGTAGTACTCCCGTCCAGAAGTAGTGCTTGATCGGGGACAGCTCCAGGTCGGCCTTGACGCGGCGTCGGGGAGGGGACGGCAGGGCCACAGGCGGCACCATGCAGTCGCCGGCAGCGGAAAGGGCAATGGCCTGCGCCATGGCCGCATCGTACCGGGCCTCCTCTTCCTCTGCCGCCTCCACCCCGCGCCACTCTTCCTCCTCGCTCTCGCGGTAGACCATCGCAAGGGCCGCCTGGTCCTCCTCGCGGACGACGAGCGGGGGCGGTGGCAGGCTGCTGTCGACCTCGCGCACGCCGCGCCGCCTCGCCTTCTCGTGCTCGAAAGCGAACCACCGCTTCCAGTTCGGCGAATCGATGGCGTAGGTGTCGTCGCGGCGTTGCTCCGGTGTCAGCAGCGCCCACTGTCGGTGTCAAAATCGGCGGATCTCGGGTAGGGGGTCCCGAACTGTGCGTCTAAGGCGGATGGTAACAGGAGGTGGGGGACACAATGTTTACCCAGGTTTGGGCCCTCTCGATGGAGGTAATACCCTACGTCCTGCTTGATTGATCTTGATGATATGAGTATTACAAGAGTTGATCTACCACGAGATCGTAGAGGCTAAACCCTAGAAGCTAGCCTATGATTATGATTGTTGTTGTCCTACGGACTAAACCCTCCGGTTTATATAGACACCGGAGGGGGCTAGAGTTACACAGAGTCGTTACAAGGGAGGAGATCTACATATCCAAATTGCCAAGCTTGCCTTCCACGCAAAGGAGAGTCCCACCCGGACACGGGACGAAGCCTTTGTATCTTCATAGTCCAACAGTCCGGCCAAAGTATATAGTCTGGTTGTCCGAGGACCCCCTTATCCAGGACTCCCTCAGTAGCCCCTGAACCAGGCTTCAATGACGATGAGTCCGGCACGCAGATTTGTCTTCGGCATTGCAAGGCGGGTTTCTTCTCCGAATACTCCATAGAAGATTTTGAACACAAGGATAGTGTCCGTCTCTGCAAAACAAATTCCACATACCACCGTAGAGAGAATAATTTTTTCACAAATCTAATCTGCTGACAACTTTTTATAACGTGACATCACGCCATGGCCCGGTCATTATTCGAACCGTTTTTATCAACCAGCTGCTACACATATTGCGAGGCGGTTTTCTTGGCACGTCTTGTCAAAGCAGAGATCGTGTCCCCTTATCACGGGATTCTCATCAATACAGGTGTGGGTAACCCAACCGCGCCTGCTGGTGTGACTCCTCGATTTTAGGTAAGTTCCAAACGGGCACGCGGAGGATGCTTGATATTCGCCCTCTTTATAAAGGGGCCAAGGCCTGTCCTCTTCCTCTCACGCTCAATCCTTCCCATCCCCCACCTCTAGTTCCAACACCCAAGGCTTAGGCTAAGCACTTCGGACCTTCAACCATGTTCGGGTCCAACCTTCAAGGTCGGTGAATGGCCTCTTCTGTCACAGAGGGGGACATCAAGAAGCTAAGGGAAGCCAGGTACCTGACTGCCGAAATCTCGCACAGGCTGCCTGCTCAAGGGCAGGTCATCCCCACTCCCGAACCCAACGAGAGCATCGTATTTGTTTCCCACTTCCTCCGAGGGCTAGGCTTTAGTGTTGATCCCTTTGTCAGAGGGCCCATGTTTTATTACGGGCTCGATTTCCATGATCTTGCCCCGGATTCCATCCTTCACATCTCGTCGTTTATCGTCGTGTGTGAGGCCTTCCTCCGCATCACCCAACACTTCGGCTTATGGATCAAGACCTTCAATGGTAAGCCGAGGATGATCGATGGGCGACACGCAGAATGCGGAGGTGCCATAATAAGCAAAGGCGCCGATGCTCCATGGACGAAGGGTTCCTTCCCGGAGGTGTCCAACTTATGGCAACGGGAGTGGTTTTACATCACAGCTCCCCGAAGTACCAAGTGGGTAGCCGCCCCCGCTTTCCATCCAGGCCCCCACCACAACCGGCGTCATGGGTCAACAAGGGGCTGGACTGGGGGCCAGTTAATGACGTGCCGACATTGCAGAGTCGCATCCGAGATCTCCTCAGGAGGGATGTCAGTCTTGTCAAGGTAATGAAAGTTATGCTAGTACACCGGGTCCTGCCATGCCAGTGTCGATCCCTCCGTATGTGGGAGTTCAACCCGGAAGGACCACGAACTATTCAGCAATTCTTCGGCATGACGCTCGAATGGGTGTATGGATTATTCTTCGGATCATGAATAAAGTGTCCGGACACCACCGAGGATGCGGGTCTAAACTACAATCGTCCAGATACCCATGTAAGTAATTCTGCGGCCGAACACGTCGTCTTTTCATTTGTCATAATATCATTCTGAAAAAATTGCTCTTGGCCAGGACTGGGTAAGAAAGGCGAAGATGATCAGGTGTTCGGCCCCCCTTCCCGAAGGCTCACTGGATCGTGTACTAGCCAGGATGCTTGAGCACACACTTTATCAGGCGCCATCAGGGGAAGATAAAGGGAGGGATAAAGGAGCCGAAAGCGGGCCTCACACATTACTCATCCAAACCGGGGGAATTGGTATCTCCGCGAAGGAGGATAATCGGGGAGAAGAATCTAGAATCCCCTCTCCCCAAGGAAGGAAAAGGACTGCCTCTGACGACTCGGAAACAAAAGTTTCCAAACGAGGGAAGAAGCCTTCGCCAGGGGGGCCTGCCCCGGAGGGCGTCCTTACCGCACAGTGCCGGCAAGGGGGCCAGCCCTCCACCGAGCTGTAAGTGAATCAAGAGTACTTCTGGTAAATATATCCTGCTTTATCTTCGAGGACAATAACCGAGACATATATCTTGTAGTCCGGCTCGTAGCCCTTCTCAACAGAGTTTGTCTTCGAGGGATCTTCTTCCGGAGATGATGGAGAGCGAAATGCCTCCCCCTGTCTCCCAGTCTCCTGGGGCGGACGACCCTGAGGTGTCATCACAGAGGATTTCTCCTGATCCGCCAGGGCCAGAAGGTAACCCTCAGCCACCCGAAGTCCGGAGTATTCGGCTCCTAAGGAGAGCAGCAGAAAGAGTCTAGGATTGTCCGGTGCACAACCAGACGTATTGATGGGTCTTCTGGAGCAAGCGGCTATCTCGGAGGAGCATCATACTTTAATGGGTACGGTGGTTGAGAGGATCTCATCTGCCAAAAGTGGGTTGCATGAAGCTTTTATGAGCCTGCTAAGAGGCTTTGAGGTACGCAAAGTAATATATAAATTTTTTGATGGTACCGCACACGCTAGGTGTGCTCTATATAGATAGTAGCCCCTGAGGCTCTGGTTGCTGTCCGGAGACGGCAAACATAGGATCATAGTTGTTGGAAATATGCCCTAGAGGCAATAATAAAATGATTATTATATTTCCTTGTTCATGATAATTGTCTATTATTCATGCTATAATTGTATTATCCGGAAATCGTAATACATGTGTGAATACATAGACCACAATGTGTCCCTAGTGAGCCTCTAGTTGACTAGCTCGTTGATCAACAGATAGTCATGGTTTCCTGGCTATGGACATGGGGATGTCATTGATAATGGGATCACATCATTAGGAGAATGATGTGATGGACAAGACCCAAACCTAAGCATAGCACAAAGATCGTGTAGTTCGTTTGTTGTAGCTTTTCTGGATGTCAAGTATCATTTCCTTAGACCATGAGATTGTGCAACTCCCGGATACCGTAGGAGTGCCTTGGGTGTGCCAAACGTCACAACGTAACTGGGTGACTATAAAGGTAAATTACAGGTATCTCCGAAAGTGTCTGTTGGGTTGGCACGAATCGAGACTGGGATTTGTCACTCCGTATGACGGAGAGGTATCTCTGGGCCCACTCGGTAATGCATCATCATAATGAGCTCAATGTGATCAAGTGGTTGATCACGGGATCATGCATTACGGTATGAGTAAAGTGACTTGCCGGTAATGAGACTGAACAAGGTATTGGGATACCGACGATCGAGTCTCGGGCAAGTAACGTACCGATTGACAAAGGGAATTGAATACGGGATTGTTTAGTCCTCGACATCGTGGTTCATCCGATGAGATCATCGAGGAGCATGTGGGAGCCAAGATGGGTATCCAGATCCCGCTGTTGGTTATTGGTCGGAGAGTCGGCTCGGTCATGTCTGCTTGTCTCCCGAACCCGTAGGGTCTACACACTTAAGGTTCGGTGACGCTAGGGTTGTAGAGATATGAGTATGCAGTAATCCGAAAGTTTTTTGGAGTCCCGGATGAGACCCTGGACGTCACGAGGAGTTCCGGAATGGTCCGGAGGTGAAGAATTATATATAGGAAGTGTAGTTTCGGCCATCGGGAAAAGATTCGGGGTCACCGGTATTGTACCGGGACCACCGGATGGGTCCCGGGGGTCCACCGGGTGGGGCCACCCATCCCGGAGGGCCCCATGGGCTGAAGTGGGGAGGGGAACCAGCCCATAGTGGGCTGGTGCGCCCCCCCCTTGGGCCCCCTGCGCCTAGGGTTGGAAACCCTAGGGTGGGGGGGCACCTCCACTTGCCTTGGGGGGCACTCCACCCCCCTTGGCCGCCGCCCCCTTTGGGAGATCCCATCTCCAGGGCCGGCGCCCCCCCAGGGGGCCTATATGAAGGAGGGGGGAGGGAGGGCAGCCGCACCTCAAGTCTTGGCGCCTCCCTCTCCCCTGCTACACCTCTCCCTCTCGCAGAAGCTCGGCGAAGCCCTGCTGCGATCACTACTGCATCCACCACCACGCCATCGTGCTGCTGGATCTTCATCAACCTCTCCTTCCCCCTTGCTGGATCAAGAAGGAGGAGACGTCATCCGCTCTGTACGTGTGTTGAATGCAGAGGTGCCGTCCGTTCGGCACTTGGTCATCGGTGATTTGGATCACGGCGAGTACGACTCCATCATCCCCATTCTCTTGAACGCTTCCACTCGCGATCTACAAGGGTATGTAGATGCACTCTCCTCTCGTTGCTAGTTGACTCCATAGATTGATCTTGGTGAAACGTAGGAATTTTTTTTGTTTTCTGCAACGTTCCCCAACAGTGGCATCATGAGCTAGGTCTATGCGTAGTTACTATGCACGAGTAGAACACAAAGTAGTTGTGGGCGTCGATATTGTCAATTTGCTTGCCGTTACTAGTCTTATCTTGATTCGGCGGCATCGTGGGATGAAGCGGCCCGGACCAACCTTACACGTACGCTTATGTGAGACCGGTTCCACCGACTGACATGCACTAGTTGCATAAGGTGGCTGGCGGGTGTCTGTCTCTCCCACTTTAGTCGGATCGGATTCAATGAATAGGGTCCTTATGAAGGGTAAATAGAAATTGGCAATTCACGTTGTGGTTTTGGCGTAGGTAAGAAACGTTCTTGCTAGAAACCTATAGCAGCCACGTAAAAACTTGCAACAACAATTAGAGGACGTCTAACTTGTTTTTGCAGTAAGTGTTTTGTGATGTGATATGGCCAAAGGTTGTGATGAATGATGAATGATATATGTGATGTATGAGATTGATCATGTTCTTGTAATAGGAATCACGACTTGCATGTCGATGAGTATGACAACCGGCAGGAGCCATAGGAGTTGTCTTTATTTATTTATGACCTGCGTGTCAACATAAACGTCATGTAATTACTTTACTTTATTGCTAAAGCGTTAGCCATAGTAGTAGAAGTAATAGATGACGAGACAACTTCAAGAAGACACGATGATGGAGATCATGGTGTCATGCCGGTGACAACGATGATCATGGAGCCCCGAAGATGGAGATCAAAGGAGCAAATGATATTGGCCATACCATGTCACTGTTTGATTTCATGTGATGTTTATCATGTTTTACATCTTATTTGCTTAGAACGATGGTAGCTTAAATAAGATGATCCCTCAAAATAATTTCAAGAAAGTGTTCCCCCTAACTGTGCGCCGTTGCGACAGTTCGTTGTTTCGAAGCACCACGTGATGATCGGGTGTGACAGATTCCAACGTTCACATACAACGGGTGTAAGACAGATTTACACATGCAATACACTTAGGTTGACTTGACGAGCCTAGCATGTACAGACATGGCCTCGGAACATAGAAGACCGAAAGGTCGAGCATGATTCATATAGAAGATACGATCAACATGAAGATGTTCACCGATGTTGACTAGTCCGTCTCACGTGATGATCGGACACGGCCTAGTCAACTTGGATCATGTTATACTTAGATGACTGGAGGGATGTCTATCTAAGTGGGAGTTCATTGAATAATTTGATTAGATGAACTTAATTATCATGAACTTAGTCTAAAATCTTTACAATATGTCTTGTAGATCAAATGGCCAACGTTGTCCTCAACTTCAACGCGTTCCTAGAGAAAACCAAGCTGAAAGACGATGGCAGCAACTATACGTACTGGGTCCGGAACCTGAGGATCATCCTCACAGCTGCCAAGAAAGATTATGTCCTAGAAGCACCGCTAGGTGATGCACCCGTCCCACAGAACCAAGACGTGATGAACGCTTGGCAGACACGTGCTGATGATTACTCCCTCGTTCAGTGCGGCATGCTTTACAGCTTAGAACCGGGGCTCCAAGAGCGTTTTGAGCGACACGGAGCATGTGAGATGTTCGAAGAGCTGAAAATGTTTTTCCAAGCTCATGCCCGGGTCGAGAGATATGAAGTCTCCGACAAGTTCTTCAGCTGTAAGATGGAGGAAAATAGTTCTGTCAATGAGCACATACTCAAAATGTCTGGGTTGCATAACCGCTTGACTCAGCTGGGAGTTAATCTCCCGGATGACGCGGTCATTGACAGAATCCTTTAGTCGCTTCCACCAAGCTACAAGAGCTTTGTGATGAACTTCAATATGCAGGGGATGGAAAAGACCATTCCTGAAATATTTGCAATGCTGAAATCAGTAGAGGTAGAAGTCAAAAAGGAACATCAAGTGTTGATAGTGAATAAAACCACTAAGTGCAAGAAAGGCAAGGGTAAGAAGAACTTCAAGAAGGACGGCAAGGGAGTTGTCGCGCCTGGTAAGCAAGCTGCCGGGAAGAAGCCAAAGAATGGACCCAAGCCCGAGACTGAGTGCTTTTATTGCAAGGGAAGTGGTCACTGGAAGCGGAACTGCCCCAAATACTTAGCGGACAAGAAGGCCAGCATCACAAAAGTTATATGTGATATACATGTAATTGATGTGTACCTTACCAGTACTCGTAGTAGCTCCTGCGTATTTGATACCGGTGCGGTTGCTCACATTTGTAACTCAAAGCAGGATCTGCGGAATAAGCGGAGACTGGCGAAGGACGAGGTGACGATGCATGTGGGGAATGGTTCCAAGGTCGATGTGATCGCCGTCGGCATGATACCTCTACATTTACCTACGGGGTTAGTTTTAAACCTCAATAATTGTTATTTAGTGCCAGCTTTGAGCATGAACATTGTATCAGGATCTCGTTTAATACGAGATGGCTACTCATTTAAATCCGAGAATAATGGTTGTTCTATTTATATGAGAGATATGTTTTATGGTCATGCTCCGATGGTGAATGGTTTATTCTTAATGAATCTCGAGCGTAATGCTACACATATTCATAGTGTGAATACCAAAAGATGTAAGGTTGATAATGATAGTCCCACATACTTGTGGCACTGCCGCCTTGGTCACATAGGTGTCAAACGCATGAAGAAGCTCCATGCAGATGGACTTTTAGAGTCTCTTGATTACGAATCATTTGACACGTGCGAACCATGCCTAATGGGTAAAATGACCAAGACTCCATTCTCAGGAACAATGGAGCGAGCAACCAACTTATTGGAAATCATACATACTGATGTCTGTGGTCCAATGAGTATTGAGGCTCGCGGTGGCTATCATTATGTTCTCACCCTCACTGATGACTTGAATAGATATGGGTATGTCTACTTAATGAAACACAAGTCTGAGACCTTTGAAAAGTTCAAGGAATTTCAGAGTGAGGCTGAGAATCAACGTGACAGGAAAATCAAGTTCTTGCGATCAAATCATGGGGGAGAATACTTGAGTCATGAATTTGGCACAAACTTAAGAAAATGTGGAATAGTTTCACAACTAATGCGGCCTGGAACACCTCAGCATAATGGTGTGTCCGAACGTCGTAATCGCACTCTATTAGATATGGTGCGATCTATGATGTCTCTTACCGATTTACCGTTATCATTTTGGGGCTATGCTTTAGAGACTGCCGCATTCACTTTAAATAGGTCTCCGTCGAAATCCGTTGAGACGACACCGTATGAATTATGGTTTGGGAAGAAGCCTAAGCTGTCGTTTCTAAAAGTTTGGGGATGCGATGCTTATGTCAAGAAACTTCAACCTGAAAAGCTCGAACCCAAGTCGGAAAAATGCGTCTTCATAGGATACCCTAAAGAAACTGTTGGGTATACCTTCTACCTCAGATCCGAAGGCAAGATCTTTGTTGCCAAGAATGGGTCCTTTCTAGAGAAAGAGTTTCTCTCGAAAGAAATAAGTGGGAGGATGGTAGAACTTGATGAAGTATTACCTCTTGAACCGGTAAGTGGCGCAGCTCAGGAAAATGTTCCTGTGGTGCATGCACCGATTAGAGAGGAAGTTAATGATGATGATCAACATACTTCGGATCAAGCTCCTACTGAACTTCGTAGGTCCACAAGGACACGTTACGCACCAGAGTGGTACGGCAACCCTGTCTTGGAAATCATGTTGTTGGACAACGGTGAACCATCGAACTATGAAGAAGCGATGGCGGGCCCAGATTCCGACAAATGGCTAGAAGCCATGAAATCCGAGATAGAATCCATGTATGAAAACAAAGTATGGACTTTGACTGACTTGCCCGAAGATCGGCGAACCATAGAAAATAAATGGATCTTTAAGAAGAAGACAGACACGGATGGTAATGTGACCATCTATAAGGCTCGACTTGTCGCTAAGGGTTATCGACAAGTTCAAGGGGTTGACTACGATGAGACTTTCTCACCCGTAGCGAAGCTGAAGTCCGTCTGAATCATGTTAGCAATTTCCGCATTCTATGATTATGAGATATGGCAAATGGAGGTCAAAATGGCATTCCTTAATGGTTTCCTTAAGGAAGAATTGTATATGATGCAGCCGGAAGGTTTTGTCGATCCTAAGAATGCTGACAAGGTGTGCAAGCTCCAACGCTCGATTTATGGGCTGGTGCAACCATCTCGGAGTTGGAACATTCGCTTTGATGAGAAGATCAAAGCGTTTGGGTTTATGCAGACTTATGGAGATGCCTGCATTTACAAGAAAGTGAGTGGGAGCTCTGTAGCATTTCTCATATCGTATGTGGATGACATACTGTTCATGGGAAATGATATAGAATTCTTGGAAAGCATAAAGGCCTATTTGAACAAGTGTTTTTCAATGAAGGACCTTGGAGAAGCTGCTTATATATTAGGCATCAAGATCTATAGAGATAGATCGAGACGCCTCATTGGTCTTTCACAGAGTACGTACCTTGACAAGATTTTGAAGAAGTTCAAAATGGATTAGTCAAAGAAGGGGTTCTTGCCTGTATTGCAAGGTACGAGATTGAGCTTGGCTCAATGCCCAACCACGGCAGAAGATAGAGAAAAGATGAGTGTCGTCCCCTATGCCTCGGCCATAGGGTCTATCATGTATGCTATGCTGTGTACCAGACCTGATGTAAACCTTGCCGTGAGTTTGGTAGGAAGGTACCAAAGTAATCCCTGCATGGAACACTGGACAGCGGTCAAAAATATCCTGAAGTACCTGAAAAGGACTAAGGAAATGTTTCTCATTTATGGAGGCCGACGAAGAGCTCGTCGTAAAGGGTTACGTCGATGCTAGCTTCGACACAGATCTGGATGACTCTAAGTCACAAACCGGATACGTGTATATTTTGAATGGTGGGGCAGTAAGCTGGTGCAGTTGCAAGCAAAGCGTTGTGGCAGGATCTACATGTGAAGCGGAGTACATGGCAGCCTCGGAGGCAGCACACGAAGCAGTCTAGGTGAAGGAGTTCATTACCGACCTAGGAGTCATACCCAATGCGTCGGGCCCGATGACTCTCTTCTGTGACAACACTGGAGCTATTGCCCTTGCCAAGGAGCCCAGGTTTCACAGGAAGACTAGGCATATCAAGCGTCGCTTCAACTCCATTCGTGAAAGTGTTCAAAATGGAGACATAGAGATTTGTAAAGTACATATGGACCTGAATGTAGCAGATCCGTTGACTAAACCTCTCCCTAGAGCAAAACATGATCAACACCAGAATTCCATGGGTGTTCGATTCATCACAATGTAACTAGATGATTGACTCTAGTGCAAGTGGGAGACTGTTGGAAATATGCCCTAGAGGCAATAATAAAATGATTATTATATTTCCTTGTTCATGATAATTGTCTATTATTCATGCTATAATTGTATTATCCGGAAATCGTAATACATGTGTGAATACATAGACCATAATGTGTCCCTAGTGAGCCTCTAGTTGACTAGCTCGTTGATCAACAGATAGTCATGGTTTCCTGGCTATGGACATGGGGATGTCATTGATAACGGGATCACATCATTAGGAGAATGATGTGATGGACAAGACCCAAACCTAAGCATAGCACAAAGATCGTGTAGTTCGTTTGCTGTAGCTTTTTTGGATGTCAAGTATCATTTCCTTAGACCATGAGATTGTGCAACTCTCGGATACCGTAGGAGTGCCTTGGGTGTGCCAAACGTCACAACGTAACTGGGTGACTATAAAGGTACATTACAGGTATCTCCAAAAGTGTCTGTTGGGTTGGCACGAATCGAGACTGCGATTTGTCACTCCGTACGACGGAGAGGTATCTCTGGGCCCACTCGGTAATGCATCATCATAATGAGCTCAATGTGATCAAGTGGTTGATCACGGGATCATGCATTACGGTACGAGTAAAGTGACTTGCCGGTAACGAGACTAAACAAGGTATTGGGATACCGACGATCGAGTCTCGGGCAAGTAACGTACCGATTGACAAAGGGAATTGAATATGGGATTGTTTAGTCCTCGACATCGTGGTTCATCCGATGAGATCATCGAGGAGCATGTGGGAGCCAACATGGGTATCCAGATCCCGCTGTTGGTTATTGGCCGGAGAGTCGTCTCGGTCATGTCTGCTTGTCTCCCGAACCCGTAGGGTCTACACACTTAAGGTGCGGTGACGCTAGGGTTGTAGAGATATGAGTATGCAGTAATCCTAAAGTTGTTCGGTGTCCCGGATGAGATCCTGGACATCACGAGGAGTTCCGAAATGGTCCGGAGGTGAAGAATTATATATAGGAAGTGTAGTTTCGGCCATCGGGAAAAGATTCGGGGTCACCGGTATTGTACCGGGACCACCGGATGGGTCCCGGGGGTCCACCGGGTGGGGCCACCCATCCCGGAGGGCCCCATGGGCTGAAGTGGGGAGGGGAACCAGCCCATAGTGGGCTGGTGCGCCCCCCCCCCTTGGGCCCCCCTGCGCCTAGGGTTGGAAACCCTAGGGTGGGGGGCGCCTCCACTTGCCTTGGGGGGCACTCCACCCCCCTTGGCCGCCGCCCCCTTGGGAGATCCCATCTCTAGGGCCGGCGCCCCCCCAGGGGGCCTATATAAAGGACGGGGGGAGGGAGGGCAGCCGCACCTCAAGTCTTGTTGCCTCCCTCTCCCCTGCTACACCTCTCCCTCTCGCAGAAGCTCGGCGAAGCCCTGCTGCGATCACTGCTGCATCCACCACCACGCCGTCGTGCTGCTGGATCTTCATCAACCTCTCCTTCCCCCTTGCTGGATCAAGAAGGAGGAGACGTCATCGGCTCCGTACGTGTGTTGAACGCGGAGGTGCCGTCCGTTCGGCACTTGGTCATCGGTGATTTGGATCACGGCGAGTACGACTCCATCATCCCCGTTCTCTTGAACGCTTTCGCTCGCGATCTACAAGGGTATGTAGATGCACTCTCCTCTCGTTGCTAGTTGACTCCATAGATTGATCTTGGTGAAACGTTGGAATTTTTTTTGTTTTCCGCAACGTTCCCCAACAATAGTCCCAGGTAGTGATCGCGCTGCTTTCATGTGCAGGCAGCTGACGGTCCGGTGGCTGGCCGGACTGCTGAATTTGCTGGACTTAGCCGGCAACTTGACGCGGCAGATGCTGACATCGTGCTTGTGAACAAGCGACTTGACGAGGCACATGGTATGTATTTTCAGGTGGTCTACAAATATTAAGAGGAACATCATGCTAGTATCTATAATATGCTCTGACTGCAGATGGAGCTGCCGCCATGGAGACCCTTCGGGCAGAACTTGCCCAAGCCAAGGAACAAGCCAGGAGGAGTGATGCGGCCGCCCTAAAGACGGCCGAAGAGCTAAGAGCCGAATAGGCTGCTCGTCACCAGAGCGATGATAAAATAGCCAAGATGGCTATTGAGCTGAAGGATGTCGCCGACCGGTATGACCTTCTTGAAAAGGAAAGCCAAGAGAAAGCGGCGGACCTGAGAAAACCATGGTAGCAGCCAAGGAGACCCGCTCTAAAATCAGAGCGGCGAAGGAGGAGCTTCGTCAAGCCGGAGATATCACGGCTGAGAAGCCCTTTTTGTTGCGGACGAAGTTCGGAGATCCGAAGTATGCCCCTCTGGATCAATTATGGAGTGCTGCAGACACGTACTCGGACCTGGCAATGAGTGCTGCTGATGCGATGGAGTTTTTCAAAGATAAAAAAGATCACAAAGTGGAAAAGTTGTTCTGGTCGCAGTTCAGTGCTCCAACGCATCAGCAAATGGCCGAGTGGGCTGAGCTCCATAGGTTGTCCGGGCTTGCCATGAGGTCTGTCGTGGATCATCTTTGGCTGGAAGGACCAAGGCCGAATAGTTATTTTGGTTTAGTGCAACAATTCCTTGGTGCTGTGCCGCATATCCACGCTATAAAGAGGTCGGCGTGCATAGAGGGTGCGCACATGGCTCTTGCCCGTGTTAAGACATACTGGGCAGAGATGGATGCCACCGCTATTGCAACCCGGGGTCCGACCGTAGGCCAGGTCTCGTCCGAGCACTATTTTGAAGAAGTCCTAGAAGACGCTCGTTTAATAGAGGCTCAGTGCTCGAAGAGTATCATGTTCGAGTGACATGTATCCCAATTTGTAAAAACAATGATATTTGGCTTATAAAAGGCTGTGTTTATACTTTTTCCTGAAAGTATTATGATGCCTCTTGTGCGGCCGTTTTATGTATGTATATAATCTGAAAATTTGCAGTCGTCGGCTTCAGCCCCCACGCATATAATGCGGTGGTGTTTGGAAAAGCGCGTAATCACACTTGATCCAACATCTTGGTCCATTAAGGAGGTGATAGCGCAGCGAACAAGGCAATCGGACTATATTGCTTTAACACTTTCACTTAGCCATAGGAGTTTGACAGTGGGGCTACTATATAGCCCCTGGTACTTCCGCGCTTATCCAAATGCGGTGCGCGTACATACATGATCAGAAAACCGGTCCTTCGTTAATGCAGAGGAATCGCAAAGATTCCGCTGAATCCTCGAGTGGTTGACCAGTCTCGCGCTTTATCATGACAGTCAGTTTTCGGCTTTCTCTACTGAGGTGCTCGTCCAGATGAACCAGGGCACAATCGCAGTAGTTCTCCCGGTGCCACCTTAGCCGATAGAGTAGAACATAAGGTAGCAAAACACGGGAGCCGGGCAAACCCAACTATTGACCAAAGACATGATTCAGAGCTGATGCATATAAGGCCAAACTCGTGACGCCAAACACTCCCTAAGGTATTAGGTCTTTACAATGTATACTGGGCTGAGTAACGCCCTCGATAATAAGCCCTGAATTTCCAGGTACGTGCATTAGTCTAACGTGATGAAATGTCAATAACGCCAACATCCCTCTTGGTTATGTTGAGTATCCTGAGGGGTGAAGCAACAAGAGACAGTAAAAAAGGTTTACACAGAGTCTTAATCTAAAAAGAAACCTTTGAATGGGGCCCTGCTGCACGTCTGCGCCTGTGTCTCCATTGAGCCGTATCCTGGAAGGGTGTAGCACGATGATCGTCTGTAAGAGAGAAAAGCCCAAGTGAAAGTTTTCGTGCGAAAAATTGGTTATTCTTAATAAACCTTTAAAATTCAATCTAAATAAGATCAAGCCGAATTGTAGTCCTTTTTACATGTGGGAAGCCCCTAGCACCACCTATGGGGGTATATCCATCGACCCAGTCTTGGGTTTATCTGAGCTGTTACAACTAGTTGTGCGTCAGACTCATCTAGCCGTGTCCGCGGTCTTGACGACCTATCATTTATTCTGGTTGGAGGGGGCGCTCAGTGTTTGGCTACTAAAGCCGCCACACGTTCTTCCGCACGTAAGGAACGTTCTATGTTTCTGCTAACTATGATGATGCCACGTGGACGGGGCATCTTAAGCTTAAGATAAGCGTAATGTGGTATTGCATTAAAACGAGCGAAGGCCGTTCTTCCGAGTAGTGCTTGATAGCCGCTTCGAAATGGAGCGATGTCGAAGGTTAACTTTTCACTTCGGAAGTTGTCTGGAGAACCGAATACAGCCTCTAGTACTAGAGAGCCCGTGCAGCGGGCCTCTGGGCATGGTATTACTCCTTTAAAAGTAGTATTGCTTTGGCTAATTCTTGTCGGGTATATCCCCATTTTGCGGACTGTGTCCTGATATATCAGACTAAGACTACTGCCGCCATCCATAAGGACTCGGGTGAGATGGTATCCGTCAATTATTGGGTCCAGTACCAAGGCAGTCGATCCTCCGTGCCGGATACTAGTCGGGTGATCCCTGCAATCAAAAGTGATCGGGCAGGCCGACCAAGGGTTGAACTTGGGGGTGACGGGCTCCACGGTGCATATGTCTCGGAGTGCGCGTTTGCTCCTCCTCTTCGTTACGTGAATCATGTTCACTATTTTGACCTCCGGTGGGAATTTTTTCTGTCCCCCAGTGTTCGGCTGGCAGGGCTCATCCTCGTCTTCGCTTGGTGTCTCCCTCCCCTTGTGCTCGGCGTTTAGCTTGTCGGCCTGCTTGAAGACCCAGCATTCTCTGTTGGTGTGATTTGCCGATTGGTCGGAGGTTCCATGAATCTGACATAATCTGTCTAGAATCTTGTTTAGGCTGGACGGTCCATCTCTGCTGCCTTTAAATGGCTTTCTCTGTTGACCGGGTTGAGAGCCCCTGAATCCGGCGTTTACCGCCGTGTTGTGTGGGCTGTCTTCATTGTTTCGACGCTTGCTTTTATTGCGTCATGGTTTTCCATTGCCATCCCTGACTTCGGATGTGCCTGGGTCGCTGGTGCCGCTACGGGCCAGCCAGCTGTCTTCGCCTACGCAAAAGCGGGTCATAAGGCTTGTTAGGGCTGCCATTGTCCTCGATTTTTCCTGGCCGAGGTGTCTGGCGAGCCATTCGTCCCGGACACTGTTTTGAAAGCCGCTAAGGCTTCGGCGTCCCGGAAGTCGACAATTTGATTCTTCTTGGTGAGGAATCTGTTCCAAAGCTTTCGGGCCGACTCTCCGGGCTATTGAATTATATGACTTAAATCGTCTGCATCCGGAGGTCGGACATAGGTCCCTTGGAAATTAGCCCTAAAGGCATCCTCAAGCTCTTCCCAACTTCCAATTGAGTTTTCGAGAAGGCTCTTTAGCCAGTGCCGAGCTGCTCCTTTCAACTTGAGGGGCAAGTATTTCATGGCATGGAGATCATCTCCGCGAGCCATGTGGATATGAAGGATAAAGTCCTCAATCCAGACCCCAGGGTCTGTCGTTCCGTCGTATGCCTCTATGTTCACGGGTTTGAATCCTTCTGGGAATTCATGATCCAGAACCTCATCGGTGAAGCATAGGGGGTGCGTGGCACCCCTGTATTTGGATGGCATTCTGACGGTTGTAGTGTTCGGTTTTGATTCTGCGTCGGAGCGCGCTTCCTAGATCCGTAGATGGACCTGGTCATACCGGCTTTTTGGTGCAAATCCTCACGTAAATCATGTGCCGACTTATGTGCGACATTATTAGCCGTCCTATCGCGGCCACGGGGTGGTCGATCCGGCTGATCGGCCATTTTATTTTTCGGCTTTATAGGATCTAAGGCCTCGTCATCGAATTCAGGCAGCAGCTTGCGCTTTGGATAGCTCTTTGTGTGGCGGCTGCCCCCGTACTTTTCTTCAGTGTCGAGCACTTTGTTCCATCTACTGTTGAGTGTATTTTGCGCGGCCTTAAGCCTTTGCTTCTGCTTCTTCAGACTCCTCGCGGTGGCAATAAGCCTTCTATGGAGGTCCTCTTGCTCCAAGTTCCTTTCTGGGATGATGTGTGCCTCGTCGTCCGGACTGTTCTCCTCTCAGGAGACAGGTTGATGAGCTTTACCCTCGGCATCGCCGTGATCGGACAGCGGCTTCATACAATGTTCGCCGTCCGCTGGTTCATCCTGCTCTGTCACTGGGTCCATGTGGTCGTCGCTTGATTTGGAGTCGACCGGGGTATTATTCTTTCTTGCGCTGTTATCGCTGTTTTTGCCGAGGCGGGATTTGGAGCGGCGCCTACATCGTCGCTTTGGTTGCTTCTCGAGGGAATTATCCTCCGCTGCATCCTTCTGTTCCTCGTCATTGTTTTCTTTGGGTGTATCCACCATGTATATATCGTGTGACGAAGTGGCTGTCCAGCGCCCTGAGGGCGGTGGTTCTTGTTCCTCTCCTGCATCGTCGTCCATACCATCGATGTCTTCGGAGCTGAAATCAAGCATGTCGGTTAAGTCGTCGACAGTGGCTATTAAGTGGGTGGTGGGTGGGGAATGAATTTCTTCGTCGTCCGCTTCCCACTCAAGCCGGACCTAGTTCGGCCAAGGTTCTCCTGACAAGGAGAGAGACCTCAATGAATTTAGTATGTCGCCCAAGGGTGAGTACTAAAAAATATCCACGGAGGTAAACTCCATGATCGGAGCCCAATCAGATTCGATAGCCACGGACGCGGGCGGTTTGGAGCCTGTGGCCGGGGATGAATCCAAGGGTCCGGCAACACAGGTCTCATAGGGGGTGAAGTCAGTATTCCGCTCTATCGTCGTTGAGTGTGCGGCCTTCGTGGCGGGGTCCATCCACCCGTCCTCGGACAACACGATCTGCTCCGGATTGAAGGCCGGAGTAGCCACAGGGGTGATCTCCCGAACACCGTACGGCGGTAGAGCTAAGCATGCTCGTCACGACGGTGCGGCGCACCTGACATGGGCTCGAATCCGTCGAAGATCAAGTCTCCGCGGATGTCGGTGGTATAGTTCAAGCTTCCAAACCAGACCTGATGGCCAGGGGCGTAGCTCTCGATCTGCTCCAGATGGCCAAGCAAGTTGGCGCACAGTACGAAGCCGCTGAATATGAAGATCTGTCCGGGGAGAAAAACCTCACCCTAGACCGCATCGTTGCCGCTGATCGAAGGAGCCATCAAGCCTTCAGGGGCATAGCTCTCGATCTGCTCCAGATGGCCAAGCGAGTTGGCGCGCAGTACGAAGCCGCTAAATACGAAGATCTGTCCAGGGAGAAAAACCTCACCCTGGACCGCATCGTTGCCGATGATCCAAGGAGCCATCAAGCCTTATGGTGACGACACAGTGGAACTCTCAGTGAAAGCACCAATGTCGGTGTCAAAACCGGTGGATCTCGGGTAGGGGGTCCCGAACTGTGCATCTAAGGCGGATGGTAACAGGAGGCGGGGACACAATGTTTACTCAGATTCGGGCCCTCTCGATGGAGGTAATACCCTACGTCCTGCTTGATTGATCTTGATGATATGAGTATTACAAGAGTTGATCTACCACGAGATCGTAGAGGCTAAACCCTAGAAGCTAGCCTATGATTATGATTGTTGTTGTCCTACGGACTAAACCCTCCGGTTTATATAGACATCGGAGGGGGTTAGGGTTACACAGAGTCGGTTATAAGGGAGGAGATCTACATATCTGAATTGCCAAGCTTGCCTTCCATGCAAAGGAGCCCCATCTCGCTGTGGTGGTGGTGGCTAGGGTTTGCTGGCGAGGGAGGAGCAGAATTGGCTTGATGTGGACCTGAGTTTTGATGAGGACGGCCCCGCTGCACGGTCAGCTTAAAAAAGGACGACCGCCATCGCTGACGCGTGGGCCCGTGGTCATAAGTTAAGCTGATCACATGGGTAGCGGGTAGTTAGAAGGCCGTCAGATGGGGACGAGACGGACGCCGAGAAGGCGCGCGTGGCGTCCGTTCCGCGTTCGCAACGACGCATTTAAGACGTAAATTTGGGCCGCAAATGCGTCGGTGCGAACACGAAGCAGGCGTGATTTGGATTTGGGTCCACTACCGGACTCGCGGTCTATGCCTACGGCCAAGGGCCGTCGGCATAGGTCCTTTGCCGGCGGCATAGATCTATGCCTAAGGTTGCCGTCGGCATAGACCTGTCGGCATAGATATCGTCAGTGTAGTCTTGTCAGACCGTCGGCGTAGTATAGCCGTCGGCATAGGGACCTATGCCGACGGCCGGGGTCAGCCGTCGGCATAGTTTAGCCGTCGGCAGTGTTTTTCCGTTTGACGGCAACGGACGGCGCCGTCAAAAGCGCTGACGAGTCATGGGACGCCACGTGGCAGAGGTACGCCGACGGCTTGGCCGTCGGCATAGGTAGAAATCTATGCCAACGGCCTAGCCATCGGCATACCTCTGCCACGTGGCGTCCCGTGGTGCTCCTGGTGGCAGTGCTATGCCTACGGCAAAGCCGTAGGCATAGATGGAATCTATGCCGACGGCTTTGCCGTAGGCATAGTCCTGCCACGTGTCTTTCCCTGGTTTCTCTTGGCGGCAGGGCTATGCCTACGGCAAAGCCATCGGCATAGATGAAAATCTATGCCGACGGCATTGCCGTAGGCATAGATCTGCCACGTGGCAAGCCCTGGTAACTCCTGGGCTTATATATGGCGACGGCTTTGCCATAGGCATAGTTTTTTTTCCCTGTTTTCTCTTTTTCAATTCATTTGACAGCATTTCAAAGCAGAATAATATGGAATTATGCAGAAATATGACAGTTCATCATCTAAACATACTCAAGTTCATCATCATCATCTAAACATAGTCAAGTTCATCATCATCATCTAAAGATCATCACCGGCGGAAGTTCATGAACATAAAAGTAGTGCAAGACATGGAACATCATAAAAGTAGCAACATGAAAGGCATGGCACGACGGCCACATGCACGGAATCATCATCGACATCAAGCAAGACCACCTCCGCCAAAACCACCACCAAGACCACCTCCGCCAAAACCACCACCACCAAGACCACCTCCGCCAAAACCGCCACCGCGACCACCATCACTCTGCCAGATTGGAGTGACTGGGGTCGACGGAGCAGTAGTCGAGCCACCGGTCCCCTACATGTTTCAGAAAAGATTCTAACGGTAAATATGATATGATAGTGTTGAATGAACGAGAACTAGTTTGCCAGTAGTTAGGAAAATGTACTAACCGGACCATCACTACCTAGTGCCACCCATTCATCGAACGTGGGCACGTGTGGGGGTTCTCCTGCAGGTGGTGGTGGGGGTCCCATTTGTGGTGGATCCGTGCGGTTACTCCAAGAAGCCAACATAGCCTGGATGTTAGTTAAACAAGCAAACTAGAAGGTCAGAAGGAATGAAAGTGCAAAAATTTAGCTTGGTTTTAACAGGGAAAAACTAACCGCCATCATCTGAAGGTTGTAATCATCATTTTCCTTCACTCATTGCAAGTACTCTCGCACCTTGAGATTCGTATGCTCGACAAAGGCCTTATATGCCTACATAATTTAGGTTGTTTCTAAGTGAGCAATGCTGAAAATGAACTGAGAATGCTAGAGAGAAAAAGATAAAGGGGAAGTACTTACAGCATGCTGGCGGGCTAAGGGAGTCTATGAACGCCCCGTACTCTCTAACTGGCTCGGGTTGGTAGACCGAAGCCGTGTGTACGAGATCGAAGAAGTTATCAAGCCATCAAAACACGGATACCGGCCATGTGACTTCCCCTGGATGGCCACCACCGCCGTGTCGTCAATCTGAGACTGGGCGACCTTAGGAACAGGAACATCCGGATGCAACTTCTGATAGTGCTGAGTGTAAGACTCCAGGTGCTCCTCGGTCTTGCCTTAGTACTGGCTCTCGCCCTCCTTGCGATGATTCTGCTCGCGGGCCAGCTTCCACGACTCAATGTCTGAGAGCGGCCTCTTCAACTTGTTCTCCTGCAACGTCAAACAGAAGTTAGCCATACATAAGAACATGACAGTAAAGAAGAACAAAAATGCATCATGAATATAGATATACCTTCATGGCCTTGAAGCCCCAGTGGTTCCTGTTTCCTTGGCCGTGTGTCCCGTCTTTTCCTCGGTTAGCCCGGGCCTTGATGCTCTTGGCAGCAAACTCTGCATCGTCGCCGAGCCACCTATCCACCAAACTCGCCCATCCGTCATGCCTTCCATAGCACCAACGAGGAACAACCTATGCAAATTTTGGAAGCATGACATGTGAGCATGAAACATATAGTTGAATGCTTGAAACAATGATAAGTTAGTAATAGTTACCATCATGAACTGCTCCCTGTTCAAGGTAAGTCGTTGCCTCTGCGCTTGAGTTTTGGTCATCTTTGGTTGCAGGTAGATGTGGTAGTACTGCGAGACGGCAACCCAACGCACCTCGTACTGCAACTGACGAGCTTTCTTCTTCGCAGCCGCAAGCAAGACCATGTCGGCTCTGGCCTTGTGCTCGTCAAGAACTCTATAGAGTTGCTGCAATCATGCATAAACCAGAAGCAAACAAGGCATGAGTTGACTGATTCAATGATAAACTATGAACGAAACTGAAGACAAGTGATTCAGAAGAGAACTTACCCAAAATTTGGTGATCACGGCCTTAGTGGCCGTCCCGTACTCCGCGTTGCTGCAAGCCTCGTAGTGGGCCCAGGTCGTGGCCAAAACCCACAGCTGCGGGTCCCTGTCTGGCCGCGGGCAGAATAGGCCAGGCCAAAACTCCTTCAACAGGACAGTGATAAGGCCGTTCGGTTTACGGCCCTTTCCGCGAAGGATCCAGTTTCTGCAAAAGAATCAAATGATTGCCATGTGTACAATAAGAAAATGTTGTCATGTGTTGAAAATATGATTGAGAGGCACTTACTCTGTCCCCACAGGTTCAATGAGCCACTTGTGCTCCTCGATAGAATGTGGTGTAGGTAGTCCGGCATTACCACGCAGCCACCCCTGCGGAGCACCCGGTGGCAAGTCACCCCACAACTCGGGATCAACATCCCCTCCACCCTCCTCGCCCTCCTCCTCACCCTCCTCCTCGGCCTCCTCCTCCTTGCCCTCCTCCTCCTCGCCCTCCTCCTCCTCACCATCAGGAACATACTCCTCCTCCTCAAACTCAGAAGGTGCCTCTGTATAGGAGGGCATTGAAGAAGACCCTCCTATTTCGGACACGGCCCGGAGATTTTTACCCCGGCTGCCTCTCCCCCCACCTCCTCCTCCTCTAGGGGCTCTCCCCCCACCGCCTCCTCCTCTAGGGTCTCCTCCCCCGACCCCTCCACCTCCCTGTGAGGTGTCATCCTCGCGTAGTCGGGAGGGAACCTTGTGGGCTCGTCCACTCCGAGTAAGTCCTTTGAATTTACTGAGGAAACTGGCGCCGCTGGACTTGCCCATGATTAGCAAACCTGCATTGAGAAGAGAATAAACAATTAGTAAGGATATCAATTAAACAAGCATACAGGAAAAACATTAACTTCAACTAAACCAACAAAAGGCGTATGTCTCAGACCCTTTTTGGGGTCGAACCATCGGCATTTGAACACAGTGAGACTTAGGTGTTCGCGGCCACGTTTGAATGTAAGCTCGTATATTTTTCCTACTCTTCTGTAGTAATCTACTTTATTATCTCCTTCAGTGAAGACTCCGGTATTTATGGTTTTGGGATCAGGTTGACTATTCTGGTGCTCCTCTGTATGGAAGCGATACCCATTCACATCATACTTTTGGCATGTCATGACGACAGGGTCAAAACCCATGGAAACCCATCTCAATTCTTCATCCATTGATTCGGTCGGATCATTTCCCTACAAGTTTAATTGAAATTATAGGGTGCATGAGTTTAATTGAAATTATAGGGTGCATGAGTTTAATTGAAATAGGTAATAGGGAAGTGTGAAAAATTACTTTCTCCATGAACCACGCAACGAAATTTTTCCTTCCATCAGCACCCTTTTGGAGAAGAGCAAGTGCCTCCGCTTCACTACGAGGCAGCATTCCCGTCCATTCTTCTTCAACGAATCGACTACAATAAGAAAAGCGGTATAAGAACTAGGCAAAGTGAACATAACGAATTGACTAAAAGAATGGTGCAAAGGTATTACCTCATCCACTCATCCTCAACTTCCTTGATGTTGTGCAAGATATAGAACGTGACATCCTCCCACTCATCTCGTGGCATGAGATAAGGTTTCGAGCATCCAGCCCTACCACCTTGCCCGATGAATAGAGGCAACTTGGGTTTATACTTGGGTTCTTCTGTATTGTATCGAGACACCTTATTGTGCAATGTGGGAACATGGTCCGGATAGTAGGCTGTCCTGAGGTCTGCCACCTCCTCTAGGATAACTGCCTCAGCTATGGAAGCTTCAATCTTAGCTTTGTTTCCACATTTCTGTCTCAGATGCTTGTTCTGTCTCTCAAGGCCGTACTGCCAACGATTCTGCACAGGGCCCCCCAACAATACCTCGTTCGGGAGGTGCAAAATGAGATGTGTCATCGGAGTAAAGAAGCCTGGCGGGAAGATCTTCTCTAGCTTGCATATCAACTCCGGCGCCTTCTTATGCATTTATTTTATCTTCTTAGGACATACTTCTTTAGCACAAAGCGTGCAGAAGAAATGGCTTAACTCCGCAATCACACGCCAGACACGCTCAGGAACATAGCCCCGAACCATCACCGGCATAATCCGCTCAATCCATACATGATAGTCATGACACTTGAGCCCGGTCACTCTGCCCGTTGAAAGATTGACCCCCTTACTTATATTCAACGCATAACCATCAGTGAACTTCATGATGTGTTTCAGCCACTTGAATGCCTCCATCTTATGATCCTTTTTAAGTACGAAGTCAGCATCTAGCTTGAACCAAGATTTTCGACTGCCTGTGGGAGGCTACATGTGTAGACGTGGTCTATCACAAATATTCTGTTGATCAACTCTAGCATTAACATTATCCTTTGTCTTATCAGGAATGTTGAGGATCGTGTGAAAAAGGGACTCTGCGACATTCTTTTCGGTGTGCGTCACGTCTATGTTGTATGGAAGTTTGAGGTCCTTAAAATAGGGAAGCTGCGTGAAGGGGTAATGTGAGTCCAGTTGTGCGTCTCACCATATCCTTCAAAAAAAATTCCCTTTACCTTTTCCTTTGCCCTCGCCCTCGTCTTCGCCTGTGGCTTTGCCTTTGCCTTTGCCTTTGCCTTTCCCTTCACCGGCAGGCTTAAGAGCTTTCAGCTGAGCAAGCACATCCGCACTAGAAAACGTTGGAATCTCGTTTACTTCATGGACAACTTTTCCTTTTGTGAAGTTCTTCTTGTCTTTCCTATCAGGATGGTCTGGAGGGAGGAACTGTCGATGCAGGTCAAATGCAACATACTTGCCACCCTTCTTCAGCCAAATAAAAATCAAGGCCTGCATGCACACTGGGCAAGGCATCTTTCCACTTGTACACCATTCGCAGAACAGGGCATAACCGGGAAAGTCATGCATGGAATATTGTAGCCAAACTTTCATCAAGAAATTTTTCTACAGATCTCGGTCGTATGTCAACCTCGGGAAGTACCAAGAATGGTGCAAATCATCCACCAACGGCTGCATAAACACACTCAAATTCTTCCCCGGATATTCAGGCCCCGGAATTATAAGCGACAGGAACATGGTCTTGCGTTGCATTATGGCGCCGGGAGGGAGATTGAGCGGAATAACAAATACGGGCCAACAGCTGTATGGATTAGAAGACATACCATATGGATCGAACCCATCACCTGTTATAGCAATTGTGACATTTCCAGCCTCGGCTACTTCCTCCGGGTACTCTATATCGAATGACTTCCATGCTTCACCTCCTGATGGATGTACAATTTTTTTGGATTGTACCTTTTCCCTTCCTTGTGCCACTTCATCATTTTGGTAGACTCCTCGGTGATGAAAAGGCGCTGCAGTCTTTTTATAAAATCAAGATACCGAAGAACCTTCACAGGGATTTTTAGCTGCTGCTCCTGACCATGCTTATCGACCACCTCAATATACCGAGAGGAACCACACTTCCTACAGTACTTGTCATCCGCATATTCATGCCTAAACAAAAGGCAATTCTTTGGACAAACATGTATTTTCTCATAGTCCATGGAGAGCGCCTTCATGATTTTCTTTGTAGCGTACATGGTTTTCGGCAGTTCATGCCCCTCAGGCAGGCTGTTAGCCCATACTCCCAGAAATGCTTCGAAGCAACCTCGGCTACAGCCATACTCAGCCTTGACTTCCATCAGTTGCGAGATGGCATCCAGCACAGACAGCTTGGCACCCTCATAGAGAGGTTTCTTTGACGAGGCCAAGATTTCCAGGAAGGCCTTTGCGGTTTCCTCCGGCTCCTCCGGTTCATTCACTGAATGTGACGAAGGTGTCGGCTGTGCAGCAAAGACATCATCTAGCATGTCTCTAACCCCATCATCCTCATAACCAGCAACGCGTTGTCGTATCACATCCTCTCTACCACGGTCCCGCTGGGCAAAGTTTATCGGCATATTAAAGTTGGGCATAAATCCATGCGTGCGAAGGTGCTTAGTCATCTCACTCTTATCTCTGCGGATACGTCTCTTACATCTGGCACACGGGCATTCTGGCACTACGGAATATCTCTTTCATAAACACATCAGTTTTCTCGACCCACTCTATTGTTACTTGATTCCGACGGAAAAACCCACTATACATCCACTGATTATCTGCCATCTCTGCTTTATTGGAAGCCACACAACAAAATTAAGGATTCATTTAAATTACTCACATCAATATTTTATTTTTTACAAGGTTGACGAGAAACGACATTTAATCCACCTACATCTCTAATAGGTAAAGATGGGTCCTAATCCCACTCGAGAATGTGTAGATTGAGTACGTTGTCCATGCTCTACCCCATTTCGAGACAAAATTTCGGCAGCACCTCCCCGCTGTTCTCCAAATACACGTCTCGGCAAAATGCCGAGAGAATGTGCATCCGGAGAACAACAGGGAGGCGCCGCCGAAATCCTGTCTTGGAACGGGGTAGAGCATGAACAACGTACCCAATCTACACATCCTCGGGCTGCCCGTGGAAAGCGCTGGACAATCCGAAAGAGCTGCGGTGATAAATATGCAATTGAATGCATATTTATCGATGCAACCCTTTCGGACGGGAGACCTAGGTTACGCGACTTGATGTGAAAATTTAATCTAGTGACATGGAAAAAAAGTGGACGAGGTCATGGAATTGTTGCTCACCCTCCGATGTAGAGCATGCAGTCGATCAAAGGAGGGACGATCGTGGACCAACACCTCCAACGTCGACGGTCACTCCACGAAGATGGAACACCACAAATCCTGTTAATTCGACCAAGTAAAAAAAAATTAGGTCTTCACCTCACATTAACCATTTGGCACAACATTATGAATCGACATGAAACAACATGTCAAATTGCAAAAAAAAAATCTTTATTAAGTATTTTAGAAACCAAGTGCCTCGATTTGCTTCTTATATATGAATCAACATGACCAAAACACTAACTTGACCAATATTCATCCGTCTATCACAAACTTGCCCAACATCTAATTCATCTATATTCACAAACTTAGTAAAAACTATCTAGTATGTATCTAAATACCTAATAAAACAACACAAAACTATCTAGTATGTATCTAAATATCCATCCATCTATCTATTCATCTAGCATCCATCCATCTATCTAGCATCTATCTAAGCCAGCATGAACACGAGCAACGGCAACAACGGTTTGTGGGAGGGGGTGCTTACTGGGGCTGGGGGGAAGGCGGCGTCCGGCGGTGGAGGGAGGTGCTCACTGGGGATCGAGGGCACGGCGGTGGACGAGCAGGGCCGGCCGAAGCCGCGCCCACGCGTGCTTGTCGGGGCGGCCTGCGGGCTCCGGGAGGCCGAGCCAGGGGCGGGGAGCCCTGCGACCGGCGGCGGCGCGAGACGGGGTCGGCGCGGGGCTGGTGGACGACAGCGGTGTGGGGTCGGGTGGGGTTGGGTGAGGCCGGGGCGGGGTCGGCACGGGACGGGTGGACGGCGGCGGCCCAAGGGGGCGGAGAGGGTTGGGGTGGAGGTGGGGAGGGGCGCGGGCGGCTGCGGCGGGCGGCGGGGAGCGGCGCAGGTGGAGCGGGCGGCGGGGAGCGGCGCGGGTTGAGCGGCGGCGGGTGGCGGTCGGCGGACGATGCGGGTCGAGGCGGCGGGGTGCAGCTAGCGAGAGGAGGCTGCGGGTGTGGGAGAGAACGAGTGGAGGAGGGTGGCCGCGAGTGGATAAGGCACCCTAGCCGTCGGCATACATAAAACAAGCCACGTGGCATATATGCCAACGGCTAAGCTGTAGGCATAGGTATATTTCTTTTTTTTATGCAACAACACTATTCTTTTCCTAAAAAAGGTTGTGTTTCCACTATGTTAATTACACACTAGCCTTCCTATACTCTCTGTGAAGGGGGTGTCCGTGACGGCGCCGTCCGTGTGAGGGCCGGGGGTGCCGGAGGGCGCGCGGTCAGGGTGGCACTGAGGCCGAGCAGGAGAGGCCAGAGGGCGCGTGTTCGGGACAGCGTGGACCGGCCTGGGGAGGTGGCAGGGCGGACGGGGGGTGGTGGTGGGGTGAGGGTATGAATAGGGTGGTGGCGGCGGCGGGGCGCGGGTAGGGGGAGGGTGGGTGAGATGGGGAATGAGTGTGGAGGAGGCCGGCGGAACGTCTACTACCGTGTCATCGTCGTCCGTGAGGGGGGGGCACGCCCCGGAGATGCGTGCTGCCTCTTCGGACATGCCACCACACCACCCCGCATGTATGAGGGCCCGGTGCGACGCTCCGGTGGCATTGCTACCCCCCCAGGGCCCCCGTCCCGCCTAACCCTGTAGCGTTTGATCACGGGATCTAGCCCTTTGACTTTGCACGGACGGGCTTTGACCAGCGGACCTCCCCGCCCGGTTGTGTTAGGTCAGCCCATAGGAACACTTTGGAGCAACAACCGGGCCAGACCCACAGCAAGATCCCCTCCGTGTAGACCCAACGCGTCCGTTTCCCCCCTCCAGGTGCCGGCGGCGGCGCCGTCCGTGGGGGGGGCACACCCCGGACATGCGTGCCGGGCGTTTGCAACCGCCACAACACTTCCAGACTTGTGAGAGGCCGCCTACACAAGATTTGGCGGCATGCTAGCCCCCGGAGGCCGCCGGCCACAGCCGTAGACGCGCGAAGGGCAATCCGCGTAGAGGGAATTTTTCGGATACTTCTCCATCACCAAAAATTATGAAAAAATACCATCGTTCCTATAGCACATGTGCCCACGTCGTGCAAAAAAACTCATGATTTTATCACGCTTCGAGTATTTAATAATATTCACGCCGCATCGTTACCGCAGAACGTCTACTACCGTGTCATCGCCGTCCGTGAGGGGGGGCCACGCCCCGGAGACGCGTGCCGCCTCTTCGGACATGCCACCACACCACCCCGCATGTATGAGGGCCCGGTGCGACGCTCCGGTGGCATTGCTACCCCCCCCCCTCAGGGCCCCCGTCCCGCCTAACCCTGTAGCGTTTGACCACGGGATCTACCCCTTTGACTTTGCACGGACGGGCTTTGACCAGCGGACCTCCCCGCCCGGTTGTGTTAGGTCAGCCCATAGGAACACTTTGGAGCAACAACCGGGCCAGACCCACAACAAGATCCCCTCCGTGTAGACCCGACGCGTCCGTTTCCCCCCTCCAGGTGCCGGCGGCGGCGCCGTCCGTGAGGGGGGGCACACCCCGGACACGCGTGCCGCCTCTTCGGACATGCCACCACACCACCCCGCATGTATGAGGGGCCAGTGCGACGCTCCGGTGGCATTGCTACCCCCTCAGGGCCCCCGTCCTGCCTAATCCTGGAGCGGTTGACCACGAGATCTAGCCCTTTGACTTTTCACGGACGGGATTTGAACAGTGGACCTCTCCACCCGGTTGTGTCAGGTCAGCTCAGAGGGACACCTGGGAGCAACATCCGGGCCAAACCGACAGCTACATCCCCTCCGTGTAGACCCGATGCGTCTGTTTTCCCCCTCCAGGTGCCGGCGGCGCCGTCCGTTAGGGGGGGCACGCCCTGGAGATGCGTGCTGCCTCTTCGAACATGCCACAACACCACCCGGTTGTGGTAGGTCATCCCATGGAAACACTTGAGAGCAACGTCCCCTCCGTATAGACCCGATGCGGCTGTTTCCGCCCTCCAGATGCTGGCGGCGGCGCCATCCGTGAGGGGGGCACACCGCGAACGTGAGGGGGTCACACTCGGGAGACGGGTGCCGGGCGTTTGCAACCACCACTCAACTTCTATCGCATAGCTGTTTTTGATTTTAATTAAATTTAAGGACCTATATTCAAAAGAACATGACAGCATATTATTAATGTGCTCAAAAAAATACAAACTATATATATATTCATATAATACATAAAAAAGTATGAACACATATTTTTTAAAAAGCATAAAAACATATGCAAAAAAAGTATGTAAAAAAAGCATTAAAACATATGCAAAAAAAGTATGTAAAAAAATAGCTATGCCGACGGCATAGATACGGCAGAGTTCTGGCGGGCGCCGTGCCGCGGATCGGTGACGTGGCAGATATTCCGATGGCTGCCGTCGGTATACCTACGCCGCGGATCGGTGACGTGGCATGCGGAGATATGCCGACGGCCGCCCGTCCCGACCGTCGGCATAGGTTTGACGGCGTTAGCCGCTAGTCACGGGCGGGGTCGCCGGGCCCACAGTTATACCGACGGCTGATTTATGCCGATGGCTGCTGTCGGCATGTCTGCGGCTAGGTCGACGGCCGTTCTGTGCCGACGGCGGCCGTCGGCATAGATCCACATAACCCGACGGCCAGTGTAAGCCGACGGCCAGGACTGGGCTGTCGGCATATCTCAAACTAGGCCGACGGCAGCCGTAGGCATAGGTTTGGCCGTCGGCGTATGCCCGTTTTCCGGTAGTGGTCGGCGCGTTGGGTCGTCATTTTTGTCCGCGTAAACCTAAATGGACACAGACGGACCAAATGAATCGCCCCATTGAAGTTGCTCTTAGTTCCGTGTTGGGCACTAGATCACCTGAAGGACCGACCATGCCCTCGCCAGTCATGACGGGCAGGCACAACATCAACTCGTCCCTGCAGTTCAACAGTTTTTACAGGTGGGGGCCGAGCATTTTCGGCCAACCTGTAGCAAGTTCAAACCGAAATGGGCGAATCAAGCGGATGCCTGCGAGAGATTTGGAATGGAACTCCCTGAAACCGCACTAAAACCAGGGCGTAGCACAATCTTGGGATTTCTGAGTGTTTTGCCGGTTATTTTGCAGCATGCCCATCTGACGGCCTCCCTGGAACCTGCCTGTGCGGAAGTTTTCTAAAAAAAATACTACAAAAAAATAATTTTGGATTCAAGCTCCGGTAAGTCAACTTGGTTTGAGACTCTCGCCTTCTCAGATTGGGCGCCTCGCCTCGCTCCCCGGTGTCAATTTCCGCTGCAGATCCATCGTCTCCACGCTGGAGTACTGCTTGCTCCTCTTCGGGTCCTCCGAGACCTTCCTTCGAGCCCTCAGGAGTGGCTCCGTTCTCGGGTGCGACCTCGACCGGGTGGTTAAGCCCAATGTTGCCTTCCTGCAGGAGTGCGGGCTAGGTGGTTGCGATATTGCCAAGTTCTACGTATTTAGGCCATCGCCGCTCAGCATCAGCACGGAACGCATCCAGACAGCAGTGGCGTGCGTCGATGGTCTTGGTGTACACCGTGGATCTCCGATGTTCAGGCATGCGTTACAAGCTGTTGCATTCCTCAGCGAGGAGAAGATCGCCGCCAAAGTGGAGCACTTGAAGAAGACGTTCAGGTGGTCTGATGCCGAGGTGGGCATTGCTTTGTCCAAGCTTGCGCCTGTGCTGACGAGATCTAACCAGATGCTGGAGAGCAAGTCAGAGTTCCTCATTTCCGAGGTGGGGTTTGAGCCAGCATACATTGCTCATCATCCGGCATTGCTCACGTACAGCCTGGAGGGCCGGATCATACCCCGGTACTATGTTGTAAAGTTTCTTAAGGAAAATGGACTGCTGGATCACAACCGGAGCTACTATACTGCATTCATTGTGATGGAGAAAGTATTCGTGGAGAAGTACATATGCCCTCACAAGGAAGTTGCACCATACCTTGCAGAAGACTATGATGCCGCTTGCAGAGGGGAAGTGCCGACTAGATTCAAATTTACATGAAAATTGGTAACAGTACGGCACAGCAAATTTTTTACATTCTGTGTTATGCTATTCATTCCTGATTTGGTGTTCTTGGCCTAGCTGAATTGTAGTTGTCTGCTATTGATAATCTATTGTATGTTTGTTACATGCTGATTTGATGGTGCTAGTCTAGGATGAAATTGGCAATTTGATTTGAGAGTATTGGTATGCTCATTATGACATTCAATTAGAGAAGAAAGCATCGTACTACTAGCTTGTGCACTCTAAGGTCGCATTGACATACATATTGGATTTACGGGAATCTTTGTGAATGGCTGCTCCAGCCACGGATACCCTTCCTTTCCACCTGGAGATAGGAGCCATGTCAGAAAAAGCAATTCAAAGTACTAAGCACTCTCTGACACATATCCCCACAACATTACATTTGAAATGGATGGTGTCCAAAGTGGAGCAGTGGTTTCGTGGAGCCAAATGTCATCTCTTCGTCGCCTATTTAGTTAAATCTAAGTCTAGATATTGCATAACTATAGAATCTTGCAGAACTTAGAACGTAGGAATAGTATACATGTTGTGTACCTCAAATTAGGACCCAAGCTGTGGTGGGGATGTGCATATTTGTCTGTTCCTGATGTTAGGCTTTAGAAGTTGGAAGAAATGAGATCTCAGCTGTGTGCTTGCAGTAACACAAAGGAGATGGGTCCATGCTATTAATCGCAAAGAGATTTGCTTTGAAATGAACATCTGTTGTGTGTCCCTTCTTTGGTGCCTAGCTTGTGGAATTATACGAGCATACTGATTTTCTGAATGTAGACGACGCGTTCTTTCTTTCAGAAGATGTGCTGAAACTGGATGCAGATGCATGGTGTTCCCTTCTTGTTCTTCCAGGAGATCGATGAAGCAGGGTGCTCCGACTCTGCTATCATATATGTAATTCTGAAGGTATTTGTGGACTTGATGCCTTGCGTGAAGAAGCTCCTACTTTTGTCCTTTTGGATTTTGCAATTTCAGTAAACCTTCTTTCTAGTAATCTGAATCAGAATCAGAATCAGATCTGATTAGTTAACTCTGAATCTTTCAGCCACCAAGTGAAGATATCTATAGTAACTGCTTAAATGTGTAGCCATGTTTGTTTTACTCGAATCAGAGCTGCAAAATAAACAAGAATCTTACAACAAAGTTGGTCATTAATGCTAATACGGGAAAAACGTGCTATTTTGTATTCAGCAAATGCTTCAAGTATCATTGATGAGTACATTTGCACACTCTATCTCTATGTTCTCGATGTCCATTGTAGTTTGCAATGCAATACTCAATCTTTCTTTCAGTGAATAAATCTACATTATTGTTATGTCATTATTTATGCTCAGCAAATGGCTAGAGTATGTACTCTCGGTTTAGCATGGTATCCATTCTACCTAGATTGATCTCAGGTGTTACACTAACATTTGTAGTCTATGCTATTTGCTATATCAAACCAGAGTTACTTTAGGCATTAACAAATGCAAACTGGTTTCCATTGTATGGGATTTATTTTTTAGTGTTGAAAAATATATCTTCAGAACTATGCCGAGCTTCTACTACTGACCGTTATGAAAGAACATGCTAATGCTGGATATTATATTTTTTTTCCATACACTCCCAAGATGGGATATATTACTCGATGTGATGCGTTATCAGCTATATAAAATTTCCTGTCATGAGAGCAGATTGCTAGATCTATTCTGCATATTTTTCAGTTTGTTGTGCATGCTATCTTTTGCTTCATGGTTTGTGTGCTTCAGAACTCGTGTTTTTATTCAGGCATGGATGTGCTTCATAACCCAATACTCCCCCTCACAATTTGTTAGCTTATGAGATGACAACGAAATTGTATCTTTGTTGCTTCTTCTCTGCAAAATTTCGGATCTTTAAAAATTTAGGAAATGAACTATTAATAATTTAATACTTTAGAATACATATTAATAATTTAGGAGTCCTATTGAAGAAATATGTTGTAGGCCTGGTTGAGATGTGATTTACATTTTCCTGTCACAGATCGTCCTCTGATGCTATATTAGCAGTCTTTTAATCTGTGGCCTGAATTCCAGATCGTTAACTCTTAAATGATTACCAAGAGTGGCAGATGGGCAGAACCTATCCTATCAAATTGCTATCCTGAGCTTCTCTCTCCTGATGTCTTGATTGATTTGCTCCAAATATATTTGCAGGTTGCATCATTTTTGTGTGATGTCGGCAAACCATTTGGGTTCTTCGGTATTGCATTAGAAACGATGCCCTACCTATACTCACTAGTAGATAAAGGGTCAAACGTGAAGCACATTAGGTTCCAATGGCTAGCCGGGCCGCTTTCATTAGTACCGGTTCGTGGCGAACCTTTAGCACCGGTTCGTGCCACGAACCGGTACTAATGAGAGTGGTGGCAGGATGTTGTTAGACAGGTGCCCCTCCAGCCCCTTTAGTACCGGTTCTTGGCAAGAACCGGTACTAAAGGTCGTCCTACATAAACCCTTCGTCCATCCGAGCTCGCTCTGTTCTTCCCCTTTCCCCTCTCCTCTCTGTTCTTCCCCTCTTCCTCTCGAGCTCATCACACATTTTGCCCAAAATTTGTCAAGATTTGAAGGCCCCCATCCATTCAAATGATCACAAAGGTTAGCAACTTTGTCCTTTCATCTCTCATTGCTAGATTAGCTCTTGCAATGCTTTATATAGTGATTAATTTGTGAGTTTAGTAATTTGGGAGGATATATATATATATATGTGTGCTAGTATTTGATTTATATGCAATTTGAGGTCAAAAATAACACTTAGTTTGCATATGTAGGTGTGGTTTACTTAGTGCCTTCTAAATCTCCATCGTAGCCACCGTCGATCGCCAGCACCGTCCCGTCGCCGGCACCACCTTGTGGTGAGCCTCTAGTTCATGAAATTTTATATAAAGATTGATGTTTGTGTGATTTGGATATATAGTTACTCGTATAATTATCTTACCCGTACGTTGTTTGTTATACATATAGTGCCATGGTTTTGATATCCGTCCCCGTCGGCCCTAGTCCTTGTTATGATTCGGATGTGGTATGTATATTCTCTTTTAAAACTAGTTGCATTTCGTGTTTATGAAAAATTATGCCCATCAAGTTGACATAGACATTTTTTCTAGGAGGTATGTGAACCGGAAATTCCAACCGACCCTATTGCCGAGAGGTTAAATTTAGTTGAAAGAGAAAACGAGTACTTGAAAGAAAAATTGAAAAGAATTGAGGGGGAGAAGATGGAATTGGAGTTGCATGTTGCCGATGTCGTCGATGATCACAAGATGAAGATGGAGAAAATGCGCTTGAAGATTAGAAAGGTTAGAAAATATGCCATCGATAGTGAGGCTTGGTATCATTATGCTGTTGGATCCATTGTTACCTTAGTTGCGATCTTGATCGTATTTGTTGTTGCATTTAAATGCTTTAACTAGAGAGTTATTTGTTTGTTGCATTTAAGTGTTGTATGAACTTTATGTATGAACTTGTATTAATTTGGTCTATTCGGTGTTGTGTAATGAAGATGAGCCGGCAATGGATGTACGATGACCGATGCACTCCCCAGTTTGTTGAGGGCGTGCATAGTTTTCTGCTTGCGGCTGAGGCAAACAAGCGGGCGGATGGTTTTATGCCTTGTCCATGTGCTCGCTGTAAGAATGGTCACAATTACTCTACGTCAAGAACCATTCACGTCCACCTGTTTAAGTCCGGTTTCATGCCCCATTATAATGTTTGGACCAAGCACGGAGAAAGAGGGGTTATGATGGAAGACAATGAAGAAGAAGAGGACGACGACAGCTATCCTGGCCATGGGTTCCCTGAAGACGATGATACAACAATGGGGGAAGAAGCTGAGCCGGTAATGCGGGGAGAAGCTGAGCCGGCAATGCGGGAAGAAGCTGAAGAAGAGGCATCAGATGAGCCCGTTGATAATCTAGGTCGGGCCATTGCCGATGCAAAGAGAAACTGCGCAAGTGATTTGGAGAAGAAGTTGCAGCGCATGTTAGAGGATCACAAAAAATTGTTGTACCCGAATTGCGTAGGTGACAAGAAAAAGCTGGGCACCACACTGGAATTGCTGCAATGGAAGGCTGAGAATGGTGTATCTGACAAGGGATTTGGAAAGTTGCTGGTAATGATAAAGGATATGCTTCCAAAGGACAACGAATTGCCCGAGAGTACGTACGAAGCAAAGAAGGTTGTCTGCCCTCTAGGGTTAGAGGTGCAGAAGATACATGCATGCCCTAATGATTGCATCCTCTACCGCGGTGAGTACAAGGATTTGAACGCTTGCCCGGTATGTGGTGCATTGCGCTATAAGATCAGCCGCGATGACCCTGGTGATGTCGAGGGCCGGTGCCCCAGGAAGAAGATTCCTGCCAAGGTGATGTGGTATGCTCCTATAATACCACGGTTGAAACGTTTGTTCCAAAACAAAGAGCATGCCAAGGCGATGCGATGGCATAGAGAAGACCGTAAGAAAGACGGAAAGTTGAGAGTACCCGCTGACGGGTCGCAGTGGAGAAAAATCGAAAGAAAGTACGGGAAGGAGTTTGCAGATGACGCAAGGAGCGTATGGTTTGGTCTAAGCGCAGATGGCATTAATCCTTTTGGGGAGCAGAGCAGCAACCATAGCACCTGGCCTGTGACTCTATGTTTGTATAACCTTCCTCCTTGGTTGTGCATGAAGCAGAAGTTCATTATGATGCCAGTGCTCATCCAAGGCCCTAAGCAACCCGGCAACGACATTGATGTGTACCTAAGGCCATTAGTTGAAGAACTCTTACAACTGTGGAATGGAACAGGTGTACGTGCATGGGATGAGCACATGGGGGAAGAATTTGACCTAAAGGCGTTGCTGTTCGTGACCATCAATGATTGGCCTGCTCTCAGTAACCTTTCAGGACAGACAAACAAGGGATACCGCGCATGCACGCGCTGTTTGGACGATACCGACAGTATATATTTGGCTAATAAGAATGTGTACCTGGGACATCGTCGATTTCTTCCGAGCAGGCATCCCGTAAGAAAGAAAGGCAAGCATTTCAAAGGTGAGGCGGATCACCGGACGAAGCCTCACCACCGTACTGGTGCTGATGTACATGATATGGTCAAGGATTTGAAGGTGGTCTTTGGAAAGGGTCCTGGTGGACAACCTGTTCCGAATGACGCTGACGGACGCGCACCCATGTGGAAGAAAAAATCTATATTTTGGGACCTGCCCTATTGGAAAGACCTCGAGGTCCGCTCCGCAATCGACGTGATGCACGTGACGAAGAATCTTTGTGTGACCCTGCTTGGCTTCTTGGGCGTGTATGGGAAGACAAAAGATACACCTGAGGCACGGGAGGACCAGCAACGTATGCACGGAAAAGACGGCATACATCAGGGTCATGCAAGCTACGCTCTTACCAAAGAAGAGAAGGAAATCTTCTTTGAATGCCTGCTCAGTATTAAGGTATCGTCTGGCTTCTCGTCGAATATAAAGGGAATAATAAACATGGCAGAGAAAAAGTTCCAGAACCTAAAGTCTCATGACTGCCACGTGATTATGACGCAACTGCTTCCGGTTGCATTGAGGGGGCTTCTACCGGAAAACGTTCGATTAGCCAGTGTGAAGCTATGTGCATTTCTCAATGCAATCTCTCAGAAGGTAATCGATCCAGAAATCATACCAAGGTTACAGAATGATTTGGTGCAATGTCTTGTCAGTTTCGAGTTGGTGTTCCCACCATCCTTCTTCAACATCATGACGCACGTCCTAGTTCACCTATGCGAAGAGATTAACGTTTTGGGTCCTGTATTTCTACACAATATGTTCCCCTTTGAGAGGTTCATGGGAGTCTTAAAGAAATATGTTCATAACCGTGCTAGGCCAGAAGGAAGCATCTCCAAGGGCCGTCAAAATGAGGAGGTCATTGAGTTTTGTATTGACTTTATTCCTGACCTTAAGCCGATTGGTGTTCCTGAATCGCGGCATAAGGGCAGACTGGATGGAAAAGGCACGCTAGGAGGGGAACAAATAATATGTATGGACGGACATTCTCTCACTGAAGCACACTACACAGTTCTACAGAATTCCGCCTTGGTGGCTCCGTATATGGATGAACACAAGAATTTGCTACGCTCCAAACACCCGGAGCGGTCTGATGACTGGATTACACGTGAACAAACCAGGAGTTTCGCCAGCTGGTTGCAAGCACGTACCATGCATGACACCTCTATTGAAGATGACCTGTACTTGCTGTCCCAGTTACCATCTTCGAATATAATGACTCTCCGGCTGGGGGCTCATCCATGCTAGGGCTCGTCCCGAGATGCCACTCGTCCCACCAGAGGGTCAAAGGCACTCATCAAAATCTTCGAGTCGGCCATCGGTATTCCCAAGTATGTAATGGGGAATTAGGCTAGTCTGCAATTGAGGTTTTCCGCAATCTGTTGTTGTTCCTCTACGGGGAATCCTATGATGATGACCTCACTCTTGTCAAAGTTGATCTTTAGTCCTGACATAGCCTTAAAGCATAAGAGTATGAACTTAAGATTCACAACGTCCAGGTTGGATCCCTCCACCATAATCATGGTATCATCGGCATATTGGAGGTGGGTGACCCCTCCTCCCGGGATCTGGTGACCCACTACCCCCAATAGGTGACCTGCCATCCTAGCTTTATCCAAAATTCCTGCTAATGCATCCACAACGAGGTTGAAGAGAAGAGGGGATATCAGATCCCCTTGATTCACTCCCGCCGAGGACGTAAAGAATGGTCCCACCTCACCATTTATGTTAATTGATGACCCACAAGTATAAGGGATAAATTGTAGCTCTTTTTGATAAGTAAGAGTGTCGAACCCAACGAGGGAGAAGAAGGAAATGACAAGTGGTTTTCAACAAGGTAATGTCAAAAAGTGCTGAAATTGTAAGTAGCAGGGTAGTTTGATAGCAAGGTAATTTGTAACGAGCAAGTAATGATACTAGTAGAAAAAGTGCAGCAAGATAGCCCAATCCTTTTGAGGAAAAGGACAGGCCAAAACAGTCTCTTATACTAAGCAAGGCATTCTTGAGGGTACACGGGAATTTCATCTAGTCACTTTCATCATGTTGGTTCGATTTGTGTTCGCTACTTTGATAATTTGATATGTGGGTGGACCGGTGCTTAGGTGATGTTCTTACTTGATAAAACCTCCTACTTGTGATTAACCCTCACGCAAGCATCCACAACTACGAGAAAAGTATTAAGAATAAATTCTAATCATAGCATTAAACTTTTGGATCCAATCGGCCCTTATGGAATAGCGCATAAACTGTGGTTTAAGCTTCTATCACTCTCGCAAACCCATCATCTAATTGCTACTCCACAATGCATTTCCTTTGGCCCAAATATGGTGAAGTGTCAAGTAGTCGACGTTCACATGACACCACTAAGGGAATCACAACATACATACTATCAAAATATCGAACACATATCAATTTCACATGATTATTTGCAACATGATTTCTCCCATGACCTCAAGAACAAAAGTAACTACTCACAAGTGATAAACATGCTCAAGATCAGAGGGGTGTTAAATAGCATAATGATCTTGAACATATAATCTTCCACCAAATAAACCATATAGTAATCAACTACAAGATGTAACCAACACTACTAGTCACCCACAAGTACCATAGTTCTGGTAACAAGATTGAACACAGATGAACTAGGGTTTGAGATGAGATGGTGCTGTTGAAGATGTTGATAGAGATAGCCCTCCCCAAGATGGGAGAATTGCTGGTGATGATGATGGCGATGATTACCCCCTCCGGGAGGGAAGTTCCCCGGCGGAATCGCTCGGCCGGAGGGCAAAAGTGCTCATGCCCAAGTTCTGTCTCGAGACTGCGGCGCTACGTCTCGAAAGTCCTCTCCCTATTTTTTCTAGATCAAAATTACTTATATACCAGAAGATGGGCACCGGATGTGGGCCTGGGTGAGCACGACCCACCAGGGCGCGCCTGGGCTCCCTGGCGCGCCCAGGTGGGTTGTGCCCACCTGGTGGGCCTCCTCTTGTACTTATTTTCTCCAATATTCATCATATATTCCATAAAAATTCTTCGTGAAGTTTCATTTTGTTTGGAGTTGTGCAGAATAGGTAGCCTGACGTAGCTTTTCCAGGTCCAGATTTCCAGCTGCCGGAATTCTCCCTCTTTGTGTGTACCTTACAAATTATGAGAGAAAAGGCATTAGAATTACTCCAAAAAGCATTATTATGCATAAAAACATCATAAATAACAATACAAAAACATAATGCAAAATGGACGTATCATTAATCGTAGTCTTTCTAGACCGGACCAACTGCATAATCCAGTTGCACCATCTGTCCTCAAAGCCCTAGCGCTCCTAAACTAATCGCAAGAAGTTCCAATCCAACCGGTCATAGGCTTTCTGGAAATCCAGCTTCAGGAAGACGCCCTTATGGTCGTGTGTCCGCACCTCATGGACAATCTCGTGAAGGGCCATGATCCCATCATGAATTCGTCGTCCCTTCAAGAATGTCGACTGGAGGGGGTGGTCCAGTCGCGCAGACTTTGAAGAAAGTGCGCTCGAGCACGTTGATGACCGTTGTCGGTGTCAAAACCGGCGGATCTCGGGTAGGGGGTCCCGAACTGTGCGTCTAGGCCGGATGGTAACATGAGACAAGGGACACGAAGTTTTACCTAGGTTCGGGCCCTCTCGATGGAGGTAAAACCCTACGTCCTGCTTGATTAATATTGATGATATGGGTAGTACAAGAGTAGATCTACCACGAGATCGAAGAGGCTAAACCCGAGAAGCTAGCCTATGATTGTTGACGTGTACGTTGTCCTACGGACTAAAAACCTCCGGTTTATATAGACATCGGAGAGGGTTAGGGTTAGACAAAGTCGGTTACAATGGTAGGAGATCTTCATATCCGTATCGCCAAGGTTGCCTTCCACGCCAAGGAAAGTCCCTTCCGGACACGGGACGGAGTCTTCAATCTTGTATCTTCATAGTCCAGGAGTCCGGCTGAAGGTATAGTCCGGCTGTCCGGACACCCCCTAATCCAGGACTCCCTCAGTAGCCCCCGAAACAGGCTTCAATGACGACGAGTCCGGCACGCAGATTGTCTTCGGCATTGCAAGGCGGGTTCCTCCTCCAAGTACTTCATAGAAGATTTTGAACACAAAGATAGTGTCCGGCTTTGCAAAATAAGTTTCGACATATTGCCATAGAGAGAATAATATTTACACCAATCTAATCTGCTGACGTATTCCGTAGCGTGTCACACCACGGCCAAGCCTTTATCCGAGTCGTTTCATTATCCCACCTCAGCGCGTCATGCGAGGCGGTTTCCTTGGCACGTCTTGTTAAAGCAGAGATCGTGTCCCCTTATCCCGGGATTCTCATCAATACGGGCGTGGGTAACCCAACCGCTTCTAGGACTCCTAGATTATAGGCAAGTCCAAACGGGCACGGAGAGGACACTTGATATTCACCCTCTTTATAAAGGGGACGAGGCTTTTATTTCCCTCCCGTGCTCAATCAAATCCTTCCCCCACCTCAAGCTCAAACGCCCGAAGTTCAGGTCAGGCGCGCCGAACCTTCAGTCATGTTCGGATCTAGCCTTCAAGGCCGATGGATGCCTTCCACCATCACGGAAGAAGACATCAAGAAGTTGAGGGAGGCCAGATATCTGACCGCCGAGATTTTGCATCAGCTGCCTCCCCGAGGGTAGGCCATCCCCACCCCCGAACCCAACGAAAACGTCGTGTTTGTTTCCCACTTCCTCCGAGGCCTAGGCCTTGCCCTGGATCCTTTCGTCAGGGGTTTGATGTTTTACTACGGGCTAGATTTTCATGATCTAGCTCTGGACTCCTTTCTTCATATCACGACATTTATTATCGTGTGCGAGGCCTTCCTCCGGGTTACCCTCACTTTGGCCTATGGCTCAAGACCTTTGAAGTGAGGCCGAAGCTGGTCGAGGGGCAACATGCAGCGTGTGGAGGTGCCTCAATACGCAAGATGACGGGAGCTCCGTGGCCCAAAGGTTCCACCCCAGAGGTGTCTGAATTGTGGCAACAGGAGTGGTTCTACATCAAGGCTCCTAGAAGTGCCAAGTGGGCGGCCCCCCTGTTTTCCGCTCGGGCCCCCCACCACAGCTGATGTCATGGATCAGCAGAGGTCTGAGCTGGGGTCCAGTCAAGGACGTGCCTATACTGCAAGGCCGCATTCGAGATCTCTTCAATGGAGATTTCAGTTTGGTTGCGGTGATACAGATTATGCTGGTTCGTCAAGTCCAGCCTTGCAAACGCCGGCCTCTTCGCCCGTGGGAGTTCAATCCCGAGGGACCGCGTGCCATTCAAAATTTTCTCGGCCTAACGCACGAGGAGATGTACAAGTCATTCTTCAGACCTCGGACGGAGTGTCCGGAAATCACCGAGGACGCGGGCCTGAGTAGCAACCGCACCGCCGAACAGGTACGGCACCTTCCGGCTGAACATACTTTCTCTACTTTGTTACGAAGTTATTTCTGAGAGTTCGCTTTTTGACCAGGACTGGCTAACAAAGGCGAAGTTGATTCGGTGCTCGGCCCCCCTCCCTGAGGGTTTGGAAAATCCGGTATTGGAAAAGATGCTCCAGACCGCACCTTGCCCGGAGCCCTTGAAGGAAGATACTGTGGAGGATAATCCGGGCGGACGCAGGCCCCCAACGCTACCCATTCTAGCCGAGGGAGCGAGCATCTCCATGAGGGAAGGCGACCAGAAGAGGAAAAGGACTGCGCCCGGGGATTCGGAAGCTTCCAAACGGGAGAAGAAGTCACCCACAGAGGGTCCCACCTTGGGGGGCGCTGTTGCCGCAGAAAGTCCGCGGGGGGATCAATTCTCCCACGAGTTGTAAGTGACCCGAAATACCTTTAATAGTACAGATATGCCATTTTTTTCTTCTAAGAAAATAACCACCGCATATATTTTGCAGTTCGGGCCTTAGCCCCTCTCAAATGAGCTCATCTTCGGGGGATCTTCTTCCAGAGATGATGGAGAGCGAAACGCCTCCTCCGGACTCCTCCGCTCCAGAAGCGGGCGACCCTGAAGTGTCGTCGCGGAGGGCCTCTCCGAGTCCGGTGAGGCCAGAAGATAATCCCATTGACCCCCGAAGCTCCCAGTGTCCGGCTCCCGAAGGGAGTAGACAAAAGAGTCCGGCCCCGTCTAGTGTGCGATCGGATGTTCTGAGGGAGTTGGTGGGGCGAGCGGCCATCTCAGATGAACACTGTGTGATGATGAATACGGTGATGGAGAGAATATCATCCGCCGAAAGTGGATTGCATGAAGCCTTTATGAGTCTACTGACAGGCTTTGAGGTACGTAAAAGAATGTATGATAATCCTGCACATGCTAGGTGTGCCCTGTGTAGGTAGTAGCCCCTGAGACTCTGGTTGTCGTCGGAAACGACGACCAACAAAGGATCATATTTCCAGGAAATAACCATACTGCCTTTATGTGCAGGTGATGGAAGCTCCGGTGTCTAGTCAGACTAGCGAGTTTGCCCATTTAGAACGGCAGTTGGATGCGGCAGAAGCCGACATCGAGCTTGTTAACAAGAGGCTTGACGAGGCACAGGGTAAGTGTCAATATCTGGTAAACGCCACATAGGAAGAGCAGCATGATGACAGTATCTTAAATATGTTGTGACTGCAGATGGAGCTGCCACTGTTGAAGCCTTGCGGGCAGAACTTGCCCGAGCCAAGGAACAAGCGAGGTTAGGTAATGCGGCTGCTGTGAAGGCGGCCGAAGAGTTGCAAGCCGAGAAGGCCGCGCATGGCGAGACCCGAGACAAGATGGCCAAGATGGCTATAGAATTAAAAGCCGCCGCCGACCGTTGCCGGGTTCTTGAAAAGGAAAACCAAGCGAAGGCATCGGACCTTGAGAAGGCTGCTGCGACGAAAAAGGATCTCCGTTCTGCTATGAGGGCAAAGAAGAAGGAGCTGCGGGAAGCCGGGATATTGTAGCTGGGAAATCCTTTATGTTGCGGAGGAAATTTGGAGATCCACGGTATGCCCCTCTGGATCGGCTGTGGAGTTCGGAGGATGCGTATATAGATTTGGCGGCGAGCGCTGCCGATGCGGCCAAGTACTTCCAGGGTCAGACGGACCGTGGAGTAGACCAGCTGTTTTGGAGACAATTTCATTCTCCCGAGCGTCCACTTTCATTGACTGACCAATTAGCCGAATGGGCCGAACTAAATAGGTTGTCCGGACTCTCTATGAGGTCTGTTGTGGATCAGCTATGGCCGGGAAGGCCAAAACCGAACAGCTATTTCAGCTTGGTGCAGCAGGTCCTTGACGTGGTGCCGTGCATTGATGCGATGAGGAGGTCGGCGTGCATAGAGGGCGCATGGATGGCCTTTGCCCGTGTTAAGGCATATTGGGCGGAGATGGATGCTACCAATGTTGCAGCGCGGGATTTGGCTATAGGTCGAAAGGCTGCCGAGCACTACTTTGAAGAAGTTCTTGAGGGTGCCCGTTTGATAGAGGCCCAGTGCTCAAAAAATATTATGTTTGAGTGATATGTAATCTCATTGTAAGCGAAATTCTTTTATAAATTTTTATGAGGCTATTTTTATACTTTTGCCTGAAAGTAATATGATGCCTCCTGGGCGGCCGTTTATGTATACATGTGTATAACCTGAAAGATTGCAGCCGTCGGCTTCAACCCTCACACATATGATGCGGAGGTGCTCGCAAAAACACGCATTCACACTTAACCCAACATCTTGGTCCTATTGAGGAGGTGATAGCGGAGCGAGCGAGGCAACCGGACTATAATGCTTTAGCACTTTCACTTAGCCATAGGAGTTTGACAGTGGGGCTACTAGATAGCCCCTGGTGGCTCCGCACTCTCCCGATCTCGGGGTGCGTACATGCCTGGCCGGGAAACAGCCCTTCGTTAAGGTGGAGGAATTCCAACATTCCCACAGGTCATCGAGTGATTGACCAGTCTCACGCTATATCATGACAGTCAGTTTTCGGCTTTCTCTATTGAGGTGTTCGTCCGGATGAACCAGGGCACAATCGCAATAGTTCTCCTGGTGCTACCTTAGCCGGCAAGGCGGAATGTAAGGCACCAAAACACAGGAGCCGGGCAAACCCAACATTTGACCAAAGACAATGATTCGGAGCTGATGCATATAGGGCCAAACTCGCGACGCCGAACACTCCCTAAGGTATTTGGTCTTTGTGGTATAAACCGAGCCTTAATAGTGGCCTTTGTAAGAAGCCCCGTGTGTCCAGGTACGTGCATTGTTCTGGCGTGGCCACATGCCAAGACATCAGCATCCTTCTCGACGGTGGATATGTATCAACAAGAGACAGTAAAAAAGGTTTACGCAGGGTCTTAATCTAAAAAGAATCCTTGGAGCGGGTCCCTGCTGCACGTCTGCGCCTGTGTCTCCGTTGTGCCGTATCCTGGACAGGTGTAGCACGATGATCATCTGTAAAAGAGAGGAAGTTAAGTGAAAAAGTTGTCGTGCAAAAGGATAGTTTTCAAAGAAACCATGTATAATTCAAGATGATAAGAAATTGCCACTTGTCTGCGCGCGTTGAGCCCCTTGTATTGACAAATAGGGGTGTGACCACTTATTTCCGTATAAATGGCGGCGCCGGACTTGATTAGTTGTATCTAAGGTCTTGACGACCTATTGGATGCTTTCGCTTGTCCGGGCGCCTTTAGTGTGCGGCGGCCAAGGCAGCCTCACTCTCTTCGGCACGTAGAGATCGCTTGATATTTCCATGCACTCTGATGATGCCACGTGGACCGGGCATCTTGAGTGTGAGGGAGGCGTAGTGTGTTATTGCGTTAAAGCGAGCGAAAGCTTTGCGTCCGAGCAGTGCTTGATAGCCACTTTGAAACGGAGCGATGTGGAAAGTTAAATGCTCGCAACGAAAGTTATCGGAGGATCCGAATGTAACTTGTAGTAGGAGGGAGCCTGTACAATGAGCCCATGGGCCTGGCGTTACTCCTTTAAAGGTAGTGTTGCTATGGCGAATTTGCGTTGGGTCTAACCCCATCCCGCGGATTGTATCCTGATATATTAGGTTTAGGCTACTGCCGCCGTCCATCAAGACCCTTGTGAAGTGATATCCGCCAATTACTGGGTCTAATACCAGGGCAGCCCATCCTGCGTGTCGGATACTTGCTGAGTAATCGCGATGGTCAAAAGTGATCGGTTGAGATGACCAGTGGCAGGACTTCGTGGTGACAGGCACTTGGGTATACTTTCCTGGGAGTGCCGCCTTGTTTTTCCCCTTGATTACGTGTAACACGTTTACTGTTTTGACTTCTGGTGGAAATTTCTTTTGCTCCCCCGTGTCTTGCTTGGGGGGCTCGTCCTTGTCTTCACTTGGTGTATCCTCCCCCTTATGTACGGCGTTGAGCTTGCCGGACTGCTTGAAAACCCAACATTCTCTATGGGTATGATTAGCAGGTTTACCAGGGGTACTATGAATCTGACATACTTGGTCCAGAATTTTCTTGAGGCTGGACAATTCATCCCTGGTGCCTTTAGGGGCGGCTTTTGTCCTGGCCGAGAGCTTTTGAATCCGGCATTTACTGCCGTGCCCTTCGTGCTGTCTTCTTTATTCCGGCATTTGTTATTGTTGTTGCGCCATGATTTCCCGTTTCCATCTCTAACTTCAGATGTACTGGGGTCGCTGGTGCTACATCTGGCTAGCCAGTTGTCCTCTCCCGCGCAAAAGCGGGTCATGAGGTTTGCTAATGCGGCCATTGTTCTCGGCTTATTTTGGCCGAGGTGTCTGGCGAGCCATTTGTCACGGACGCTATGCTTGAAAGCCGCTAAGGCTTCGGCGTCCGGACAGTCGACAATCTGGTTCTTTTTAGTAAGAAACTTGTTCCAAAGCTTTCGGGCTGACTCTCCGGGCTGTTGAGTTATATGACTCAAATCGTCCGCATCCGGAGGTCGGACATAAGTCCCTTGAAAATTTGCCCGAAAGGCGTCTTGGAGCTCTTCCCAACTTCCAATGGAGCTTTCGGGGAGGCGTTTGAGCCAGTGACGAGCTGGCCCTTTGAGCTTGAGGGGTAGGTACTTGATGGCGTGGAGATCATCTCCTCGAGCCATATGGATATGAAGGATGTACTCCTCAATCCAGACCCCAGGGTCTGTTGTTCCGTCGTATGCCTCTATGTTTACGGGCTTGAATCCCTCTGGAAATTCGTGGTCCAGCACCTCATCGGTGAAACATAGGGGGTGTGCGGCACCCCTGTAGCTGGGTGTACCGCGTTGTTTGGATGTTTGTTGTGTTGCATTGTATGCTGGGGCGCGCTTGCGTGGTCCATAGATGGATCTTGTTGCACCGTTCTTTGGGTGCGAGCCCTTCATTGGTTGCGTGTTGTATGGTGAGCGGCATTGTATGCCGCTCTGTGTTGGTAGAGGGATCGTCCATCCGACCAGATGGCTGCTTTGATATGTGGTTGTGGGGGGTCTGAGGCCTCCTCATCGAATTCGGGTAGCAGCTTCCGCTTTGGGTAGCTCTTGTAGGGGCGATTGTCGCCGTACCTTGTTGCTGTGTTGAGTATTTTACTCCATCTGATTTGGAGTGTGTCTTGCGCGGCCTTTAGCCTTTGCTTCTGCTTTCTCAGACTCCTCGTGGTGGCAACAAGCCTTTTACGGGCAGTCTGCTGCTCCGGGTGCCTGTCTGACGTTATGTCGTCCGGACCATGATCCTTTATAGGATTTGTTTGTTCGGTTTGATTATTCGGATTGTCGTTGTCCGGCAGCGGTTCGCCCTGATCCAGCGCTGGGTCTGTGTGATCGCTATTTCTGTCGGGCGGGATTTGGGGCGGCGCTTGCGTCGCCGCTTTGACTGCTTTTCGAGGGAACAGGCCTTCTGTTGGGGATATCACTACTGGGCGTAAACCGGCCTATCTGGGCCAGGTTAACTTCGTCAGTAGTTAACTATGTTAAAGCCCAAGAAGGCAGATGAGGGCTCAAGGCCCATAGTCGGTTCAAGGCCTGTAGCCGTAAACCGGCGTTGGTATGTAACTTGTATTGTAAGTTAGGAATAAGTAGAGACCAAACCGGACACATCTATGAGCCGGTATTGGGACTCTGTGAACCGACGGGCGTCACCCGTGTATATTAGGGGACGACCCAGCGGCGGTTCAGGACAACAGACAACAACTTGAGACTTAGGCGAAGCTTGTTTGCTCCCTAGTCATCGAAACCCCATCAATTCCATCACAACTAGAAGTAGGCTTTTACCTTCATCGAAGGGGCCGAACTAGTATAAACTCTCTTGCGTCCCTGTGTCCGCTTTAACCCCTTCAAGCTAACCCGTTGCGATGGCTCCATGACTAAGTCCTTTCATGAGGACATCTGCCGTGACAAAACCACGACAGTTGGCGCCCACCGTGGGGCTATCGCACGATGGTTTCAAGTTCTTGGAGGGCCGCTTTGAAGGACTCGAGGGCTACGTTGTGGGCCGGATGACTAAGAGTCGTCGCGGCAAGCTCTACATCGATGATGCAGGCTGGGGCCCCGAGGCCGGCTCAATTGAGTACGGATACCGGGTCCCCTTTGGTGGCATACACGTTTTCATCGGCAAGATCGGTGAACCGGGCCCTGAGCCAGACATCTGCACCGACCTTGTCGAAACGGCTCAGCGTGCGCGATCCGCCCGAGTTAAACCGGCCGTGAAGCATGCCTTCGTGGGTGTCATCCATGGAGGAAGTTATGAGGATGGATCGGAATCTCTATATTAGCTACAAGACGGCCGGATTGGGGGCTGTTCCGATGGCGACAGTATTCCGGACCCCTCTGATCTACCCAACCGAGTTGGAATATTCATGGCCGGCACACAAGCAGCGCCTCATTCTTCGACCGCTGCGCCAATAACCTCCGGTTCAGTAGCGGCGACAGCTCCCGGGGCAGGAAGCTCTGCACGCCCGCCGGCTCAAGTTCTATCAGATCTATTTGATGCACTGGTTGTGCTTATGGCAGAAGCTAACCCGGCGAATCAGGAAGTCCACAACGCGGAGATTGCAAAGGTGAAGGAACAGATCACCCAGGCCAAGGTGGACCTGGCAGCTGAGAATGCCAGGATGACCACAGAGCGGGCCGCTTTAGACGCACAAGCCTACAAGCTCATGTTGGACCAGAACGCGTCGCATGAAGTCATGAAGAGGAAGTACCGATCCCGTTTGCCTTCGGTTTTCGAGGCCAGAGACCTTTTCAACACCCCAGGAGCAGGAACCAGTAATCCGCTGGAGGGAAACCGGGCGGAAGCTCCGGGTACCGGCGCACCGGCTCAGCCCCGTCTGATGAATCCGCCTCGTCAAAACACTGTTATACCTCAGGCTGTTTCAACACCTCCGGGTCACTACTCCAACCCAATGGACAATCTTGTTGCCGCTGCTGCACGGCTGGAGGCCATTCCAATTGAAGGTGACTCGCCACAGGCGGTAGAGACGCGACGGGTCAAGGAGCTTCTTAGGACAGCTTTGGTCCAGCAAGAAGCATACTCGTACAGCCGCGACCGGATCCACTTGACCCCTCGTCCGAGCCGGAGCTATAGCAGGCGTATGGATGAACCGGCAGTGTCAATTAATGAACGACATGGAGCACCCCACGGCAACAACCCGGCGGGTGGTGCTGATAACGCTCAGGAAGTGGTGGACCGGGCCCGAGCGCGCAGGGAGGCCGAGTTAGCCGCACAGTATCAGGCTCGGCAGCTTACGCCAGTTCGTCCAACTATCTCGGTCGAACCCGGTGCTACTTCTAGTTCTTTGGGGGTGCCTTGCCTTGTCCCCGCTTTACGCAATGTGCGCCTGCCCAAGGATTTCAAGGGCCCGCGGAAGGTACCAAATTACACGGCGGATCAACCCCCAGAGACATGGGTGGAGAGCTATGAGATGGCCATGGAGATGCTTGATGTGGATGATGCGGCGTGTGTGAAGTACTTCACCATGATGCTTGAAGGAACGGCCCACACTTGGTTAAAAAGCTTACCGGCCAATTCTATCAGTTCATGGGCCCAATTACGAGCCCGGTTTATCAGTAACTTCAAGGATACATGTTAGCAGCCTATGTCGATAGTGGACTTAGCTGCCTGTGTCCAGGAGGAAGGAGAATCGAGGACTCATTGGGTGCGCCGGGTCTCGCAGGTTCTGCATTCATCAGACCGCATCAACGCTGACACCGCGGTTATAACCCTAGAAGGCAATTGCCGGTTTGGGCCCCTAAAGCTGAAGTTAGGACGGATGAAGCGCCATTGCACTTACATGGGGACCCTCATGGCTGCCTTGGTAAAGTATGTTGATTCTGATAGTACCAAGGATCCCGGGTTTGATGATGACAAGACAGGGAAGGGAAAGAAGAACAGCAACTCCAAAGGTCAGCAGCATCACTCGGCAGGTAACGGTAGCGGAGGCAAGCGTAAAGCGGATGGCAACATGGACTTCGTGGCTAATACCAACGCGCAGGACAAGGGTCAGCGACGCAAGGGTAAACCGCCGAATCGCAGTGGAGCGCCTAACCCTAACCCGGACCACTTAAATTATCTATTGAACCAGCCCTGTCCAAAGCATGGGACGAAGGAGGTGCCAGCAAACCACCTTTGGAAGGATTGTTTCATTATGCAGGAGTTCAAGAATTCTAATACTTTCCGGTATGATCACGGCTCCGGTGGTGGCTCAGGATCCGGGCCGGGTTACGGTGGAGGAAATTCCGGTTCAGGATTTAATGGTAATCCGGGCGGACATAACAATCAAAATAATCAGAACAGCCAGGGTGGTTACAACCAGCAGTAGCAACAGTCTGGTTACCAGAGCAACCCAAAGCAGTTGAATAGTGGGCAGTACCATGTATTCACCACTAGCTTGGACAAGCGAGACCGGAAGGTTCAGAGGCGGGCAGTCAACTCTGTTGAACCGGCCGTGCCCCGTTATCTACGCTGGTCTGAACAGCCAATCATATGGAGCAGAGAGGATCACCCTCCCCAGGTTGATAATCTGGGTCAGTTGGCTCTGGTGGTGGCGCCTCAGGTGGGAGGTTACAAGTTCACCAAGGTGCTCATGGATGGAGGGAGCAGCATTAATATCTTGTACTATGAGACCTTCCGTCGTATGGGACTAACAGATAAAAATCTCAAACCGTCCAATACGGTGTTCCACGGTGTGGTACCTGGCAAGTCAACATATCCTGTTGGTAAGATAGCTCTGGAAGTGGCCTTTGGAGATGATCATGATTCCAGGTCGGAAACATTGACGTTTGAAGTGGTGAAAATCCAAAGTCCATATCACACCCTATTTGGGCGACCGGCCTACGCCAAGTTTATGGCACGACCCTGTTATGTGTATTTGCAGCTCAAGATGCTGGGTCACAAGGGGACAATAACGGTTCACGGAAGCCGTAAAATCGCTTTGGAGTGCGAGGAAGGAGATGCGGCCTACGCAGAGTCGGTTTGTGCCACCGAGGAGCTGAAGTATTATAAGGACAATGTTGATCCGGCGGACATGACTCCATTAAAGAAGCCAACTACGGAGCATGATCCGGCCCTGAAGTTCAAATTGGCAGCAGAAACTAAGCTTGTTGACTTCGTACCTGGTGATTCGTCCAAGTAGTTCAGCATTAGTGCCAACTTGGATCCGAAATAGGAAAGCGCGCTCATCGAGTTCATCCGTGAGAATCAGGACATTTTTGCATGGAAGCCCTCTGACATGCCAGGTGTACCGAGGCAACTCGCTGAGCACACCCTTAATGTGGATCCTAAATACAAACCGGTGAAACAGTTCCTCCGCCGGTTTAACGAAGAAAGATGCAAGGCGATTGGAGAAGAAGTAGCCAGGCTCTTAGCAGCTGGCTTTATTGTTGAAGTTTTTCACCCTGAGTGGCTTGCCAATCCGGTGCTGGTCCTTAAGAAAAACGGCACCTGGCGCATGTGTGTGGATTACACAGATCTTAATAAGGCCTGTCCAGCAGATCCTTTTGCCGTCCCCCGTATTGATCAAATTATTGATGCTACGGCGGGTTGTGAGCGTTTGAGTTTTTTGGATGCATATTCTGGCTATCATCAGATCAAAATGGCGGTTAAGGACCAGGAGAAGACGACATTCATAACTCCCTTTGGAGCCTTCTGTTATGTGTCTATGCCCTTTGGGCTCAAGAGTGCCCAGGCCACTTATCAATGGTGTGTACAAAATTGTCTTCACAAGCAGATTGGCCGTAATGTACATGCTTACGTGGATGATATCGTGGTTAAGTCAAGGGAGAAAGAGACTCTGGTTGACGACTTGAAGGAAACCTTTGATAACCTGAGGACGTACAAGATGATGCTTAATCCGGCCAAGTGTGTCTTTGGTGTACCGGCTGGCCAGTTATTGGGTTTTCTGGTGTCCAACAGGGGAATTGAGGCTAATCCGGAGAAGATCACAGCCATCACCTCCCTGGCTAAACCGAAGTGTATCAATGATGTTCAACGCCTGGCAGGCCAGATTGCCGCGTTAAGCCGGTTTATCAGCCGCCTTGGTGAGAAGGCAATCCCTTTGTATCAGATGTTGAAGAAGACGGATCAATTCGTCTGGAGTTCTGCTGCTGATGAAGCATTTGAGGACTTAAAGCGGCAATTGGCCAATCCGCCTGTGCTCGCCGCTCCCACTGACAAGGAGCCGTTACTATTATATGTTGCTGCTAATGCTCGTGCGGTCAGTGTGGCTATTGTGGTGGAGCGAAAAGAGGCAGGCAAGGAGCATCCGGTTCAACGTCTGATTTATTATATCAGCGAGGTACTCATTGAGTCCAAGCAAAGGTATCCGCATTGGCAGAAGCTGGTATATGGAATTTTTATGGCAAGTCGGAAGCTTAAGCAATACTTCCAAGGGAACCCCATTACGGTGGTCAGTTTTGCTCCCTTGGGGGATATCATCCAGAACCGGGAAGCGACTGGCCGGATTGCCAAGTGGGCTATAGAGCTTGGGCCGCACGGGTTGAAGTATGTGCCTCGGACGGCGGTTAAGTCTCAAGCACTTGTTGATTTCATCAATGATTGGACGGAACTGCAAGCACCCGAAGAAAAGCCGGATCACACATATTGGACCGTCCATTTTGACGGATCCAGGCAATTGGAAGGCTCGGGGGCTGGAGTCGTATTAACTTCCCCACAAGGTGATAATTTTGTTACGTTCTCCGCTTAATGTCCCTTGTACTAACAATGCAGTTGAGTATGAAGCCTTGCTCCATGGTCTCCGGATGGCTAAGGAGATGAATCTAAGTCGAGTTAAGTGCTTCGGTGACTCGGACCTCATGGCTCAATAAGTGTCTGGCACTTGGGATTCCAAGGACCCACTCATGGCAGCATATCATCGTGAGGTGGATATTGTTGCAGGTCACTTTAAAGGCTATCAGGTGGACCACGTGGACCGACGGAAGAATGAAGCGGCGGACGCTTTAAGCCGGCTAGGCTCTCAGCGCAAACCGGTCCCGCCCAATGTTTTTCTGGATGTGCTGCACAACCCGTTGGTCAAGCTCCCTGGTGAAGCGGATTTGGCTATTCCTGATCCGGAGGTTCAATTGGTGGCAGCTCTTCATGTCATTCCGGATTGGACGCTTCCTTACCTGGCGTACATGAACTGGGGCGAATTACCAAAGGATGAGACTCTGGCCCGACAAATAATCCGGCGGTCCAAGTCCATGACTATCGTCAATGGCGAGTTGCATCATTGCAGTGTATCAGGGGCGTTTCTACGCTGTGTGTCTCCTGAAGAAGGCTGTGAAATTTTGCGTGAGATCCATGAAGGAGATTGTGGTCACCAAGCCGGTTCAAAATCTTTGGTGGCTAAACCGTTTTGCCATGGCTTCTATTGGTTAACTGCTCATGCTGATGCGGAGGATCTGGTCAGACGATGTGATGGTTGCCAAAAGTTTTCAAGACGTGCTCATGTGCCGGCTCAAGAATTGAGAATGATTCCAATTACTTGGCCGTTTGCGACTTGGGGGCTGGATATGGTTAGGCCTTTCAAAAGGTCCAAAGATAAGAAGACCCACCTCCTGGTGGCGGTTGACAAGTTTACAAAGTGGGTGGAGGCAGAACCTGTTAGCAAGTGTGATGCGGCCACCGCGGTTCAGTTCATCAAAAAAGTGATTTTCCGGTTTGGCTTTCCACACAGTATCATCACAGATAATGGTACCAATTTGTCCAAGGGTGCCATGAAGGAGTTCTGCGAACGGGAGCACATCCGGCTTGATGTTTCATCAGTGGCACACCCACAGTCCAATGGTCAAGCAGAAAGGGCTAATCAAGAGATCTTGAGAGGCATCAAGCCCCGGCTTATGGTTCCTTTGCAGAGAACACCGGGTTGCTGGGTAGAAGAGTTACCATCTGTGTTATGGAGCATCAATACTACACCCAACAGATCAACAGGATACACGTCGTTCTTCATGGTCTACGGAGCGGAGGCGGTTCTCCCAAGTGATATCCGTCATGACTCACCTCGTGTGGCGGCTTATGTTGAAGCGGACAACGAGACAACACGGCAAGACGCTTTGGACCTGTTGGATGAAGAACGTGACATAGCAGCCGCCCGCTCGGTGATTTACCAACAGGATCTTCGTCGTTATCACAGTCGCTGAGTCAGAACAAGAACCTTTCAGGAAGGAGATTTGGTGCTTCGGCTCATCCAAGATCAGACTGATATGCATAAGCTATCCCCACCTTGGGAGGGACCTTTCGTGGTCAGCAAGAATCTGCACAACGGGTCATACTATCTGGTTGATATTCGAGAGCATAAAGACTCATGTACATCAGAGGAGGAGACCAACAGGCCGTGGAACATAGCTCATCTTCGGCCTTACTATACCTGAGCCATTGGCTCTACTTATGTACATATTACGACGATGTATATATTATGATTAATATAATAAACCAGAACCTCATCTAAAGCGGGGTATCTGTTCTTTTACATCATGTGTGGTTACACGGAGTTGTTCTAAAGCGGCCTTCGGTTTACCCCTTGAGTTAGCTTTTCAAAGCATCATGTAATATCACTTGGGGGCTTGGTCGTATCCGAACCAATGCAATGCCTTTTGATAGGCAAAAGCCACCAGATCACTTGGGGACATGGTCAAGTCTGAACCAGTCACGCCTCTTGATCGGCCTAAGGCCACAGAATCACTTGGGGGCTTGGTCGAACCCGAACCATTGCCACGCCTCTTGATCGGCATAAATGCCATGGTTTCATTTGGGGACCTGGCTGACTTGAACCATAGCTACACCTATCGGGAGCTTAGTCGTGTCCGACCATGGTAACGCCATCTGATCGGCTCAAATAAGCCTCTTTTTGCAAACGGTTTTATCATTGCCTTTGCTTCACAATTTTCTTTGATAGATATTTCTTTCTTTTTGTTGGGTTTTTTAAACCGACAAAGTTTTAAACCGGTTCAAACTGTCAATTGACGGAACACGGTCCATTTTTAATCCGGAGACTATTTGCCTGGTTTGATTTTTTAAACATCCTATTACGGAGTAACACGGTGTTTTATTATAACCCGACATGGTTTACATGGTAAACCGGCATTATGTATATACAGGAGCTGCTATCTCCTCCAACAGTGTGCGTTTATAAACCTCCGCTTCAAGATTGGCCAAGCCAACTTCATGCCCAACGATGGCAGGTATTATGTATCCCAAAGATTTGATCATATTTCAGATATTTTGATTTCACATATGCAGACATCATACTCCGCCGGACGGTACAACCGCGGTGGCGCTTTAAGATTTTTTGTATTACAGAAAATACTTTGGAAAGTTTATCACCCAAAGGAAGAACAAGTTGCAGTAATTATGCACGAAGGCATATCAAAATCAAGAGTATCGGCTAGCCTATTACAAGGCAACACGGTGCCCAAAATAAGATCATGGTTTTTTCGCAAAGGAGAAGCAGTTTAAACCGGCTTCCGGTTCAAGCTTGGTCACCAGCCTGGCCTGATGGTTGTGGGTCATCCCGCGCCGCTTCAACTTCAGCTTCTCTACCCAGCGGCTGGAAATCAACAGTTGTCCAGTCGATTCCCATTAATGCTTGAAAGACAGCTTCATCATGGATCAGCAACGACAATTCAATATCGGGAGCGTAAGTATGCTTACGGATTGGAGGGATAAGATTTTTCGCTTCAGGAATTGGTGCAACTATTCGCTTGTTTTGGTTGTCATATTGGGCTTGATAATGAGACAAGTCTGCTTCTTCAACCAATTGACAAGCTAGCGGACGCACCTCCCGGTTTATTACTCACAGATCTGCTTCACTAAACTCTGACCCGTCTTCCTTCAAGCTGGGATAGCCCTGAGCCGCTTCAACAGGATCAAAATCTGGCACCCAAGCTTTTGCCCGGATTAAGGCATTGATCGCACTGGTTCGAGCAGCAGATTTCTTCAGCTCTTCAACCCGGGCAGGAAGCATCGACAGACTCTTCAGAGTGTCCAGAATCAAAGTGGGCGCTGGATTGTTGTGGGATGCAGCAGAGATGATCCGCTGGGCACCAGTGTACAGTTGTTCGGTCAATGTGTAGGCAGCTTTCAATTTCTTCCGCACATCTGACCCCAACTGACCAATGCGTGTCCCTGAAATATTGCAAAGGGTTAACAAACTGGCAGCTCTATAAGATGGCCGAGTCAATCCAGGAATCAAACCAGCTTACCAAAGATAGCAGCGGTCATGGCATGCACTTGCCGCTTTATGCTGGTCAGTTCGTCTACCACCGGTTTAAGTGCAGCCTCGGCATCTTCTGCTCGTTTGGTTAAAGCGGATTTTTCATTGGCCCAATCCGCCCGCTTCTTCTTGAAGCCCTCCTTAACCTGTTCCATGGCGCTTAAAGCGCTGGTTAATTCCTCTTTTGCTTTGGAGGTTTCAGCTTGTTGGGATTTCAGATTTTCTTGGAGATCGGCGACTTGGCTTTCTTTTGTCTTCAGTTCAGCCTGCATACAGACAGATATATGATTCTGCAAGCAGTACAACAATTGAAGTACCAACCACATAACAAGTTATGCACTTGGCCCTTGGGGGCTAATGTATATTTGATCTTAAATCTTTCAATAGATTCTAAAGTCCCAAGATCAATACAAGTATTCAACTTGGCACTTGGGGGCTAATGTCTATTTGCTCTAATAAAGATGACAATTACTTAAAGTCCCAGTTTAACTACGCTAAGTTGAACCGGCCCTTGGGAGCTACATCAGCAAATTCCGAAGTATGGAGATTTATATTAGCAAAGTCCCGGTTTGAATGAAGTTTCTAAACCGGCCCTTGGGGGCTAGGAGAATTAACAAGATTGAAATGTCCAAGCAGGGAAAAGCACAGGGAAGTTACCTCAAATTTCTCTTTCATCATATTCACCAGACCAGCTTCATAATCACGGCTGGTATACAGCCGGTTCAGATAGCCAGAATGAAGATCTTGGGCATTCAGAGCAGCATAGGTCGCCAAGTCAACATTCCACTTGCCTTTGCCCATGGCAGCAAATTCTTCTTTGGCGGTATGCTTGGATAAAGCAACATGATTGCTGGGCTCTGTACGGCCAATACCAGTAATTACAACTTCATCATCCTTAGCATCACCGGTTTGCACTGGTGCAGTCGGTTTGTCAGCAGGCTGGGATGGACTGGTGGATCTCCCAAACCGGATGGGGCTTCTGGGCTGGTTGAAAGGGCCTGAGGCATCAATAGGCCTTTCTTCAGCAATAAAATCATCATCCTGCTATGGTGGATCATTGGGTAGATCTTCATGAATAGCCGCTTCAAGATCTGGTGTTTTACCCGGTTCAGGGACGATGTCCTCCTCGGCCGCTTTATCTAGGTGAGCCTTCTTGCTCGGCCTAGGCTTGGCCCTGAAAGGAATAACAAAGTCAAATACAGCATATGTTACAAGGTGATGTACCAGAAATATTATGACAAGTATAGCTTACCCAAGCACCGTTTTGAGCGGCGGCAGGTGAGTAGCCGATGACTCGCCAGAGGATGAGTGGGAAGTAATCTGATAATCAGAGTCAGATGGATTAAGAGGTTGACGAAAACAAACCGCTTTAGGACAAGCACTGACAAGCAAATTAGAGACCTTTGAACGGCGTTTCCGAACCGGACTGTTCGGTAAACCGGTGGAGGTAACTACCTGGCCACTATGCCGGGTTGTGCGGCGAGCTTCGTGCTGTTGGGTCTTCACAAGAAATTTGGGATCCAAGTAAGCAAGAGGATGAGAAAATTTAACCTTCCAGTTTGCCTGACGGATTTTTAGTGAAGGCAAAGGGTCTGAATCGGAAGAGAGAGTAATTACCTCTGCGGCATCAGCATGGTTGGCTTCGGCATCATCCTGACAAATATCATCATCAATAAGGCGCATGAAAAATAAGCCAAGTGAGTCAAGCTCTACCTCAAGGTCCGGATTACCCACATCATCATCAGGGGCCGGATCAGAAGATGCAGTGGTTTTCTTCTTATGAGCAGGCCGTTTCACGACTTTAGTTTTTAGTCGGGTTGGTCGTTCCGGTTTGTCTGTTTTTTCTGGCTTCTCCTGTGAAAGTTTCTTGCTCCAAAACGGATCATCGCCCTGTTTAAACAGACATTGATATTAAACAATGACCAGATATATCAATAACAGGTTCAGTAAAAAGAAAAATCAAGCTCTTACAGCTGGCGGTTTGTTGGTGGCACAGAAGGGAAGCAGGCCGGTTCGAGCACATACGTATTCCGGTTCATTCAGCATTTTATTCACAGCCTCTGTGATTTCTTCGTCGGTGAGCTGGATGTTAGCATGTCGCAGTGGGTCATCAACACTGCCAGTATGCTCACAGATCAAACCGGAGCGCTGACTAAGGGGCAGTATGCTCCATGATATCCAACAGCGAGCGAGATCAACCCCTGTTAAACCGTTGGCCATGAAGGCTCTGAGCTTGGACAGTTGAGGGGCGTATTTGCTTCTCTCCTTGGCAGTCAACCTTTGCGGAAAGGGGTGTGTATTGCTAAGCCGCTCTGGACGAAAGCCAAGCAAAGGATTTTCACCAGCAGGGGAGGTGTCTTTGCAATAGAACCATGTTTGATTCCACTCTTTGGGATGGCTGTGCAGTTTGGCGTGAGGGTATGTGACCTCTTTCCTTTTCTGAATCGCCACACCACCCAACTCCGTATTGGAACCATCAGTAAACTCAGTACGGCGGTTTAGATGGAAGCAGTCTGTGAACAACTCAACTGTGGGCTCCTCTTGAAAGAACACCTCACAGAGCACTTGGAAGTGACACATATTTGTAACAGAGTTGGGGCCAATGTCTTGTGGGCGGAGTTGAAAATCGGCCAAAACATCCCGGTAAAATTTAGAACTGGGCGGCTTAAAGCCCCGGGCTAAGTGATCTACGAAGACGACAACCTCTCCTTCTTGAGGTGTGGGAGGGCATTCTTTGCCAGGGACCCTCCAATGGATGCTGTTTTTGCTGCCTAAAGCGCCGATCAGGACTAAATTGTTCAGTTGAGTCTCTGTGACGCGAGAAGGAACCCAGTTGCACTCATATACTTGCTTGGACATGATGAAATCTACAAGATAGGTGATTCCGGTTCAAGAATGCATTGATTAAAGTACACTGGTATGTACAATGTTAAACCGGAGACAGCTCTATCTAAACCGGAGTTTTATGAAGCAACAACATCTGGCGGTTCAACAAGGGGACTAATGGTATATAGCGGTTTGTTAATTTTTTCTACACCAAGTTAAACCGCCGGATCTAAGCATTGAAACAGTTGAGATTGCGGATGGGTAAGTGTACAGAAACAGATTTCACAAGATTTCTCTACAGCGACGGATCTGAAGCAAGTTCAGAAAAGAAGGAAAATATTCAAGGTTCAAAAAAGAACAGTACCAAATCAATGGGCAGAGATACAGATAGATCTATGGTCTTGAGGCATGTAAGTGAAGGCAGATGCTAAAAACTACCGCTACACAGAGCAAAGGTTCACAGGTTCATCTAAGATCTATCATATGAGTACGAAGCAGACGATGAACACTGAAGAACTTGGAAACCCTAGAACGTATCTACGGAGGAAAAGGTGAAGAACTCACTGGAGCCGAGGAAGAAGCAGAAGGTCGCCGCGATGCTCTGGTACAATCAGGGTGATGCAGCGGCCAAGGTTGGAGTAGAGGTCGTCGACGGCGGCGGAGCTCCGAAGCTAGATGACGCAGGGAAGACGAAGCAGAAGGGCACGAAGGGGAAAAAGAAATGACCCTTCGGTCCTATTTATAAGGCAAGGGACATGTGTCAGGCGCGAAAATCAAGGGACCGTGGGTGGAAACGAAGTTGTCGCCTTGATTGTCACAGACCTATTAAATAAAAAGGGTATCATGGATAAGTTTCTTTATAACAGGTGACGTCACGCCGGTTTACAACGACCAGAGAAGATGACATCACGGCGGTTCAACAAACTACAAGAAGATGTTGAAGATGAAGATTTTGCTAAGGATTGACATGAACCTATTCAAATCAATCTGGGGCCTAATGTTGGGGATATCACTACTGGGCGTAAACCGGCCTATCTGGGCCGGGTTAACTTCATCAGTAGTTAACTATGTTAAAGCCCAAGAAGGCAGATGAGGGCTCAAGGCCCATAGTCGGTTCAAGGCCTGTAGCCGTAAACCGGCGTTGGTATGTAACTTGTATTGTAAGTTAGGAATAAGTAGAGACCAAACCGGACACATCTATGAGCCGGTATTGGGACTCTGTGAACCGACGGACGTCACCCGTGTATATAAGGGGACGACCAGGCGGCGGTTCAGGACAACAGACAACAACTCGAGACTTAGGCGAAGCTTGTTTGCTCCCTAGTCATCGAAACCCCATCAATTCCATCACAACTAGACGTAGGCTTTTACCTTCATCGAAGGGGCCGAACTAGTATAAACTCTCTTGCGTCCCTGTGTCCGCTTTAACCCCTTCAAGCTAACCAGTTGCGATGGCTCCACGACTAAGTCCTTTCATGAGGACATCTGCCGTGACAAAACCACGACACCTTCGGTGCGTCCTTCCGCTCCTCGTCGTCATCTTTTGGTGGGTCCACCATGTATACGTCATGTGACGAGGTGGCGTTCCAGGGCCCAATAGGCGCTGGTTCTTCATCGTCTCCTTCATCGGCGTCCATACCGTCGATGTCTTCGGAGTCGAGGTCGAGCATGTCGGTTAAGTCGTAGACAGTGGCTACAAAGTGGGTGGTGGGTGGGCTTTGAATTTCTTCATGGTCCGTACCCCAACCTTGCTGACCGTAGTCCGGCCAGGGCTCTCCTGATAAAGAGAGAGACTTCAGCGACTTCAGGATATCGCCGAAAGGCGAGTGCTGAAAGATGTTCGCGGTAGTGAACTCCATGATCGGTGCCCAATCGGATTCAATCGGCAGGGGCGCGGAAGGTTCGGAGTCCGGAGAGGAGTCCAGCTCCTTGGAGTCACGAGTCTCGCAGAGTACGGGGCAGGTGTTTGGCTCAATCGCCGTTGGGGTCGCAGCCCCCGAGGTGGCGTCCAACCGCCCATCCTCGATCGGCGCAGTTGGCTCCGAATTAAGGTCGCCGATGCGGGTGCGGCCTCCAGGGCACTGTTCGGCGGCAGAGCTAGATCATGCTCGTCGTGACAGTGCGGCGCGCTCGGCAGTGGCTCGAATCCGTCGAAGATCAAGTCCCCGCGGATGTCAGCCGTGTACTTTAAACTTCCAAATCTGACCTGACGGCCAGGGGCGTAGCTTTCGATCTGCTCCAGACGGCCAAGCGAATTGGCCCACAGTGCGAAGCCGCCGAAGACGAAGATCTGTCCGGGGAGGAAGGTCTCACCCTGGACTGCATCGCTATCGATGATCGTAGGAGCCATCAAGCCTGACGGCGATGACACAGAGGAACTCTCAATGAAAGCACCAATGTCGGTGTCAAAACCGGCGGATCTCGGGTAGGGGGTCCCGAACTATGCGTCTAGGCCGGATGGTAACAGGAGACAAGGGACACGAAGTTTTACCCAGGTTCGGGCCCTCTCGATGGAGGTAAAACCCTACGTCCTGCTTGATTAATATTGATGATATGGGTAGTACAAGAGTAGATCTACCACGAGATCGAAGAGGCTAAACCCTAGAAGCTAGCCTATGGTATGATTGTTGATGTGTACGTTGTCCTACGGACTAAAACCCTCCGGTTTATATAGACACCGGAGAGGGTTAGGGTTATACAAAGTCGGTTACAATGGTAGGAGATCTTCATATCCGTATCGCCAAGCTTGCCTTCCATGCCAAGGAAAGTCCCTTTCGGACACGGGACGGAGTCTTCAATCTTGTATCTTCATAGTCCAGGAGTCCCGCTGAAGGTATAGTCCGGCTGTCCGGACACCCCCTAATCCAGGACTCCCTCAACCGTGCTAGGCCTGAAGTGCCTAATGTCCGTCGCCCCAACTATTTTGGGGACCAGGATAATGACTCTAAAGTTTATTTGCGCCATGTCAAATATTCCAACATGAAATTCATGAAATACCGACATGGTCACAGGTTTAAGGACATTCCAGAATTTATAGAAGAAGGCAACCGGAAGACTGTCAGGACCCGATATCGACCCCGCCTTCATAGAGGCGATCGCCCTACCCACCTCTTACGATGAAAATGGGGTAGTAAGTCCCGCATTCTCAATGTCGGAAACCCTGTTCGCCATCAACCAGAAATTTCCCGCCAAAGAAACCCCACCACGGGGTTCCGCCGCGAAGAGCCCCTTAAAGGAGTAAATGTGAGACCTAATCTCACCCGGATGCTCTAGGAGGGTATCTCCCTCCCAGAGGCACGGGATAGCGCACTTCTGGCGCCTTCCATTAGCTATTGCCTGGAAGTAGGCGGTGTTAGAATCACCTTGGAGGAGCCATTTCTGGCCCCCTCTGTTGCCAGAACAATTCCTCTCCCTTGAAAATCTCCACCGGGGAGGATTCAAGGGAGTACCGCTGCAACCAATTGTCGGGCGATAGACCGACTGAATCAGCAGCTACGTCTAGGGCCTTAATCTGATCTAGCAAGGCCCCTTTACGGGCCCTCAGATCAGCACCCATGTTGGCGCCCCAACCCCGCATAAACTGGCGGGAGATCTTAGAGCAATGATGCTAGATATCTGTAGCACAGAATACCCGCGGCGGGTTGGCTGCTGCTTGAACCCGACGACGCCTTACCATTTCAAAGAACCCCAGCTGTAGCAGCCATGACAGTTCGAAATGGAAGCGCCTGAACCACGGCCGGGGCCCTTCCCCTGACGAGAACAACATCGGAACATGATCGGAACCAATCCTAGTGACCGCTCTCAGAAAGCATAGTGGGAACATAATCTCTCACTGGATAGATAGCAGGACCCGATCCAACACACTCTGGATAGGGTCCACATGTTTACCGGTCCATGTGAACCTAGCCTCTACACGGGCTATCTCACGTAGGGCCATATTCACTATGCAATCATTGAACACACGCATCCGGAGCCGGTCAATATTAGGAGAGCTCTTCTCAGCCTCCTGAGGGATAAGGTTGAAATCCCCAGCGACTACGACCGGCATAGTGCAGCGTTCTACATTATCTTTCAGCTCGGCCAAGAAGTCCGTCAACCGCCCGTGAACAGCCGGGCCATAGATAATGATCACCTCCCAGCTGAGGTTCACACGTCATTCCATAATGGACATACTGAGGAAAAATTCTCCTCGGTCCATATCCTCCACCGAAATAGAGTAGTGTCGAAAACATGTTACATTATAGGATAGAGTAGTATACATACTAACGTACCTAGCATTTGGAGCGAGTAATAGATCCACCCCGGCCGCCCGACATGTCCATGTGGAGCTTAATTTCACTGAAAGTTTCCATCCTCGATCCAAGGTTATACGACAAATAAAGAAACAACACGTCCCAATCGGTCGACGTAATCACTTGCGTACGTCCTTCATACCACGACACCAATTCAAAGACCTAGTCAGTATGTTTGCCCATCGCCTGCCACCTATAAATAATGTATGGTATAATGGTAAGATCGGCAGAGCCATGCCAAGCCAACGCATAGCATAATCATCAGCAGCAAGACACTAGCTACTGGCCACAATAGCCCATTGCCGTCTCCGCTGGAAATGGCTTCCTCTCCGGCACCGGCGGGCGAGAAAGCACACGCCGTGTGCCTGCCGGCGGCCGCACAGGGGCACATCATCCCCATGCTCGACGTGGCCAAGATGCTCCACGCCCGCGGCTTCCACGTCACCTTCGTCAACACCGAGTACAACCACGCCCGCCTCGTCCGCGCGCGGGGCGCGGCCGCGGTGGCCGGCGTCCCGGGGTTCCGCTTCGCCACCATTCCAGACGGCCTGCCGCCGTCGAACGACGATGCCACACAGGACGTCACGTCGCTGTGTAAGTCCCTCACGGAGACCTGCCTCGGGCCCTTCCGCCGCCTCCTCGCGGAGCTCAATGACCCAGCCACTGGCCACCCGCCCGTGACTTGCGTCGTCGCCGACATCATTATGGACTTCTCCATGGAAGCGGCCAGGGAGCTCGGCCTCCCCTATGTCCAGCTGTGGACGTCCAGCGCCGTCAGTTATGTCGGTGTCCGCCACTACCGGCTCCTCTTCGACCGTGGCCTCGCACCGATCAAAGACATCAAGCAGCTGACGAATGAGTACCTTGACACGCCGGTGGATGACGTGCCGGGCATGCAGAACATGAGGTTCAGGGACTTCCCGACCTTCATACGCAGCCCGGCCTCGGACGACTACATGCTGCATTTCGCGCTCGGCATTGCGGAGCGCGCGGTCGGCGCGTTGGCGATGATCGTCAATACCTTCGACGACCTTGAGGGAGAGGCGGTGGCGGCCATGGAGGCGCTCGGCCTGCCCAAGGTCTACACCATCGGCCCGCTCCCTCTGCTGGCGCCGAGCTCAAGCATCAGCACGAGCCTGTGGAAGCAGGAGGAGGAGTGCCTGCCATGGCTCGACGGCAAGGAGGTCGGCTCAGTCATGTACGTCAACTTCGGCAGCATCACCGTTATGACCAACGAGCAGCTACTGGAGTTCGCGTGGGGGCTGGCCAAGAGCGGCAATCATTTTCTCTGGATCATCCGTCCCGACCTCGTCAAGGGCGACACCGCAGTGCTCCCCCCGGAGTTCTCGGCCGAGACGGTGGAGCGTGGGCTCGTGGCCTCCTGGTGCCCGCAGCAGCAGGTGCTGAACCACCCGGCCGTGGGCGCGTTCCTGACGCACAGCGGCTGGAACTCAACGCTGGAGAGCATGTGCGGCGGCGTGCCCGTCATCAGCTGGCCATTCTTCGCGGACCAGCAGACCAACTGCCGGTACCAGTGCAAGGAATGGGGAGTCGGCATGGAGATCGACACCGACGTCCGGCGCGACGCCGTCGCAGACCTTATCACTGAGCTCATGGAGGGGGAGAATGGAAAGGTGATGAAGAAGAAGGCACAGGAGTGGAGGGAGAAAGCGGTGAGGGCGACCAAGCCAGGCGGCTCGTCTCACCGCAACTTTGATGCGTTGATTCACGACGTGCTCGCTCCTAGCCGCTCTGGGTAGTGTACCTGCTTTAAGTTTTTTTTCTCAATCCCTTCTTTTACGGAGGAGGCCGGTTTTGAGAATATTTCGATAATCTCAGCAAATTAGTACCCAATAAAATCAAATAAATTTTGAATTAACAATGTGCCAAAATAAATGTAATTGACCCGTGGTTTTGCAATTAGTAGTGCCCGCTCACTTCATTACTCCCCAGATGTCGATTCTAAGCTTTTTTGAAAGATCCAGCATCGCTGGCATTCATTGGTAATAGCAGAGAGCAACGGAAAACAATAAGGTGGTGAAGGTTTTAGGACCAGAAGATCTGAAGATCAAAGAAAAAGAAAAACAACAGCCCTAGTAGCTGCAACACAACACTCCATACAATCCACACAAGCCGACGTAGCTCCGACTCCGATGATGAACTACGAAGAAACTAGGCAAGGTTGGCATCACGGAGGATCACCGAACGAACAACTTGCCACGCGTCATCGTATACCACCTGGCCCCACCACCGCGGCTTCGACTTCACAGCAACAAACTAGCCGCTCTGGGTAGTGTACCTGCTTTAAGTTTTTTTTTCTCAATCCCTTCTTTTACGGAGGAGGCCGGTTTTGAGAATATTTCGATAATCTCAGCAAATTAGTACCCAATAAAATCAAATAAATTTTGAATTAACAATGTGCAAAAATAAATGTAATTGACCAGTGGTTTTGCAATTAGTAGTGCCCGCTCACTTCATTACTCCCCAGATGTCGATTCTAAGCTTTTTTGAAAGATCCAGCATCGCTGGCATTCATTGATAATAGCAGAGAGCAACGGAAAACAATAAGGTGGTGAAGGTTCTAGGACCAGAAGATCTGAAGATCAAAGAAAAAGAAAAACAACAGCCCTAGTAGCTGCAACACAACACTCCATACAATCCACACAAGCCGACGTAGCTCCGACTCCGATGATGAACTACGAAGAAACTAGGCAAGGTTGGCATCACGGAGGATCACCGAACGAACAACTTGCCACGCGTCATCGTATACCACCTGGCCCCGCCACCGCGGCTTCGACTTCACAGCAACAAATAGTCGAGGCAACCCCACAGAAACGTCGGAGAAGAAGAACCGACTACCACGACCAATACCATGCCTCCGATATTGCTCACCATCATCATCGTTGCCACAGAAGCCACCATGCACGTCCAGTCATAGGAAGCACCAGAGGGATCAAGAGCTTCAAGACGGCACCCTAAAGAGAGGAACGACGTTGAAGACGACGTCACCGTCCGACCCTACAGCAGGATCTGGGCTTTCACCCGAAGAACTTGATCCGGGAGTCACTAGTAGAAAACAGGGCTTTGGTTCAGGCCGGGTCAGCCCATTAGTCCCGGATCAGTCCAGAACCGGGACCATTGTGGGCATTGGTCCCGGTTCGTGAGCCCAGGGGGCCGGCCGGGCCACGTGGGCCATTGGTCCCGGTTCATCTGGACCTTTTGGTCCAGGGGGCCGGCCGGATCACGGTTCATCTGGACCACCGTGGTGAGCCTCTTATTCTTATCTTCTTTCTGAAAGGAAAAATATTCTTACTTGTATGTTTACATAGATACTGGTATTATTTTCTTACTTTTATTATTGCATCTTATATAGTGCGATGGTTTTGGTATCCGCCCCCGTCGGCCCTCGTCCTGTCTATGATTCAGATGTGGTATATATATTATCTTTATAACTATTGGTTCATTTATTGTTTATGAAAATTATGCCGACCAACGTGACATAGATTTTATTTATGTAGGATGTATGTGACTCGGAAATGCCAACCGACCCTATTGTCGAGAGGTTAAATTTAGTTGAAGAAGAAAACAATTTGTTGAAGGAAAAAATAAAAAAAATTGAGGAGGAGAAGATGATATTGGAGTTGCATGTTGCGGATGTCGTCGATGATCACAAGATCAAGATGGATGCAATGCGCTTGAAGATTAGAAAGATTAGAAAATATGCCATTCATACCGAGGCTTGGTATCATTATGCCGTTGGATCAATTGTTACCTTGGTTGCGATTATGATCGCATTTGTTTTCGCATTGAAATGTTTTACATAGTTTCAATGTATGGTTTAATTAATTAGATGCTCTGGAGAGCTATATGTTGTTAGATGAGAACTATGTATGCACTTTGGTTTTAATGTGATGATGAACTTCTATTAATTTGGACACTTAATTATATATAATGCACGCAGATGAATCGGCAATGGATGTACAGTGACAGACACACCAGCGAGTACATTAAGGGCGTGCATGAGTTTCTCGATGCGGCTGAGGCAAACAAGAAGAATGGTTTTATGTGTTGTCCATGCACTGAATGTGGGAATACGAGGTCTTACTCTAACCGGAAAATCCTTCACTCCCACCTGCTTTACAAGGGTTTCATGCCACACTATAATGTTTGGATGAGGCACGGAGAAATAGGGGTTATGATGGAAGACGGCGAAGAAGAAGAGTACGATGACAACTATGTGCCCTCTGAATACGGTGATGCTGCAACGGGGGGAGCTGGTGAAGATCAAGAGGAACCAGACGATGTGCCCAATGATGCTGCAACGGATGAAGCTGCTGAAGATCAAGAGGAACCAGACGATGTGCGCGATGATGATGATTTCCGTTGGGTCATTGTCGATGCAAGGACGCAATGCGAAAGTCAAAAGGAGAAGGTGAAGTTCAATCGCATGTTAGAGGATCACAAAAAAGGGTTATACCCCAATTGCGAAGATGGCAACACAAAGCTCGGTACCGTACTGGAATTGCTGCAGTGGAAGGCAGAGAATGCTGTGGCTGACAAAGGATTTGAGAAGCTACTGAAAATATTGAAGAAGAAGCTTCCAAAGGATAACGAATTGTCCGACAGTACATACACAGCAAAGAAGGTCGTATGCCCTCTAGGATTGGAGGTGGAGAAGATACATGCATGCCCTAATGACTGCATCCTCTACCGCGGTGCATACAAGGATCTGAACGCATGCCCGGTATGCGGTGCATTGCGGTATAAGATCAGACGAGATGACCCTGGTGATGTTGACGGCGAGCGCCCCAGGAAGAGGGTTCCTACGAAGGTGATGTGGTATGCTCCTATAATACCACGGTTGAAACGTCTGTTCAGAAACGAAGAGCATGCCAAGTTGATGCGATGGCACAGTGAGAACCGAAAGAAAGATGGGAAGTTGAGAGCACCCGCTGACGGGTCGCAGTGGAGAAAAATCGAGAGAAAGTACTGGGATGAGTTTGCAAAGGACCCAAGGAATGTATGGTTTGCTTTAAGCGCGGATGGCATTAATCCTTTCGGGGAGCAGAGCAGCAATCGCAGCACCTGGCCCGTGACTCTATGTATGTATAACCTTCCTCCTTGGATGTGTATGAAGCGGAAGTTCATTATGATGCCAGTTCTCATCCAAGGCCCTAAGCAACCCGGCAACGAAATTGATGTGTACCTAAGGCCATTAGTTGAAGAACTTTTACAGTTGTGGAATGGAAACGGTGTACGTACGTGGGATGAGCACAGACAGGAGGAATTTAACCTTAAGGCGTTGCTGTTCGTGACCATCAATGATTGGCCCGCTCTCAGTAACCTTTCAGGACAGACAAACAAAGGATACCACGCATGCACACACTGTTTAGATGACACTGAAAGTATATATCTGGACAAATGCAGGAAGAATGTGTACCTGGGCCATCGTCGATTTCTTCCGACCAACCATCAATGTCAAAAGAAAGGCAAGCATTTCAAAGGCGAGGCAGATCACCGGAAGAAGCCCGCCATGCGCACCGGTGATCACGTGCTTACTATGGTCAATGATTTACACTACGTAATCTTTGGAAAGGGTCCCGGTGGACTAGCTGTTCCGAATGATGCTGAGGGACACGCACCCATGTGGAATAAGAAATCTATATTTTGGGACCTACCCTACTGGAAAGACCTAGAGGTCCGCTCCTCAATCAACGTGATGCACGTGACGAAGAACCTTTGCGTAAACCTGCTAGGCTTCTTGGGCGTGTATGGGAAGACAAAAGATACACCTGAGGCATGGGAGGACCTGCAACATTTGCACGAAAAAGACGGCATGCCTCCGAAGCAGTATAAAGGTCCTGCCAGCTACGCTCTTACGAAAGAAGAGAAAGAAATCTTCTTTGAATGCCTGCTCAGTATGAAGGTCACGACTGGCTTCTCATCGAATATAAAGGGAATAATAAATATGCCAGAGAAAAAGTTTCAGAACCTAAAGTCTCATGACTGCCACGTGATTATGACGCAACTGTTACCGGTTGCATTGAGGGGGCTTCTACCGGAAAACGTCCGATTAGCCATTGTGAAGCTATGTGCATTCCTCAATGCAATCTCTCAGAAGGTGATCGATCCAGAAATCGTACCAAGGCTAAGGAGTGATGTGGCACAATGTCTTGTCAGTTTCGAGCTGGTGTTCCCACCATCCTTCTTCAATATCATGACGCACATCCTAGTTCATCTAGTCGACGAGATTGTCATCCTAGGGCCCGTATTTCTACATAATATGTTCCCCTTTGAGAGGATCATGGGAGTCCTAAAGAAATATGTCCGTAACCGCGCTAGGCCAGAAGGAAGCGTCTCCATGGGCCATCAAACAGAGGATGTTATCGGGTTTTGTGTTGACTTCATTCCTGGCCTTAAGAAGATAGGTCTCCCTAAATCGCGGTATGAAGGGAGACTGGCTGGAAAAGGCACTCTTGGAAGAGACTCAATAATATGCAGGGACGGATATTCTTGGTCTCAAGCAAACTACACAGTTCTACAGAACTCTACCTTGGTGACCCCGTATGTCGATGAACACAAGAACAGTCTACTCTCCAAACACCCGGAGCAGTGCGACGACTGGATTACATGTGAACACATCAGGACTTTCAGCAGTTGGTTGGAAACACGTCTCAGAGGTGACAACACTGTTTGTGATGAGTTGTACTTGTTGTCCAGGGGACCATCTTTGACTGTATTGACTTACAAAGGATACGAGATAAATGGGAATACATTTTACACGATCGCCCAAGATCAAAAGAGCACCAACCAAAACAGCGGTGTCCGCTTTGATGCAGCAACCGAGAGCGGAAAGGGCACATATTATGGTTACATAGTGGACATATGGGAACTTGACTACGGACCTGATTTTAAGGTCCCTTTGTTTAAGTGCAAATGGGTCAATCTGTTAGGCGGCGGGGTACAGGTAGACCCACAGTACGGAATGACAACAGTGGATCTGAAAAATCTTGGGTACACTGATGAACCGTTCGTCCTAGCCAATGATGTGGCACAGGTTATCTATGTGAAGGACATGTCTACCAAACCGCGAAAAAGAAAAGATAAGAAAGCGAATACATCATACGATGAGCCAAAGAGCCACATAGTTCTTTCAGGAAAAAGGGACATCCTGGGAGTGGACGGCAAGACAGACATGTCTGAAGATTATGAAAAGTTTCATGAAATTCCTCCCTCCAATGTCAAGGCTGACCCAAGCATCCTGATAAACAATGAAGATTATCCATGGTTACGGCGCAATAAGCAAATGACATAAGCGAAGAAAAAGTGAAGACTTTCTCCCGCAACTATTATGATGATACCATGCCAACTTTGTAACACACGAACATGCTACCATTGTCCGTTTTGTACATGCACATGCTATGTGGGTGAAATTATGATACCATGCTAACTTTCAACTTTTTCAGAGTTCATTTGAAATGCTTTCATGTCTTATGGTTCGGCCCTCGTAATACCATGACCATTAGTCCCTGGCCCATGCCAACTTTCAACTTTCAACTTTCTAAAACTAATAGCACTAATAGAAAGTTTATAATTTTGCTCCTCGCCCCTGGCCCATGACCATTAGTCCCGGTTTGTGCCACAAACCGGGACTAAAGGGTTGGTCCTCGTTGCGGGCAGAGTTTAGTCCCAACTCGCCAACCGAAGGGGGCTCACACCGGTTTATAAGCCCTTCCCTCTCTGCCTTGTTGAGCTCCTCTCAAAGTAAAAATAGATGCCCTAATAGAGAAAAGTTTAACCTAAATTCATAGTGAATTTCTCTAAAATTCATAGCAATTTACTAGGAATTTAGGTTGAATTTTCACTATAAGCACATCTATTCTCATTTTTTAGTAAGTTAATCACAAACTTGTGATTCAAACAATTTTCAAAGAATTCAAATTTTAACTATTCCAATTTGAAAACTAATGGCACTAACAGAAAGTTTATAATTTTTCTAAAACTAATGGCACTAACAGAAAGTTTATAATTTTGCTAACCTAAAAGCAAACAGAATTAAAAATTAAAGCAAAAAACAAAAGAAAATAAATAATGCAGAAAACAAAACAAAAAAACTCAAAAAAAATAGCAACAATAAGTATTTTGTTGTAAGTAGAAACAAAATAAAATAAATAAAGCAACAGAAAGTTTATAATTTTGCTGACCTAAAAGCAAAAAGAATTAAAAATAAAGCAAAAAACAAAAGAAAATAAATAATACAGAAAACAAAACAAAAAAACTGGAAAAAAATGAAAATAGCAATAATAAGTATTTTGTTGTAAGTAGAAACAAAATAAAATAAATAAAGCAACAGAAAGTTTATAATTTTGCTGACCTAAAAGCAAAAAGAATTAAAAAATAAAGCAAAAAACAAAAGAAAATAAATAATACAGAAAACAAAACAAAAAAACTGGAAAAAAAATGAAAATAGCAACAATAAGTATTTTGTTGTATGTAGAAACAAAATAAAATAAATAAAGCAACAAAGAAAACAAAAAAAGTGTTTTCAAATTTGAAAACTAATGGCACTAACAGAAAGTTTATAATTTTTCTAAAACTAAAAGCAAAAAGAATTAAAAAATAAAGCAAAAAACAAAAGAAAATAAATAATGCAGAAAACAAAACAAAAAAACTGGAAAAAAAATTAAATATAGCAACAATAAGTATTTTGTTGTAAGTAGAAACAAAAAAACAAAAAGATAAAAAAATGTGCCACCTATTGCGCACCCACGACCTGAATACGACTAGAAACCCTACCATGGGCCAAGATTCAGGCCCGCAGGAGGCCTAGTAGGCCCACAGGCTCACATTGCACGGTTAGGCCCGAAAGCCTGCTTTAGAGAGAAGCTCGAGAGAGAAGGCGCACCGCACCTTATAAACAGGTGCGGCTCCCTCTCAACTAGCGAGGTGGGACTAAACATTTGGGCGCGGGGCAGCACAAGGCCTTTGGTCCGGGTTGGTGGCACCAATCGGGACTAAAGGGTGGCATTGGTCACGGTTGCCATGAACCGTGACCAATGCCCCCCTTTAGTCCCGGTTGGTGCCACCAATCGGGACCAAAGGCCGCCGCTGCTGAAAAGAGGCCTTTGGTCCCGGTTGGTGGCACCAACCGGGACTAAACGGGGGCATTGGTCACGGTTGGTGCCATGAACCGTGACCAATGCGCCGTCTATATAAGCAAGACTTGTGAAAAATTTCATTCAGTTCTTCGATCGCGCCCTGACGACGCCGCCAGGCTGCCCCTCTGCGCCTCACCGTTGTCGTCGCCGCCTTGCCTCCGACGCCGTCCTGCGCCACCCCGACGCCGTCGCCACCCCGCGCCGCCCCGACGCCGTCGCCGCGCGCCACCCCGCTCCGTCGCGGTCTCTCCGCGCCACCCCGACGCCGTCGCCTCCCCGCATCGCGCCCCGACGCCGTCACCGCCCCGCCTCTGCCTCGCCGTCGCCTCTGCCTCGTCGCGCCCCAGCTGCCCCGCGCCGCCGTCGCCTCTGCCTCGCTGTGGTCTGGGCCGGCACCGCCCCCCTCTTCCCCCATTTTTTTGCAAACACATATATGTTTTTTTCCTGCAGATTATATGTATATGTATGAGTATATGTATGTGCTAAAAAGATAGATTTTTAGAAAAAATACTATTTTTTCTGTTCATGATATGATGATGTTTTTTTTCATATATGCATTTTTTCATATATGTATTAATTTTTTAAGTTGTTAGTAGATATCGATTTTAGGTTAGTGCATTTTATCACTGATTTTAGGTTAGTTGATCGATTTAGTGCATTTTATGTTTGTTGCATTTTATGTTTGTTGCATTTTAGGTTAGTGCATTTGCTAAGTGATATTAAGAAAGGAAGGAAAAGAAGGATAGGAAAGAAGAAAATAAGAAGAGGAAAGAAAGAACAAGAGGAGAGGAAGAAAAGGAGAAATAAATAAGAAGAAGAAAAAAGAAGAAAAAGAAGAGGAGAAGAAGAAAGGAATAGTGGAGAAGAAGAGAAAATAGAATATTCTATTTTCTCTTCTTCTCCACTATTCCTTTCTTCTTCTCCTCTTTTTTTTCTTTTTTTTTCTTCGATCTTCTCCTCTAGCTATTCCTTTCTTCGAGGGTTCTATAGGGTCGAGGGATCGAGGGTCGAGGGTTCCAGGGTCGTCTAGGGGTCGAGGGTTCCAGGGTCGTCGAGGGTTCCAGGGGTCGAGGATCGCCGAGGGATCGAGAGAGGTTTCCAAGTGTCAAAGTATTGAAGAAATCCATGGCTTCATCATTAGCCGGAAGTAACCAGGGCATGACGAAGTCCTCCAAAGTTATTTTAGAATGGTGTCCCGGATAGGATAATTTGCCTTTTTGTATGAATTTCAGCAAAGGCCTTCCAAATAACGATATTTGGAAGGTTCTTGCTGAACTTTGTACCAAAAAGCGAATTATCTTATCTGGGACTCCGTTCCAAAATAACTTTGGAGAGCTTCATACCATCATGCACCTGTTACTTTCGCCTAATGATGAAGACATGGTTTTGATGAATCCTTTGACACTAGGCAACCTCCCGACCCCTCGGCAATCCTCTCGAACATGAGAGGAAGAAGAGGATAAAAAAGAAGAGGAAGAAGAAAAAAGACAGGAGAAGAAAGAATAGAGGAGTTCTTCTCCTCTATTCTTTCTTCTCCTCTTTTTTTTCTTCTTCTTCCTCTTTTTTTTATCGGGAACGAGGGTCGTCGAGGGTCATCGAGCGGTAGAGGAGAAACCCTAAATAGAAAGTATGTTATTTGGAGGGCCTTTGCTGAAATTCATACAAAAAGGCAAATTATCCTATCCGGGACTCCGTTCCAAAATAACTTTGGAGAGCTTCGTACCATCATGCACCTGTTACTTTCGCCTAATGATGAAGCCATGGTTTGTTGAATCTTTTGACACTAGGCAACCTCCCCACCCCTCGGCGATCCTCTCGAACATGAGAGGAAGAAGAGGATAAAAAACAAGAGGAAGAAGAAAAAAGAGAGGAGAAGAAAGAATAGAGGAGTTCTTCTCCTCTATTCTTTCTTCTCCTCTTTTTTTTCTTCTTCTTCCTCTTTTTTTTATCGGGAACGAGGGTCGTCGAGGGTCGCCGAGCGGTAGAGGAGAAACCCTAAATAGAAAGTATCATCGGTGTGAGATACATGTGGCCGTCGGTGTCGGACACTACATCCACGTCCCACAAGTGGCGCGGGCTTCGACGCCCACGTCACTTGTGGGACGTGGATGTAGTGTCCGACACCGACGGCCACATGTATCTCACACCCACGATACTTGCTATTTAGGGTTTCCTCTATCGCTCGGTGACCCTCGAAGACCCTCGTTCCCGATAAAAAAAAGAGGAAGAAGAAGAAAAAAAAAGAGGAGAAGAAAGAATAGAGGAGTTCTTACTCCTCTATTCTTTCTTCTCCTCTTTTTTTTCTTCTTCCTCTTCTTTTCTTCTTCCTCTCCTCGACGCTGCTTCTCTAGGGTTTGGGGTGGCCTCGACAACGCTTCAAGGATAAAAAAAGAGGAAGAAGAAGAAAAAAAGAGGAGAAGAAAGAATAGATGAAGAAAAAAAGAGGAGAAGAAAGAATAGAGGAGTATCTATTCTTTCTTCTCCTCTTTTTTTTCTTCTTCTTCCTCTTTTTTTTATCCTTGAAGCGTTGTCGAGGCCACCCCAAACCCTAGAGAAGCAGCGTCGAGGCCACCCCAAACCCTAGAGAAGCAGCGTCGAGGCCACTAATTAATATTAGTTCTACGTTTTTGCCACTAATATATCCATCTGTCATGTTTGAATAATAATTGCCATGTTGTCAATATTTGTAGAAACTATGGACACCGCCCGAGATGAAGTACAAGAAGAGTTGTTGGGGGACATAATCGCACGAGGAAGTGATGCCATCTGCTCGTTGTTTCTCAACGACACCGATGGTCTGGAAGCAGCTGGCTATGATTATGATGGCTCCGGTGACCTAATTCCGGTGCAAGAAGGAGACCGTGAGGACGGCTCCGGTGACCCAATGCCGGTGCAAGAAGGAGACCGTGATGACATCTCCGGTGACCGAACCAAGTCCGGCCAGGTATATATATTAGTTAAGCTTCTGCTGACTAGCTAATTGATGCATTCATTGTTTTGGTATGTACACATATTATTAAGTCTTTGTTCTTCTTCTAGCCCTCCGGATCGAGCACCACTTCGGTAAAGAGACGAGGCCCGAAGAAAAAGTTGAGCTCGGATGAAAAGTTTGAGATCATAGCAATCGCGCCCGACGGCCAACTGATTGAACCCCTCGGGACAAAGAGCGCATTTGTTGCTCAGTGCGGGGTTTTGGTTAGGGACAAGATCCCGATCAGCATCCAGCAATGGTTTAAGCCGGCTACAGAAGACCCTGAGGTGTCTTATGTCAATGATATGCAGAAAAATGATCTTTGGACTGAGCTGAAGTCAAATTTCACCCTACCGCCAGAGGATAATCCAGAGAAGCCAGTTAAAGAGCAATTAATCAAGTCTTTTGCTCTTAAGAGGTTGGCAGAACTATTCAGGAGGTGGAAGAAAGAGCTGAATAAGTTTGTCGAAAATAATGAGACACCAGAATTCAAGGGCAAATATGAGAAGATCAGAGATCACTGGCCCGCATTTGTGGCCCACAAGACATCGGAAAAGAGTAAGAAGATGTCGGCGACAAACAAGCAAAATGCTGCAAAGAAGAAGCATCACCATCGCACGGGGTCAGGTGGCTACCTCGTAGCCCGGCCTAAGTGGGCCAAGACTGAGAATGATCTGGTTGATAAAGGGATCGAACCAGAGACAATTAACTGGCCAGACCGTTGCCTGACTTGGTTCTTCGGGGCTGGCGAAACCTTGGACCCTGTAACAGGGAAGTGCATTTGGACGAACGATCAAATGGACATACCAGCCAGGAAGCTTCAGCAGTATATCGAAGTAGCGCAGCAAGGGACGTTCTTTCCAGACAGAGAGAACGACGAGCTCATAATGGCCCTCGGGAATCCTGAGCACCCTGGACGGACACGAGGCACGCCAGGCTCCATTCCGTGGAAGGTTGGGTTTCCGGACGCAGGCGGTTACAAATCCCATGAGAGGAGGAAAAAAGTGCAGCAGACCCAAATGCAGGCGCTGCAAGCAAGGGTACAAGCGATAGAGGAACGAGAAGCAAATCGCAGCAAACGTACTGCCGAAGCTACCCCGCCATCTCAGCGGAGAAGTAGCGTGGCTTCCACCGAGCTGCTTCAGCCGGAGCATGCCTTGACGGCTCCTGCCAGCTATCCCGTGGATGCTAACACAGAGTCTCAAAATTGCCACCTTATGACGCAATGGATGAATTTGAAGGTCAAGGCGGCTGTTGGCTCTGTTTATCCTACTGAACCCGGCGCAACTTTTCACTGCCAGCCGATTCCAGAAGGATATGCTAGGGTGGTGGTGGATGAGATAACGGAGGGATTTGAGGACCTCCAGCTTGACCACCCTACCAGTGAAGGGGAGACTCGGCTGGGGTCTGCTCTGAAGACTCCATGCCTATGGCGGAAGGAGCTCATCAACCTTCCGAACTGGACGCCTCCGCCTCCTCCTCCTCCTCCGGTGAGTCAGGGCACTCCGCCTCCTCCACCGCCTCCTCCGGCGAGTCAAGGCACTCCGCCTCCTCCACCGCCTCCTCCTCCGGCGAGTGACGATCAGGGCACTCGACCGGCTCCTTCTCCAGCGCGTGGCGGCACTCCGCCTCCTTCTCCGCCTGCGCCGACGCGCCCGAGCAGCCAGCCTCCTCCTTCTCTGCCTCGTCAGCAAGGGCGGAAGAGACCTGCCGCCGCTCCGGCTGCTCCGGCGCGTCGTAGTCCTTCTCCTCCGCCTCATAAGCAAGTAAAGAAGACAACCGTTCCGTTTGCTCGGCCGGCGTCTAGCAGTACAACCAGAGGCGGGAGGAAATACAGATTTGGTCCTTCTCTGAAGACTCCACAGAAGTTACCATACAAGAGGACCCCGGAGGAGAACGCCGAGATCGCACGAGAAGAAGTGAGGAACTACTTTGAAGGGGTGAAAGCAAAGAAACATCCACCTCCGGAGGAGAAGGTAGATCCAGTGAAAGCGAAGCGCACTCTGGCTGCCCTGACAAAACCACCCAAGTCTCCGCCGAAAGGAAACTATGAGCGCATTATTGGAAAGGAATTTGCCGAAGCGGAGTGATCGGGAAGTACTGTCAATGATCAAAGCCTGAAAGAACGACGAGCTAGGAAACAAATTGCCCAGCTCGGCGAACAAGCGAAGCAATCGTGCCCCCCGCTCAAGGTGCCTAGCGACAACGTCGCTAATAATCCAAGGATGGTGCCCGGTTATAGCAATCTTGGCGATTACCTGCCCGACGATGTACATTATGATTTCATGGAGGTGCAGATACAAAGATACGAGTACGGGAAGCCTCTCGTCAAAGATGAAAGATCTCTATCAACGATGATGCGAAGATTGCATGATTGGTACTTGAAAATCTGCAGAGACTCTGGGGGTAGGAGTACTTTGTATGTGAAAGTTAAAAAGGAGCATGACCTCGTTGGAATTGAGCTGTTGCCTGTTCCATTTGAGGAGTTCTTTCAGTTTTTCAATCAATTGGCCCTCGATAAAACAACGGTCGCCTGCTACTGTCTGTAAGTAGTACTACTTCTGTCATTAAGTCTCTCTATATAGCTCAGCTCTTTCATTGCATGTATTTATAATCATCCTCACTATATTATGCAGATTGAAGATCGCCGAATTGAAGAAAAGACAAGTCGGTGATATTGGGTTCATTAACACATATCTCATAGATGCAACTCAGGTTAAATTTCATGCCGCAACTACCGAGGCCAACTTGCTACGATCGTTGGTAATAAATGAAAACAAAGATATAATACTCTTTCCTTACAACTTCAAGTGAGTGTTACTGTCTTGTGCGTATTCGGTTTCCCTTATATATTAGTCAAGGTTATAGTAATGTAATTGATGAGTTATGCATGCGTGTGCAGTTTCCACTATATTCTCCTAGAGATTAAGCTTGAGCAGGGACTAGTAACCGTCTTAGACTCAAGACGAAAAGATCCCCAGGACTATGCAGACATGACTCAGATACTCGAGAAGTAAGTTAAATCGATCATTATCCACCATATCAGCAACTTTGTTCATTTCCTGATATATCAAGTAATTGTTTTCTTTGTCCGGCAGGGTTTGGAGAAAATTCACCAGAAAAGCTCCGGAACTGCCGAAGGAGCTGCAATTTAGACACCCGAAAGTAAGTACTATAGTAGCATGTTCCGTGCATCTAGTAGTGATTCAAGCGCTAGTTTCATCAATACCATTTGGCATTCTTGCTTATCAGTTTGATTGACCTCTATTTCTTGTAAAGTGGTTGTGGCAGGAACAAGGGAATGATTCCTGTGAATACTACATTTGCGAGTCCATCCGCCACACGACCTATGAGCGGGGCTACACTGACGAACAATATGAAATACGTAAATAACAACATTCACAATTTTATTTTATTACCATCATTTGTGTTGAGTTTCATTCATATATATATATATATATATATATATATATATATATATATATATGTATGTATGTATTGACCCCCTTTTTTAAATTAGATGTTTCGGAAGCGGGATGAACTCCTAGCACCAGCTCGCATGCGAGCAATTCAAGAGGAATTGGCGGCATTCTTTCTTGACCACGTGATCACTGAAGACGGAGAATACTATGTGGACCATGAGTCCGTATGATTATATTTGTAAGAGATAATTATTGTATATATGTAGCCGGTAGTGTCGGATAGATATACGAGAACTTGTTGTTCGACCAATCTCTCGGAGAAGGAGAGGTGGTCGATATCACTTCTCTCTGTATGCATATATGTTCATGACGATCTTCTGTTTCCTTCGTTTGCTTACTAGCTAGCTAGCGTGTCTAGTCCTCTCTATACATATGTATAGTACGTAGCGTCGACCAAGCACGGACATAAGAGAGGACACTTCTCTCTATTAATTATAGCTAGCTAACACAATATGTGAAACACCTAAATTAACCCCCCAAAAGCCCCAAACCCACCCCCCTTTCAAAAACAAAAACAAAAACCCCAGCCACAGAAATGCTGACGCGTGGATGCCTATTGGTCCCGGTTGGTGCCACCAACCGGGACCAAAGGGTCTTCTGCCTGGGCTCCGCGCACAGGCCATGTGGAGGCCAATCTGTCCCGGTTCTGGATTGAACCGGGACTAAAGGGACAGGGCATTAGTACCGACCCTTTAGTCCCGGTTCCAGAACCGGGACAAAAGGCCCTTAAGAACCAGGACAACAGGCCCTTTTTCTACCAGTGAGTATAGGCTGTGAAGAATCCTGACGACGCCTCCAAGGAGGATAGCGACGCCCACGGGGGCCGTCGCCGTCGGTCGGCCAGCACCGGCCAGGCTTTCACCCGGTGTAGCCACTCCCACGCAGTAGGCCGAGGTCGACCCGTACCTCCACTGGACCGCGCACATCCCCCACCCAGTGAGCACGCCACCGCTGTGCAAGGCCACCAGCTAGCCTCCTCGACGACGGGCCTGCAGAGACCAGATCGGGTCCTGCACCCCGCATCCAATCGCGGACGGAGCCTCCCTGCTCCATCAAGCGACAACCGAGCACCACTCCCAGCTGGCAGTGCCCCTCCCGAGCACCGGCCAAGGCCGACAAGTACAAGTCATGGTCGGCCCGCCCGCAACTACCGCAGCCGCAGCCTCGGACCTCTCCTACTACGCGCCGCAACTAGCCTCCGGCTTGGGCAGGCCCAGATCTGGCCGGCCCGTCCGCAACCGCATGCCCCAGCATGCTCGCCAGATCTACAGCCATCCGCTGCACTCTAGGCTATCAGCTAGCCGGACCCACCACACCGACGCGACGAACGCTCACTGCAGCAGCAGGCCGCGCGCGCAGCCACACCTCTGCCCCGCCTCGCGCACCGGCGACTGCGCCAGATCCGCGCAGCCCCGAGTAATCCCCACGCGCCCAAGACAGATCCGCGCAGCCCCGCTCCTGTAGCGCGCCATGGCGCAGGCACCTCGCGAGTGCGCCCCACTCGCGTACCTCGCCTCGCCGAGCTCCAGTCGCCGCCAGATCGGGACGCCCGCGCGCCCCTCGATCCAGTGTGGAAGTGACTGACGGCCCCGCCGCCGCCTACACTGCACGGGCTTTGCCCTGCTGCGTACACTGGCGGCGGCGAGGGGAGCGGCTTCGGTGGGTGGCCTCCCGGCGGTGGGCTGGATTTTGCTCTCCCGAGCCGCCCGCGGGAGCAACGCGAGAGAGCCTCGTGGGGGATATGCACCACTTCTACAATTAAAGTGTTGTCGATTCTAAGCTGGTACCTCGCACTCGCACATGGACGAAACGATTTGAATAACCCGAAAAACTTTTAAAATGTGAATATTTTTTGTACATACAAACAAAATATTGAAAATGAAGAAATTTTTCTAAAGCTTTGAAGATTTTTTAAACACGATTTTTTTGTAAAAGTGAACAATTTTTAAAACTTCAGTTTTTTTAAAAAATGTAAAATGAAATAAAATAATGAAATAAATTTTGACAATGAAATAAATTTTATTTTGCATTTTTTTTAAAAACTGAAGTTTTAAAAATTGTTCACTTTTACAAATAATCGTGTTTAAAAAATCTTCAAAGCTTTAGAAAAATTTCTTCATTTTCAATATTTTGTTTGTATGTACAAAAAATATTCATATTTTACATTAAAGGAAACAAAAAAGAAGAAAATAAAAAAACAAAAATAAGAAAAAAGAAATAGAAAAAAACGGTTCAGGAATCTTCTAGAATGTTCCCTAACCCAGTAAAACCCGGCTAGGAAGCTCTAGAAGGTTCCCAAAACTGGAACTTCCAAGGTCACGTACTGCAGGAGATGGCTGGCCCAATTGTTTTAACATCAGACTACTCTTTATTGCAAGGTGATCATCATATTATCTTTTACAAGCGTATTAATGATCTCTACGGATGGATCTTTCATCCACCCCACACACCTTACTTCTAACTAGTTTGGCTAAATCATGGGCATCACAATTAGTCTCTCTAGGAGCATGCTAAAAAATAATATGCAGGAAATCACACGCAAGGTGATATATATTATCAAAAACTATCGTTGATAGACCGAAAGAGCGACATCCATTCTTCATTGTCTATATCACCTTGATATTGTCGGAGTCCTCTATGCGGTTAGACCCGACTGTAGTTGCCAAATTAAGACCAAACCATAAGGCCTGTGCCTCGGCCATAAGCTAGCGCATCTCCGCACCAATCAATTTCCTTAATTTATGCCACGACGAATCTGCCATTCGAGTCTCTGATGACATCTCGCCATAAGCGCCTTTGAGTAAGTCTTGGTAAAAAGCCCCATCCACATTTAGCTTCACATAGTTGCTCCTTGGTGTTTCCCAACCATGTCACTTCATCATCGCCTTTGCATCGCTCGCCATAGTATAGCAACCAAAACTCTGATTTTCATTACTATGAACTTAGCTTCCTGGACCTTTCTATTATGCATTAATTTTCTCCTCTCCCACATAAATACCAGGAACCAATAGCAATTACTTCCGTTGAATTTCCCACACCAAGGACCACACATTCTTCAGCTGGTTCTAGCAATAAATATTCTAGCACAACTTCTCCCGCATGATCAACAACGCGTACTTTATCCATAGCAAAGTCCAAACCCAGTAATTGTCATATATCTTAAGCTTTTGCACAAGTGAATAACATGTGCTTGGTATCCTCCAGATGGCCGACCCAATTGATCACGCACCTGTGCGTTTTGTCGACCATTAGACGCAGGGAGGGTCAAATAGGATTTCCAGACTCATGCGTCCTATCTCTCACGTGCCATCTGATCTGGGCTGGACTGGACTGGGCCGGGCTAGAGAATATTCAACGCACTGTGATCTAAATAAATAATCAAAGTAAACCCTCTTACAAACATGAGCCATCTCCCGAAATCACTAGTTGAGGAGTACTCGTTGCAAAGATCACTCCAACTCCCCAGGTTGCGACAAGTGGGGAGTTTTCCCTTTTTTCGTAGATCCGTTTATTCAAAACATTTTATCACTCAAACCGTGCGTCCAAATCTCAAACCGTTTTCAACGTTGGATTCCTCGCATCGAGATCTTTAAAACTAGATCCCATGTTGATAGGTTTGGATGAGCTTTTTTTCACAAAAAAACCAGACAAAAAAAAACTGGACCGGGAGCATGGGTTTTCCCCCTTTCGAAAAGAGGCACGCCCGTGCGTCTCACGAAATCACAACCGTGCCTCTCGCGAAAGGAAAAAAACGCGTTTTTTTTTTCGTTTCCAAGGAGGCACGGCCGTGACTTTCGCTAAAGCACACCCGTGCCTCTCGCGGAAGCAAAACCGTGACTCTCGCGAAAGGAAAGAAAACAAAAAAACACGTTTTTTGTCGTTTCCGAGAGGCACAGCCGTGACTCTCGCGAAAGCACAACCGTATCTCTTGCGGAAGCAAAACCATGACTCCTGTGAAAGGAAAAAAAACAGAAAACGCGTTTTTTTCGTTTCCAATAGGCACGGCGTGTCTCTCGCGAAAGAAAAACCGTGGCTCTCACGAAAGCAAAATTGTGACTCTCGTGAAAGGGAAAAAATAAAATGCGTTTTCTCGCGTAAAAAAGTTTTTTTCGATTTTTTTGTTGAAAAGCTAAGGAAGACCGGTGGAAAACCAGAACATCAAAAAAACCCAAAAAAAACTGTTTAAATAGCAGAAAACACGTGCAGAAAAATAAAAAAATAAAATCCGGAGGGAGCGCCCAGAGCACGACACTTGGCAAATGGCTGAGAGCGCGCCAAGTGGCGCTGATTGTTGCGAGGCTCCAGAAGGAGCGCTCGTTAACTAGTGGCTCCCGCCATCTCCCCCTAAAAAAATGAGCCATCTGAAATTGTCTTAAAAAAATGAGCCATCTAAACAAAAACTTTAAAAAATTAACATGAGCATCCGTATCTGTACACGTTCGTCGAGTGGAGTAATGTTGATCAATATTTTTTGCAGTCATGCAAATTGATCACAAAAACATGGTCATACTTTTTTCGGGCAAATTTAACTCGATTGTGAATTTTACGGAATAGTGTCCAGTACTTTTACCATCTCGCATCGTCTTATACTATCAATTTGGCTCTCTTTTGTGTAAAGTTCGGATTTGTCTACTTGCATGTGCATCTTCTTTTCCCTGAATGATTGATCATCATCACATAAAATCGGCAGTTGGTAGTAGCTTGCTAGGACCTATAGGTACGCATAGGCTTAGTCTGGCTATGGCTAGGACCTATAGGTACACTTGAGAATCTTGATTCATTATGGAAGAGACCACAAAATAGTGTAAGATTCCATAGGGAAAATAGTGTAAGATTCTATAGGAAAACATGGATCATATAGAGTAGTAGTAAGTGTGGACAAATCACCATGTTTGCTGACCAAATCAACAAACTTGAGACACCATCTTTCCTTTTTTGGGTGTCTGCTCCAACCCGCTAGCTAGCAAACGTTTGCTGACTAGTCGTGTGCTTTGTTTTGGCATATGTGTTGTTCATTTGCTAGGCAGGTCTACATAGACTTTTGATCCGTATTTTGCTTTTAATATAATGGATATGGATATATAGATAGAAGATACATAGATATATAGATAAAGTAGAATGGATAGATAGATAATAGATATAATAGATAGATAGATAAATACATAGACTTTGAGCATGTAAAGGTCCAACCCGCCGCCCGACATGTCCATGTGGAGCTTCCACTGGAAGTTTCCATCCTCAATCGAAAGATATACGTCAATAAAGAAATCTCAGTTCAGTCTACGGTATGTTTCCCCATCGCCATTGCTGCCCTATTGTGCCACCTATAAATAATGTATGGCAAGGTCGTCAGAGCCATGCCAAGAAATGCATAGCATCCTCAGCAGCAACAACAACACAATAGGGCACAAAATCCCATTGCCGTCTCCGCTGGAAATGGGTTCATCTTCAGCATTGGGCGAGAAAGCACACGTCGTGTGCCTGCCGGCGGCCGCGCAAGGGCACATCAACCCAATGCTCGACGTGGCCAAGATGCTCCACGCCCGCGGCTTCTACATCACCTTCGTCAACACCGAGTATGACCACGCCCGCCTTGTCCATGCGCAGGGCGCGGCCGCGGTGGCCGGTGTCCCGGGGTTCCGCTTCGCCACCATTCCGGACGGCATGTCACGGTCCGACAACAACGTCACGCATGATGTCCCGTCAATCTGCAAGGCCATCGCGGAGGTCTGCCTTGGGCCCTTCCGCCGCCTCCTCGCGGACCTCAACGACCCGGCAACGGGCCACCCGCCCGTGACCTGCATCCTCTCCGACGTCGTGATGGACTTCTCCATGGAAGCAGCCAGGGAGCTCGGCCTCCCCTATGTCCAGCTATGGGCAACCAGCGCCGTCAGCTTTGTCGCTCTCCGGCACTGCCGCCTCCTCTTCGACCGTGGCCTCGCACCAATCAAGGACTTCAAGCAGCTGACGAACGAGTACCTTGACACGCCAGTGGAAGACTTGCCGGGCCTGCGGAACATGAGGTTCAGGGACTTCCCGACCTTCATACGCAGTCCGGACCCGGACGACTACATGTTGCATTTCACGCTCGGGATCGTAGAGCGCGCGGTCGGCGCGTCGGCACTGATCATCAACACCTTCGATGACCTCGAGGGAGAGGCGGTGGCGGCTATGGAGGCGCTCGGCCTGCCCAAGGTCTACACCATTGGCCCGCTCCCGCTGCTGGCGCCGAGCTCAAACATCAGCATGAGCTTGTGGAAGCAGCAGGAGGAGTGCCTGCCGTGGCTCGACGACAAGGAGCCTGGCTCCGTTGTGTACGTGAACTTCGGCAGCACCACCATAATGACCAACGAGCAGCTGGTAGAGTTCGCCTGGGGCCTAGCCATGAGTGGCAGGCATTTCCTCTGGATCATCCGTCCCGACCTCATCAGGGGTGACACCGCGGTACTTCCCCCGGAGTTCTCGGTCGAAACCGCTGAGCGTGGTCTCATTTCCTCCTGGTGCCCGCAGCAGCAGGTGTTGAATCACCCAGCAGTGGGCGTGTTCCTAACACATAGCGGCTGGAACTCGACACTGGATAGCATGTGTGGCGGCGTGCCCGTCATCAGCTGGCCATTCTTCGCAGACCACCAGACCATCTGCCGGTACCAATGCACTGAATGGGGCGTTGGCATGGAGATCGACAGCGATGTTCGACGTGACACCGTGTCAGGACTTATCACGGAGGTCATGGAGGGGGAGAATGGCAAGGTGATGAAGAAGAAGGCGCATGAGTGGAGGGAAAAGGCGGTCAAGGCGACCAAGCCCGGCGGCTCGTCTCGCCGCAACTTCGAAGAGTTGATCCATGAGGTGCTAGCTCCTACTCCTCGCCGCTCTGCATAAAGAAATAATAGTGTACCTGCTCCAAGGTTTCTCAATCCCGGTTTTTTGGAGGAGGCCGGAAAATCCCTTCTTTTGGAGGAGGTCGTAAGAACCAGTTTTGAGAATATCTCGGTAATTACCGCCCAATAAAATTCAATAAATTGTGAATTTAGAAACTTTGGTGCCAAAAATAAATGTAATTGCCCCGTGGTTTTGTGATTAGTTGTTTTTGTCCCGGTGGCCCGCCCACTTCGTTACTTCCCACAAGTCCATTCTAACCTGGTACCCGGCGCATGGACGAAACGGTCACTAACTACCACACCAAGGACTGTGAAGTAGCAACGATTGCGTACACACCTTATTTGAACCTATTCAGTGCTCAAATCAAAATTTGGTTGAAATTTTTTCGACGGTACCAGTAATTCTCGAAAGGGAACGCAAAAGCCGGAAACCAGTCAGTTTTTGTAAATACCTAACGGTAAAAAAAACTGGACATGATCCATGAGATAATTTATGAGGAGGACACACCACCGTCTTTTTAACTACAGGAGGGAGTGATGTGTGAGTGGGAGTGTAATTCCGGTTTCAACAAGGTGTCAATGTTTATGCTTAGCAATCCCATTTTGTTTGGGCGTGTGCATATGCCGCACTGTGTTGTGCCCCCCAACCTCCCCAATTGGATTGGATATCATGACCTTTTGTAATGAGAAGCGTTTGATCTGTGTTTGAAAGGTGTAGAAGACTTGCTCAACATCTGATTTATGTTTGAAAGGTGGATGCAAGAGGAGGGTCCCTGTTCGAGAGGAGAAGTGGTAACACGGTTAGAGGCATAATAAGGGAGTTGATAAATTTTACCACATTGACACGAATCAGATAGATGACGCATGACTTAAGACAAACTTTTGCTGGAACAAATGAGGAAGTGGTAACTCAGTTCACTCGCTCTCTAAGATGATACAGCAGATTAGAGACACAAGAGAGGAAGAGAGGAAGGCCCCCGCGTCGTCTCCCCAGGAGGCGACTCGAGCGGAACCAGGGCCACCGCCGCCAGCCCCTCTTTCTCCAGCGCCTCCCCTCGCCGCTGCCGGCTAACGTCGCCGGGCGAAGCCCGCCGGCAGCTGGCAGCGGCGGGCGCAGCCCCCGTGAGGCTCCCCCTCCTCCCTAGTCTGTCCGCTCCTCGCCCCCACGACGGCGACTCGATTTGCGCCCCCGTCCCCGATCTGCGGTGCCCGCGCGTTGCCCGGCCTACCCCCTTCCTCTCCAACCCGTGGGGGGCGCCGGCTGGCCAGATTCGCTCGGCCGTAGCTGGTCTCATGGCGGTTGCGCTTCTGCGCCAGATCTGGCGGGTTCGGGTGGCCTCGCCGACCAGCTCCCCGTGCTCTCTCGTTGCGTCCTCGCGCTGGCCGCCGTGCACCTCGTCCTTGCCTTGGTATTTGTGCGGCAGTCCGGTGTGTTGCTGCTTCTCTGGCCCTCCGTAGCTCGCTTCGCAGCTCCTGGCTGCCTAGGCTAATGGGCTACGGTGGTGGTTGGCTGACTTGCTCCGGTTGTGAGGTGGAGGAGGCATTGCCGGGTGAAAACCTCATCGACGGTGACGGCTGCTGCCGCCATTTTCCCTTCTTGAAGGCGTCAATTTTGGCATTGTTTCCCTCCCTCCCAAGCTCTCAGATCCCGAGAGAAATCTTGGACCCGGGGTTCCCCGTGTCAGATGGTGTCGACGCCTCTACGCCGTTTCCTCCTTGGGGGCATCTTCTTGGATTACTTCTGCTTCGGGTGGACTCGCCTCTTGCTGCTTCATCTCCACCTCGGCTTCGATCTTGGCTGGTCATTGTTCTTGGCGACTCAAGTGGAGCTTGCTTGGACGTCCTGGGGTGGCCTCGACGACACGCTGCCCTTCGACCTCGGCGGTAGTACACCGGTGCTGCGCCCTTCGGTCTCGGTGGTGCATTGCCTTCTCGGCTTCGCCGGCGGCACACCGGTGCCGCCGCTCGAACTTGGCTATCCGATGCCCTTCGTTCGCGTCAGTGATGCTTCTTGATATGCTTCTACTTTGGTGTCGCCATTCCGCAGGGCTGTGCTTCATGGTGGCCCGGATGACGTTTTGCGTGGACATCCTGGGGTGGCCTTCCGCAGCACGCTGCCCTTCGACCTCGGCGGCGGTACACCGGTGCCGCACCCTTCAGTCTCGGTGGTGCGTTGTACTTTGGCTTTGCCGGCGCACACCGGTGTCGCCGCACGAACTCGGCTATCCGACGCCCTTCGTTCGTGCCATAATGTTCCATTGCGAGTTGTTGTTGTTGTGGTGGTGGTGCCCATCTTTTTCTCCCTAGGTCTGGTTGTGGTTCATTGTCAATGGTGGAGCAAGCTGCTCAGCGGAGCTCGCTACCCGAGATGTCGGCTTTCAAGGGTTTCGGTTTGGTTCTGTTGCCAACCTTCCCCTCCATTTGTTTCTCTTTCTAGTTTTGGGCTTTCTCTTGATGCCTTCCCCTGTAATTTCTTTTTTCGCCTTTGTGCGCTTACATGTATCTGTACTGACTGCCAAGTCACCTTCGAGTTGGAATATAACAAACGGTGGGGCTTTTTGCCCCCCGGTCAATCTCGAAAAAAAAATGACGCACTCAATTACGTTATTTTATCAATGACCAAGACGTTGGTGCCATTGACACAAAGAAATCCTAACGCTAGATGAAGCTTCATGTGAACATGGTGCTGCTTACGACCGGCGACAAGGAGTTGGCTAGAGGCTGCCGCTGCGCGAACAACCTTCTTTTTACCCCACCCTTCACATTGAAACATGAAGAGTGAAATTCCATGGAAAAATAAGATCATTATATACAGATCTATAAATTGAGAAGATATTTTGGTGGATACTTGGAATGTGCAAAATATTCGTCAGTGCAGGAGAAATATTTGAGCTAGGAAGTTTTAAGTGGCCAATACAAGAGATGGGCAAGCATTCCCCATTTGCTACCCGCACCTGATCCTTCCATTATATGTAGCTCGTGTGCACAACCAGATGGTCCAAGTCACTAGTAAGGTGATCCGTGGCCCCAGTGTCTGTCTACAGGTTCGCGTCACCATGTCTAGTGGAAGCAAAGTTGCCAATGCAATAGTTTTCTGCCGGGTTGTTGTGGTTGAAGCGCTTGCCCTATCAACGTTATCTTCCCTCGTCCCGATAGACACCCCCATGTCGGTGATCATTGTTACGGGAGTTGCCATGGTTGCAGTTATATTGTCTTAAAAAATTTGTGAGATACTTCATTATCACTTTATGTTATGTTGAACTTAATACAATGATGCTATTTGTTATTTGAACTGTAATTCTCTATGGGATAAATTTTTTGTTCTATTTTAGCATTCAGACTTCAAAAATATTTTCTGGTCATCTACCTACTTGAGGAGGAGTAGGTATTAAGCTTGGGGATGTTGATATGACTTCAGCGTATCTATAATTTTTTCAAGTATTCATGTTGTATTCACATCAATTATGCATGGTTTTGGGGCATTTTTATATTATTTTTATTGAACTAACATATTAGTTAGTGCCAAGAGCCAATTGTTGTTTTCTGGATGTTTTTTGTATTCTAGAAAATCCATATTTACGGAGCTGAAAAATACATGGGGATTTACAAGGATTTTTTTTGGAAAATAAGAGACTCAGGGGACCATGACCCTCAAGGAGCCCCACACAACCTCCCCGTGTGGCGAGCCCCTTACCCGTATAGAGGCTGTGGAGGTCAGTTGCGGTTGCCCTTTGGAGGGTAACTTGCTCCTGAAATCAAGAAACCGCCATAAAAATCATATTTTTTTGGACTTATGGATTTTCGTGGGTCGCTAAAATGGTGAAACCTCCTAGATTTCGACGCAGAGAGACAGACATAAAGTTCCAGGATCCAATCTCAGGGAGGCTCTCGCCCCCGAGGAGGCCAAAAACACCATTGACTGGAGGGGGAAACTTCTCCCAGCTAGGGAGAAGGCCAAGGAAGAGGAAGGAGAAGAAGAAGAAGGAAGGGGGCTCTCCATCACCTTCCTCCCTTTCTATTTAGCGGGTCCTTGTCGACGTGGGTGCTGGAGAGGCAGAAACCAGCGAGGAAGGTGAGCACGATGTCAGGCTTAGCGGGGGACCTGAGGTGGGAGAGCTTTGTGGAGGCCTTGATGGCCTGTGCTCGGGTCATTCCACTTCTCGGCGGCGTGGAGACGAGGTACTTCTCGGCGGCAAAGCCAGGGCCCGGGGAAATGCCGGCTGCGGCGGAGAGGAAACGGTGGATAGGAGAAACTAGGGAGGCGGAGGAAGAAGAGAGGAACTGGGTGAGGATGCAGCTTCGGAACCGGAACATGGCGGCGGGGAGGCGCCGGCGACGAGGGAATGGCTAGTGGCGGCGTGGTTGGTGACAGACGGAGAGAGACGTGATGTGCGTTGTATCTCTCTCATGTGCCATCTGAGAATGGGTTGGGCTGGGCTTAGACTGAGTTGAGTGAGCATTTAGATGACCTTTCTTCTCCTATTATAAATAAAGACATTTGAGTTTTTTCTTCTTCTTCTTTCCTTTTCTTTGAAAATTTTAGAAAAAAAATTGATTTCTTTTTTGATTTTTAATTTTTTCGAATTATTTGATGATTTAGTCTCTAATCACCTCTCTTAACTGCTCAAGTGTGGATCACTCATTTCAAATTATCTAACTTCCCGACCGGTCACCCATCCCTCTCACTACTCCAGCCCGAGCACGCTTAACTTTCAGGTTCTATTCTCCTTCGTTTCCGAGTCTGCACTTGTTGTTTTCCTGACAATAGTAAGATGTCAATCCTATTAACCCTCAAGAGTTTAGCTTGAGCATGAAGTCACACATTTCACCGTTTGAGTTTGAAACTATTATTCTAAAAAAACAGTAATTATTTAGTAACGCTAATATTTCTTGAATAAGTTTGACCACAGTTTGACCATAGTTTGATCAGATTTGACCAAAATTCAAAAAATTGAAATAATTATTTAGTAACACTAATATTCTTGAATAATTATGTAGTAACACTAATATTTCTTGAATAAGTAGTTTGACAACAATTTGACCATAGTTTGACTAGATTTGAACAAAATTCAAAAAAACTGAGATACTTATTTAGTAACACTAATATTATTGCGTAATTATTTAGTAACACTCTATATTTCTTGAATCAGTTGTTTGACCGGTTTGACAAGATTTAACCAAAATTCAAAAAAACATAAATTAGAGCATATCTTTTTTTTCCTTTTACAATTTGTCATTTCAAAAATTGTCCTAAACCCTAAACCCAGGACTTAAAACGTAGGAAACTATGCTAAACAGTAAAAACTAAGGGTTTAGACCATAAAACCTAACCCTAAACGCTGAAATCTAAACCCTAGCATGAAACGCTAAAAACGTCCAAAAAAACGTCTAAAAGCCCAAAAACTCTATTTTCCCTTTGGAATTTTGTGATTTTAAAAAATTGTCGAAACGGAAAACTCCTTGTTTCAGCGGATCAATCTCTTTGTTCTGCAAATTTTGATATATTATATATATTTTTCTGAATTAGGATGATTTAGTTATGATTTTTTCAAGTTTGAAAATTGCCCTATAGTCCCGGTTTTTGTCTCCAACCGGTACTATAGGTCAGACCCCGTTAGTACCGGTTCATGGCACGAACCGGTACTAAAGGTGATCGTGCGGCCCCGGCCTGACGCCAGCCTGCCACCACCCCTTTAGTACCGGTTCGTGCCACGAACCGGTACTAAAGGTTCAACACGAACCGGCATTAATGCAAATCCGTTCGAACCGGCACTACTGGTACCATTAGTACCGGCTCAAATACAAACCGATACTAATGTGCTTCACGTTTGACCCTTTTTCTACTAGTGAATGGACGGAAGTGTCGTATAGGGAATAAAATTTAGGACTAGTGTCAAATAGGGAAGAAAAACTTTTCTAGTGTCAAATAAGGAACCAGATTTTAAGACAGTGTCAAATAAGGAATTTTCTCATCATATTTACTAGCAGTTTTATGTGAATTTCATATAAGAGTGTTGAACTTATGCAATGTAAAACCCCATTGTCTAGTCTCTGAAGTGCTCGACTCACTTGCCCTCGATCTGAACTTTGTGGTGACGGTTATGGATGGTCAGGTGGCGCTAGCTCATGGTTGCATTCCAAAACCTTAATTATTACTCTCTTATAGACAGACAAAAGGTAATAGCAGAGGAACTGCACATTCTCAACATATATGCACCCTATATTTGATAAATATTCTCAAAATTCAGCACGGCATGGTGTTCCACAACTTCGAGAGCAAACACGGCAAGAATTTTACTAATTTTTCATCAAGAAACTCGAAGTCAACCCATGCTACGACGCACGCTGTGGCAGGGGAGGATGAGAGCTGAACAACTGATGTGAGCCCGACAAGCGCGGATGCTTAGTTTGTCACCATGGTTCTAGCTACTGTACTGTATCACTGTATTCTACACTAAGCATCGGCGTGATGTTTCGTTGTCATGCTACCTGCGGTACTGGTGCTTCATCAAGTTCTCCACCGAGTACATGTGACCTCTTTCTGGGTGTCTCACATTCCCTATCGCATTGACTTTGACATCCTCATGCTCTGCCCTTCTCATCTCTCCCTGTTACTACCGCCTTTGGCTAAACGATGTGGTATATATGCATCTGCACATCCGCATGGTATCTGGTTGATTGGTGGGTATTTACTCTTTCTTCACATCAATTTAATGTCATTAATTAGTAAAATAGTACAAGTATATATATATATATATGTGTGTGTGTGTGTGTGTGTGTGTGTGTGTGTGTGTGTGTGTGTGTGTGTGTGTGTGTGATGGTGACTTTTGACGTTTCACGATTGGTTTGATATATTTTCTTGCGCACCACGGGTTGTTGGAATGTAAATTAATTGGTGTTTCCCTAGTACAAAAAGTAATAACGGTGTACATCACCTCTGCAATTGTTTGGACTTCAATAACTAGTACTATTTGATTGGAGCATGGTTAATAATACATCCAACAATCAGCTATAAGGTATTGCTATGTCATCTTAAATATGTACACTATTAATAATGAGCCAATCTTATAATCTCACAAAGTGTCTTGGGGCTCATGCTGCAACTAGTTACTAATCTACAGACAGCTCCTATTCTCTCTCATCCTCTCTCTACAGGCGGCAAAGCCAGCGTCCGAGCGGGAAGGAGGCGGCGGCGAGGGGGGCGGGGAAGGGGTAGGGAGAAGAGAGGAGCTGGGTGAGGATGCAACTTTGGAGCCGGAGCACGACGGCGGGTAGGCGCCGGCGCCGAGCGGGTGGCTAGTGGCGGCGCGGTTGGTGGTGAAAGTTGGCGAGGGTGTTGATGGTTTGGGGCTGGACTCATGTGTCGTATCTCTCACGTGACATTTGATGATGGGATGGGCTGGAGTTAGACTACAGTGGTTAACTGATGAACTTAGATGGCTTTTTTCTCTTATAAATATAGCCATGTTGGTTTTCTTCTTCTTTCTTTCCTTTTCTTTGTGATTTCAGTAACATAAAATGATATCCCCTGGTCACATGTTGCCGTCAATGGAGATTGAGTAAAGGCCTGGCACTAATCTGATTTCCATTCAAAGAAACCATTGTGTCTTGCAAACAGGTCAGTTGGCGCTAGCTCATGGTTCATGGTTGCATGCCAAAACCTTAATTATTACTCTTTGTTTACAGATAAAAAATAATAGCAGAGGAACTGCACATTGCCATCATATATGCACCCCACATTTGATAAATTTTCCCAAAATACAGTGTGACATGCTGTTGGACTAATTGATGGCAAACTTGGCAAGAATTTTACTATTTTTTTCATCAAGAAACTCAGAGTCAACCCATGCAACACACCAGGTGACCAGGTGTCAGGGGAGGACGAGAGCTCAGCAACAGATGTGAGCTCGAGAAGCGCCTCAAGGTCCCGCAAAGCCATGGTAGTGAGCCAATTATGGAGGAGTGCAGATGCCCTTGGCAAGGACAACAAGGCTGATAAATGGATGATTTTGATGCATATATTTATTGAATCATCAAGGTCAACACCAATATGTAGTGTTTGATGCCATGCTTCTCGCTACTGTATTGTATCACCGTGTTCTCCTCTAAACAGCTGCGTGATGTTTCATTATCATGCTACTTGCTGTACGCCTGGTTCATCATGTTATCCACCGAGCACAAGTGTCCTCTTTCCAGGTGTCTCCTATTTCCTGATGCTTTGAGTTTCACATCCTCATCCTCGGCCCTTCTCATCTCTCTGTATTACTACCGCCTTTGGCTAGACGGTGCGGTATATATGCGTTTGCATAGCTGCATGGTGTCATGTTGATTGGTGGGCATATACTCTTTCTTCGCATCGCTTTGATGTCATTTCTTGCGTACCACCGGTTGTTCGAATGTAAATGCATTTGTCATTCGCTACAATAATAATAATGGTGCATACCTTTTGTAGTTGATTGGACTCGAATAGTTGGTACTATTTGATTAGAGGATCTACATATGGTTGGATGCTTTTACAGACTTGATAATTAAAAGGATCAGTTATGAATAGTATGGAAAAAGTACTGATTCAAATAGTAAGTATTGCTACTCTACAGCAGCTGATTTCTTTTTCGTGTGCGTCAATGCAGAAACTGAACATGGGTTCGAAATTTGTGCAAATGAAAGTGTGGTTTGTGTCTATGCTGTAAAAAAAAGAAGGTCAGATCTTGTTAGGTAAGAAAGAAAGTATGGATAAATGTCGATGTTCTGTTTTTGAGCAATACATCCAGCCTTTCAGGTTGTATGGCCGTCCATTTTTTAGATCTGGATGTTTCTGGCCGCTGGATGTGTTGTTGTTTTTTTCAACCTTCCAGGCATGTTAGAATTCCTGGCCCAACTGTCCTGGGCTACTGCTCTCGAAGATAAATCTGAGACCAGGCCTTTTCTCATAACTGATCTATGGAATACGCGAGAAAGGCCCACCGGTGGTACGCGCGCGAGAAAGGCACACCGGTCGCTAATCCAGGAAAAAAAACTCTCGACAGACACAACCAGCTGAATCGTTTAGTTCTCAAAAAAAAAAAAAGCTGAATCGTTTCCTATATCAGAATTCACAGTTGCTTCTTTTATTTGCAAAAATAAAATAAAAAGGAAATCGTTCTAAATCAACCGGTTGATTTGGTTGTTAGGCTGGTTACAATGGGGAGGAACTTAGGAGTAACATCACACACTCCAATACAACTTTGCTTATGTGTCACATATTTAATGAAGAGAGAGGTGCTTGTGGTAACTAGCTAAGTTACCGGAACATCACACACTTCAAGAAACAATGAGTCTATAACATAATAAATACATTGTTGCATGACACTACATAGATGTTCCTACCCACTGTGGAGGTAATAACATAGTCTAAGGAAGTGCGTAAGTTACTAGACTATGTTTTTGCTCATTGTGACCAGCCTTATGTTCGCCACCTCTCCCGTTTGACACGTGTCGCTTGGGGGCAGCTTATCCTCTCGTAGCCTCGTCTCCACGACGCGCAGCTCTCGTCCACACGTCCTTCGTCTAGATCCATTCTTCTCTCACCCCTGCGCCGCGCACTTCTCTCGCACCGCGCCACCGCCCACTCACTCCTCCGCTGCCAAAAACTGGGTGAGGAACGACGGCGACTACCGCATGCTCCATCTCCGCCGGAGCAGCTCCATTGCAGCATCAGACGTCGCCCGACGCGAGCTTCATCGCAGCAGCCCGTCCATGTCGCGGCATCAGATGTCGCCGTCGCGTGCGTGCGGTGGTGTTAAAGTGGAGCGCTCGTCGGTGGCTCGCCGTCGGGCACCGTCGATGTGCTGCGACGCAACGCTCGCGCGGAAGCCCAAAGCTCGGTGATGCAAGGAAGCTTCACCGGCGGCTGCAATGAAGCTTCACCGTCGACTCCCGGAGCTGAAATGAAGCTTCACGGCGCTGCAATGGAGCTTCACCGGCGAGCCCTGACATGCGGTGCGAGCATGCGGTGCTGCGTCCCTACGCCGACGTCGTCGTTGCTCTTGTTGATCTCGTTGACCCGATCCAACGGTTGTCATGGAATGATGAATCCAACGATGCGCAACCCAGCTGATTTCCCGGATGATTTGTTAAATAATACCCACGTTATTTAAGCTTTAAGGTGCTAATATTTAAAAAAAGTAACATTGCCCAATAATGGAGGCAAATAAACTCCAACCGCATATAATTTATGTTTCACGTTTCTTTTAGTTTTTGCAGATTTCATTTTCATTCAAACCCATGCAAAAAGATTTTTCTAAGTGGAATGTGAAATGACTATTGTACCGGTGCACCTTAAGTCCCATTTAAGAAAAAAAAGTATGTTTGGAGAGAAACTCAAATCATTAGTAAAAACCAAAGCTTTGATTGAGGCCAGAAAAGAGCATTAATCCCGGTTGCATTAATTTTTTTTCAAAACTATGATATATTTTATAGCATTTTCGGAAACTATAGCATGATTTTCTTAAAAATCAAAAGTAGTAGCCCGTCGGCCATCTCTTGGCCGAAGTAGGACTTTTCGGCCACAGTTAGGCCGAAGTAGGACTTTTCGGCCACACTTAGGCCGAAGTAGGGTTTCCGGCCATCTCTTGGCCGAAGAGGTGGGGTACTGGCCGAAAAGGCACTTTTCGGTCAAGTCTAGGCCGAAATAGACTTTTTGGTCAAGTCTAGGCCGAAAAGTACTTTTTGGTCTCGTGTAGGCCGAAGTTGCATGGCTCATACATTAGGCTGAAATGTATTTTTTCGCCACCCGTTTCCTGCCAACACCTTCCCGCCATATGTTCCCGCCACCCGTTTCCTGCCAACCCCTTCCCGCCAATCCCTTCCCGCCTTATTTTCCCGCCAATCCCTTCCTGCCTTATTTTCCCGCCAACCCTTTCCCGCCATACCGCAGTTATTCTTTCCCGCCATTTTTCTCCTCTGTGTCTATAAAACCCCCTTCAGGCGGAGGTGGATGAGCATTCCAGTGTAGTGTAGTCGAGATGTCCCATTATCCATTCGATCGTAGTATTCACCCTGGGATGAGCAGCACTCTTCTGAGTCTAGCTACCGATTTCATGATGGACAATAGGATAATTCCATGGGACGAACTCACCGGTAGTGACACCATAATGAATGAGTCGGCTCACCAATTACGTAGGTCTGGGTGGCCTGAAAGGACCTATGAGGAGGTACGTAAAGCACTTCTTAGGTTGCATGAAAGGTGGAAGAAGGTAGTGGAGCCGAAGAGTGAAACTTTCAGAAGGACTGCAGCAAAGAATACATTTTTATGGACTGAGGAGAGCGAGGACGACGATGATATCTTCATGCCGCCGCTTCCGGGTTCTGCATCGTCGAAGGGCAAGAGTTCTACATCGTCCAAAGGCAAGAGTTCTGCATCCTCGAAGGGCAAGAGTTCTGCATCAACCAAGGGCAAGAGTTATGCATCGACGGAGGGCACGAGGACCGCATCGTCGAAGGGCAAGAGGGTTGCATCAACGGAGGATGATGATGATGACTTCATGTAGTATGTAAGATGTATTCCAGTTGTACCGTTTCATTCAGATGTATTTGCATTATTAGTTTGTATTGTATTATTGTAGGGAATTATGTTCTATCTGAATTTCATTTTGTAGTATGTAGATGTATTGCACAAGTTCAGCCGCACCGTTTAATTCAGATGTACTTGTATCTTAATTATCGGTTGTAGTCTATTTGGAAATGTAACTGGAATAAGAATGCGAATTAATAGTAATATGTCTCTCGCATACATAAAACAATATATGTCTCCTGATCAGATAGAAGCAAGTGCGATAATAACACATACATGAAGCATGTCTCATACATAAATACTGACACACAACTGCGAATAGTCTGAAACTAACATAGATAATGAGTCATACATAGATAGATAAGCATATCACTGCGGGGGACGACGACGAGTCTGGGTCTTCCTCGGGCGAGGACCGGAAGACGATAAGCGATGAGGCGATGGACGAGGCTCGCGATAACCACGACCATAGTTAACCTCGTCTGTCACGGTCTGTGTCTCCTGTGTCGGTGGTGGTGGTGGAGTGTGAAACACTATCTGCGAGAAGCCATAAAAGTTTGTAGCTTGGTCATCATCCTCGCGGTTTCCCTCAAAGTACGAAGCACCACCACTAAGGATCGGTGACTGCTCTGAATGCATGAACGGTTGTGACTGGTTGCCACCTGCGGTAAAGTAAAACATGTAAAATTGATACAAATGCATGAACGAAGCACCACTAGTAAGCATCAGTGACTGCTGAGAATGCAAGAACGATTACTACACTGTTGAAAAGAATGTAGTGAGTAGTGTTACCTAGTTCCATCTGTTGATGCCAGTAAGCGCTCCCTAGCCGTGAAGGAGGTGGCTGATGCCAGGAGGAGCTCCCTGGCTGTGAAGGAGGTGGCTCATGCCAGGAAGAGCTCCCTGGCTGTGAAGGAGGTGTCTCATGCCAGGAAGAGCTCCCTGGCTATGAAGGAGGTGGCTCATGCCAGGAAGAGCTCCCTGGCTGTGAAGGATGAGGTTCTGCACGGTGCACAGAGGGTCGTTGTTCTGAATGGTGCACAGAGGATCGTGGTTCTGAATGTTGTATACAGGGACGTGGCGGACGATGTGCTGGAGGAGGAAGTGCAACATCCGAAGACCGTCTACACGTAACAGCTGCATAAATCCCGTGTAGCTTGTCATCAAGACGCCTCAACCATGAGACGCCCTCTCGCGGTGGGATAGTTTCTCCCCTCTGAAAGCGCCGCATTAAAGCGGAAACCTCCTCTCGCGCCTGTACTGTCAAGTCACCCTGTACACGAAGAGTTAACCAATTATATCCTCATTGTATGATAGACACCACGAATAGACAGCCAAGCGAATATGTCCAGATTAACAAAAGACTTAACATATGAGAATGAAGGCATTTACCGTGTGGTGTCTGGTTCCCACAACAGAGGCAGTTGGGTACATATCGCTTGTGAGAGGGGCTTCGATCTGATCAGGAGCAGCTGATGGAACCAAGTAGATCCTCGTTGTATGCCGGTAACGCTGCAGATACAACCCGAACATTTCCCAGTTAAAGGGCCGAACCTCACCCCAGACATTTGTCGCGGCGGTAGTCCATTCGTCAACGTAAGGGGAAATGCTCTTAAGCCAATAAGCCATGGACTTGTTTCCTCCTAGGCGACTGTCCCTGAGATTGACATGCGCGATACATGATTAGGTATATTATGAATGCAGAGCTGACAACTAAAATAGTATTAGTACTTACTTGTGCACGTGTTCTGGCAAGTGTGGAATATCTAGAATCTCAGGCTCTTGATATAGACCGAACTGTCTCATCGCCCTATGAAGAGACATCTCCTCAACCGTCACGTCGAACACCAACTTGGCCTTGGTCATCCAAAAGTGCCGATCTCTAGTGCACAATCCAGAAATCCCAACTGGGTACCTCGATGATATAGCCTGGGGCGAGTATGGCTCCCAGATAACTTGATCCTCGTGCAAACTATCAAACTGCGCCATGAAGGACGTGTAGCATCCCCTAACCTGACTATGTGCAAACTGTCTCTGTGCATGACAACAAATAAGCATTAGTAAGATTCCATTAGTAATACTATTGAATGGCAAGAAATAATTGAATTAATTGTTACTTAATATAAAAGTACCTTTCGCCGTGCCCAAACAGATCCCATAGTAGGTAAGTCGCCGATAGCAGGCACATAAGCCCTGACATATTACAAATTAAAACATAGTCCTGACATATTACAAATTAAAACATAGTCCTGACATATTACATATTAAAACCCACTACGACACATTATATAGCTTGTGAGTTATTTCTTCCTCGTCCGCCCCTTCGGCCTCGACTGCCACGACCACGTCCACCTCTTGCTCCTGTTGTCGCAGCCGTCGATGTGGAAGCACTCGTCGATGAGGAAGCACCATCTTTGTTCAGGTCGGGACAATATTTCATCCTATGCCCATAAGCCGCGCATAACAAACATTGTCTGGTTGCTCCACCAGCTTCAGACTGGTCCATATCGTTCCGGATGCGACGGGTCTTTCGTCTGCCCCTACTTGTTCGCCGAAGGTCTGGATGCGGGATGAATACTCTCTCACCACCGTTTACCTTGTTGAAATTGCCGACAAGTCTAAACCCTGTCATCTCGCCTGTCCAGGTGTTGAGCACTGCCTCTTTTAAATAGTATGGGGACACGAAGGAGATAGCATCCAACTCAATCTGGCCACAGGCAGCTAACACATGAGAGCAAGGTAGGTGCAACAACTTCGGTTTATTGCATGTACACTCACACGTTGGATAAAATTCTGTTCCAATTTTTACCTCGTGTGTCTTCACCTCATTTCCAGAACCAAAACCATCGGTAGGAAGCTGAACCTCATACCTCCTTTCTTGATTCCCTATGAGTCTGACAGTGTGCTTCTTTGCTTTCTCTATCTTCTTTGCCATGTATTCCATGACACGGCTACAATAAGGTGTGTTCTAATTATCTTCAATATGCTTCTTTGCTAACTCGTGCCTTTCTCTGAAATATCTCAAAGTGCCATGGAATACAGCCTCCACAATAGCTGTGAGTGGCAATGCTCTATTCCCTCTCAGCACAAAGTTATACACTTCTGCAAGATTGGTTGTCATGTGGCCATACCTAGCTCCATGTGTGTCATGCAGCAAAGATCAGTTCACTGGAGGCTCTTTCTCTATCCACTCAGAAAAATTCTTTATTGCCCTTCCCTTCTTTCTCTTAGTTTAGGAGGGTCAATTGCTGGCAAGTCACAAAGTCCTACTGGCTCCTCTAGCTCCGCGATGAGTGCTGCTAATTTAACCTGACCTTCTTCCATTTTCTTCCTCGCACGGACCTACTTCTTAGTAAACTCATCTAGTTTTGACCAAATAAATTCGTATTTGCGCTGCTGGCTCTGCTTGCATAATTTTTTGAACAAGTTCATCAACCGCTTGTTCTTGAACTGTGAGAAAAAATTAGCCCCAAGATGGCGCATGCACCACCGGCTCTGCAAGTCCCTCCAAGGTGTTGGTTCGTCATCTGTTGGATTACGAAGTGTCTTCACGGCCTTCAATATACCAGCATGTCTGTCATGAATGACACACACGTTTGGTCGGTCCTTCACGATAGCAATTTTCACTTGGCGGAAGAACCATACCCAGCTGAGAAAGTTCTCACCCTCCACAAATGCCATGGCAAGTGGGATGATTTGATTGTTCCCGTCCACACCAATAGCAGTCAGGATTTGCCCTCTATACTGACCGTTCAGGAATGTACCATCCACAAACATAACAGGAAGACAATGCCGGAAAGCTTCGATGCACATACCAAAAGAGAAGAACACTCGTTTCAACACCTTGAAATCTGGTATACTCAGCAACCTCATGTGTTGTATGTTCACATAAGTGCCGGGATTCCTCTCCTTCAGTATGCCCAGGAGACAGACAACATTATCATATGAGTCGAAGAACGTCCCAAACCTTTCCTCCATAGCCTTCTGCTTAGCCCTCCAAGCCTTCCCATAAGGAATGACATAATTCCATCTGACCTTCACTGCTGTCTGGATGTGTTTTGCTTCCATATCTTTCTTCTCTACTATCTCAGTATACATGAGTTGCACAATGAGACTTGAAGTCAGGTTCGGATGCTTCACCAGCAGGTTCTTCCTCACACAATTATGTGGGACGACAATGGTGACAACCCAGTGGATGTCATACTTCGCCACGTGCCCGTGCACCTTCCCAGGACAACTTGTTTCAACACATTTCACGATATAGTTTGTTGGACTTGATATGTGTGTCCGGAAAACCCTCTGCGTAGACATAGCCCACTTTATCACTGCATGCTTCAATATTTTCTTTGTATCAAACATAGCCCCTATCTGTACTTGGTTCAGATTATACTGCCATGGAGTCTCATGGCCATCGTTGACCGTAAGGCCGGTGGATATGTCATGCTCCCATGTAGAAGGAATCGGTACATCCACTTCATCCTCAGAATTTTCAGAATCCAATTCCTCCACCAATCCATCCTCGTCCTCTTCCTCCATCACCCTCTGCATTTAATCCCCTTCCTCATCCCCATCAGCAAAACCAAAACCAGCTAATATTATCGACTGGCTACTCTGCGCAGTATCAGGACCACAAACATTGTGTGGCACGTAGTCTGACTCTTTCTCGGGTTGGCTAGCATCCACATCTTTTGGCTGTGACCAGGATAAAACAATCTCGTTAGCCACTTCACTGCCTTGGCCGGGTTCATACCCCCTGTGGAGTTGTACGGTATTCTCCTCCTTCGGCACAGGTTGCACAAGTGCATATGGGTGGATTCTTCGGTCTCGGCAGCGTCTTAACAGGGACAACCAATGTTGGCTCCTATCTACCGGCATCAACTCCCACTTGACATTTTACAAGATTTGGTCCACAATGCATGAATACTGATGGAACATACTTCAGGATCCAGCCCGAAACTAGTTGTCAACTAGTACTTCAATTGTCTAATGTCCAGTCTGTCCGGGTCTGCTAGTGTCATGATGCCATTTTTAAACTCGCTAAGATCAACCCCAACTCATTATATCGAACATTACCAGCGCCGTAGTAAACATTCAGATTTACTGATTCAAACATTTTCACCTGTCAGACATTGCCATCTTCTCATTAATCACAACGAACACTAATATTATCCGCTACACGAACTATGCGCTAAAATGCCTCCACAAATATATTAACACTAAAATTCACAATATGACTTATATACACTAACTAAACTATACAATTTAGATAAAATTTGTGACGACATGATTATACCTTCGAAGCGTGTGTCCGCTTCTTGCTTCTCTCTTCGACTCAGCGGCACCGGCCACCTCGCAAAGTACTTGCACCACCGGAGAACGACAACGCCGCCCCCGACGACCGGAGGTTCAACTTCGGTCAGCCCCCAACCTGCTCCTCCTCCTCACCACCTCCTCCTCTACAGCTGCTGCTACTAGTCACCACCACCTACTACCCGTCCTCCTCTCCACCATGGCTCCTCCTCCCCACCATGGCTGCTCCTCCCCAAACACATCAAAAACTATCCCATAGCAAAAAATAACACCGTAGGCCAGCGGGGATTGCTACGATCTACCGATTCTGTGGGCTGGATATGCAAATGGGTGGCAAATGGAGGAGATCGGCGCGGGGGGGCGAGGTACAGAGAAGAACTAAGAGAGAGAAAGGGGAAACGGAAAGGAAGAACAGAGGCAGCGAGAGGAAAGGGACGACGGTGCTTATCCGCACCTTTTCGGCCGATACGTGGCCGAGAACAGCTTCGGTCGAAGCCTGGCCGAAAAGGCCTACTTCGGTCGCTGGTTGGCCGAAAACGGCCCGCTTCGGCCGTCGGGTAGCTGAAGCTACTATTTTCGGCCGGGCCCCCGCCAACACCGACTTTTCGACCCAGGTACGCACGTCTTCGGCCCAAGCGCGGCCGAAAAGCCTACTTCGGCCTTAGCTTGGCCGAAAACTGCCTTTTCGGCCCACTCTAGGCCGACAGGAGTTTTACATTTTTTTTAATCTGCGCTATAGTTTCCGAAATTGCTACAAAAAACATGATAGTTTTGAAAAAAATCCATTACGAACCGGGAGCATTAGTCCTGGTTCGTGCGCCTAGGGCGCCATGCAGGCATTAGTCCCGATTCAAATGGGACCTTTAGTCCCGGTTGGACACACCAACTGGGACTAAAGGGGTGCAATGCCCTTTAGTCCCGGTTTGAGCCACCAACCGGGACGAAAGCACTCCTTTAGTCCCGGTTCGTGGCTTCAACCGGGACTAAAGGTTAGACCTTTAGTCCTGCTTTAGTCCCGGTTGGTGGCTCAAACCGGGACTAAAGGTTAAGCCATGAACCGGGACTAAAGGGGCTCTGAAATTTGTTTTTCTTTTTTATTTTTAGTTTCTTTTTAAAATTGCTTATATCTTTTAGGATATTTGATGTTTTTGAGTAATTCTTTTTGCATTAGATTAAATTTTTTGTCTAGTATTTGTTTGTGCCGTTAGTTTTCAAATTTGAATGATTTAAATATCAATTTGTTCAAATTTGCTTAAAATCCTAGATTGTGGATAATTTGAGTTTAAAAATAGTTTGAAATTTAATTCTTTTTGCTCCTAGTCACATGTTAGAGTGTCATCACAGTAAGATTTATTTGGTTATTTCTAGAATAATTTAAGTTATGATTTTAATAAAAAAAACAATATTGTTTTGCTTATATAGTTGTTTTAGTCCTTTAATTGTTGTTTTAAATTATTTTTAGTTAGTTCTTTCTGTGGATTTTAACATGTTGTAGTATGCTTCTACTAGACAAGAGTAGATAAATTTTTATAATTAATTAATATTAATTTTGCTACTATTTTGTATTAATAGTTGTTTAGCCTTTTAATAATAGTTGATAGAATTAGTTTTGCCATATGAAAAAGTAATTCTTTTTGCCATTTTAATAGAACGTGACTCTGGCTTGGTTAACCTTAGTTGTGACTCTGACTGGGACTGTGCTAGCAGATGTAGTTGACGGTAGAATTGGACACCATCCCTGACTAAAGGGGTTGTGCAATTTTCAAACTCTACCCCCCCCCCCATATCTCCATTTCAGTTAAAAAAACAAAAGAAAAAGATAAAAACTTCAAAAATTAAAATCCTTCGAGATGTAGTTATGTTACTATATCTACTAGTTAGGAAAACTAAAAACATAAATTTTGACATGTTTTGCAAAATAGTGTTATGAAAAAGTAAACCGGCTATAATTTTTGCATACAATGTCGAAAAAACGTATAATATATCAAAATGTTCAGCACGAAAACCCGGTTCCGATTTCGACCGCCGTAGGCCGTTTTGCAAATTTTTGGAATCCTCATATTCTGAAAGGAAAAAAGTTATCCTCAAATTTAAGTTTTTTTGAATTTTTGGTCAAACTCTGGTCAAACTACTTATTCAAGAAATATTTGTGTTACTAAATAATTAATTATTTTTAGAATAATAGTTTCAAACTCAAACGGTGAAACGTGTGACTTCATGCTCAAGTTCAACTCCTAAGGGTTAATAGGATTGACAGCTTACTATTGTCAGGAAAACAACAAGTGCAGACTTCGAAACTAGGGGGAATAGAACTCGAAAGTTAAGTGTGCTTAGGCTGGGGTAGTGAGAGGATGGGTGACCAGCCGGGAAGTTAGACGATTTGGAATGAGTGGTCCATACTTGAGCAGAGATGAGGGATGATTAAAGATTAAATTGTCAAATAATTCAGAAATTTGAAAATCGTAAAAAAATTCAAAATTTTCTTTTAAAAAAATCAGAAAAACAAAATTTTAAAAAAAATCCAAGCGAAACTAAACGTGGAGCTCTAGACAGCGGCCACATGGAGCTCCTTTATTCCCGGTTCGTAAGCTAACTGAGACTAAAGGTTTTGGGCTTTAGTCCCGACCCTTTTGTTCCGGTTCCATAACCGGGACTAAAGGCTCTCTGGAACCGGGACTAAAGGCTCGTTTTCAACTAGTGTATGTATGCTTTTCAATTATCAATTCCAAATATATGTGATGATATTACATGCCAAAATTTCAAAAGTTTGACATGGTAATCTATTTTCAGCAAACTAATTGAAGTTTTTAGCTATTTTCTAACTCAAACATCTTTAATTTGACCATGTCTATAGGAACTATATCCATATGTGCAACGCAAAATTAATTTCGTGAGAATATTCATAAAATATAGTTTATGCATATATCTATAGTTACGGATATTAGCATGTTTTTTATAGATTCAGGGAAATATATATAAGTTTGGCTTCAGACAAAGCTAGAACCTAAGACAATTAAACACATAAATTAACTATTATAATCAGACTTTATACAGTTTGTGTTAAACACCACTTTTTCACTCTTACTAGAAGATATATGTCTTCAATAACAAATAGGGAGAGGCCCTAACTCATCAAGTTTTATGTACTTCTAAATTTGCACTAGTTTTCATACATTAAAATAGTTATCTCAACTTATTGCGTTAGAACTTCCTTACATAAGGTTATGAATTATTCTTATCCATGTTTAGTATGAAATGCTTATTTGTGAACTTGCGAGGGGCCCACGAGGGTGGAGGGCGCGCCTGGGGGGTAGGCGCGCCCCCCTACCTCGTGGCCTCCTCTTTTGTTTCTTGACGTAGGGTCCAAGTCTCCTGGATCATATTCTTCCTAAAAATCACGTTCCCGAAGGTTTCATTCCGTTTGGACTCCGTTCGATATTCCTTTTCTGCGAAACTCTGATATAGGCAAAAAACATCAATTCTGGGTTGGGCCTCCGGTTAATAGGTTAGTCCCAAAAATAATATAAAAGAGAATAATAAAGCTCAATAATGTCCAAAACAGTAGATAATATAGCATGGAGCAATCAAAAATTATAGATACATTGGAGACATATCAATAGTATCTTGCATGTCTATGTTGTTGTAGATAAATGGCCTGTGTTGTTGTTCCGTTGAATTTTAATGCGTTCGTAGAGAAAGCTAAGTTGAAAGATGATGGTAGCAATTACACGGACTAGGTCCATAACTTGAGGATTATCCTCATTACTGCACAGAAGAATTACGTCCTGGAAGCACCGCTAGGTGCCAAACCCGCTGCAGGAGAAACGCCAGATATTATGAACGTCTGGCAGAGCAAAGCTGATGACTACTCGATAGTTCAGTGTGCCATGCTTTACGGCTTAGAACCGGGACTTCAACGATGTTTTGAACGTCATGGGGCATATGAGATGTTCCAGGAGTTGAAGTTAATATTTCAAGCAAATGCCCGGATTGAGGGATATGAAGTCTCCAATAAGTTCTGTAGCTGCAAAATGGAGGAGAATAGTTCTGTCAGTGAGCATATACTCAAAATGTCTGGGTACCACAATCACTTGACTCAGCTGGGAGTTAATCTTCTAGTTGATAGTGTCATTGATAGAGTTCTTCAATCACTGCCACCAAGCTACAAGAGCTTCGTGATGAACTATAATATGCAAGGGATGGATATGACGATTCCCGAGCACTTCGCAATGCTAAAGGCTGCGGAGGTAGAAATCAAGAAGGAGCATCAAGTGTTGATGGTCAATAAGACCACTAGTTTCAAGAAGAAGGGCAAAGGGAAGAAGGGGAACTTCAAGAAGAATGGCAAACAAGTTGCTGCTCAAGTGAAGAAGCCCAAGTCTGGACCTAAGCCTGAGACTAAGTGCTTCTACTGCAAAGGGACTGGTCACTGGAAGCGGAAATGCCCCAAGTTTTGGCGGAGAAGAAGGATGGCAAAGTGAAAGGTATATTTGATATACATGTTACTGATGTGTACCTTACTAATGCTCGCAGTAGCGCCTGGGTATTTGATACTGGTTCTGTTGCTAATATTCGCAACTCGAAACAGGGCCTACGGATTAAGCGAATATTGGCTAAGGACGAGGTGACAATGCGCGTGGGAAATGGTTCCAAAGTCGATGTGATCGCGGTCGGCACGCTACCTCTACATCTACCTTCGAGATTAGTTTTAGACCTAAATAATTGTTATTTGGTTCCAGCGTTGAGCATGAACATTATATCTGGATCTTGTTTAATGCGAGACGGTTATTCATTTAAATCAGAGAATAATGGTTGTTCTATTTATATGAGTAATATCTTTTATGGTCATGCACCCTTGATGAGTGGTCTATTTTTACTAAATCTTGATAGTAGTGATACACATGTTCATAGTATTGAAGCCAGAAGATATAAGTTTAATGATGATAGTGCAACTTATTTTTGGCATTGCCATTTAGGTCATATTGGTGTAAAGCGCATGAAGAAACTCCATGCTGATGGGCTTTTGGAATCACTTGATTATGAATCACTTGATGCTTGTGAACCATGCCTCATGGGCAAGATGACTAAGACTCCGTTCTCCAGAACAATGGAGCGAGCAACAGAATTGTTGGAAATAATACATACTGATGTATGTGGTCCGATGAGTGTTGATGCTCGCGGCGGGTATCGTTATTTTCTGACCTTCACAGATGATTTGAGCAGATATGGGTATATCTACTTGATGAAACATAAATCGGAGACATTTGAAAAGTTCAAAGAATTTTAGAGTGAAGTGGAAAATCATCGTAATAGGAAAATAAAGTTTCTACGATCTGATCGTGGAGGAGAATATTTGAGTTATGAGTTTGGTCTTCATTTGAAACAATGCGGAATAGTTTCGCAACTCACGCCACCCGGAACACCACAGCGTAATGGTGTGTCCGAACGTCGTAATCGTACTTTATTAGATATGGTGCGATCTATGATGTCTCTTACTGATTTACCGCTATCATTTTGGGGTTATGATTTAGAGACGGCTGCATTCACGTTAAATAAGGCACCATCTAAATCCGTTGAGACGACACCATATGAACTGTGGTTTGGCAAGAAACCCAAGTTGTCGTTTCTTAAAGTTTGGGGCTGCGATGCTTATGTGAAAAAACTTCAACCTGATAAGTTCGAACCCAAATCAGATAAATGTTTCTTCATAGGATACCCAAAGGAGATAGTTGGGAACACCTTCTATTACAGATCCGAAGGCAAGATATTTGTTGCTAAGAATGGATCCTTTCTAGAGAAGGAGTTTCTCTTGAAGGAAGTGAGTGGGAGGAAAATAGAACTTGATGAGGTAACTATACCTGCTCCCTTATTGGAAAGTAGTTCATCACGGAAATCAGTTCCAGTGATTCCTACATCAGTAAGTGAGGAAGCTAATGATGATAATCATGAAACTTCTGATCAAGTTACTACTGAACCTCGTAGGTCAACCAGAGTAAGATCTGCACCAGAGTGGTACGGTAATCCTGTTCTGGAGGTCATGTTACTGGACCATGACGAACCTACAAACTATGAGGAAGCGATGATGAGCCTAGATTCCGCGAAATGGCTTGAGGCCATGAAATCTGAGATGGGATCCATGCATGAGAACAAAGTATGGACTTTGGTTGACTTGACCGATGATCGGCAAGCCATAGAGAATAAATGGATCTTCAAGAAGAAGACTGACACTGACAGTAATATTACTGTCTACAAAGCTCGACTTGTTGCGAAAGGTTTTCGACAAGTTCAAGGAGTTGACTACGATGAGACCTTCTCACCCGTAGTGATGCTTAAGTCCGTCCGAATCATGTTAGCAATTGCCGCATTTTATGATTATGAAATTTGGCAAATGGATGTCAAAACTGCATTCCTTAATGGATATCTTAAAGAAGAGTTGTATATGATGCAACCGGAAGGTTTTGTCGATCCAAAAGGTACTAACAAAGTGAGCAAGCTCCATCGATCCATTTATGGACTGGTGGAAGCCTCTCGGAGTTCGAATATATGCTTTGATAGTGTGATCAAAGCATATGGTTTTATACAGACTTTTGGAGAAGCATGTATTTACAAGAAAGTGAGTGGGAGCTCTGTAGCATTTCTGATATTATATGTGATGAAGCTATGTACCTAGGGTAGGGGCACGAACCTGTCCAAAGGAGCCCTACCCTAGGACATCCCTAGGAGAAGTCGCCTTTCAATCGACTTGAAGGTATCCCAGTCAACGGATTCAAGACACTCGACCTGCAGGCTATCACTCGACCATGAAGCCAACCACTCGACCGCCAGGAGACCTGTAGTCACTCCGCAGGCAAACGGTCAGCTGTTAAGTAGTCTTTATGGTCATTATGGCACTTTATTAGGGGCGTTACCAGTAACGCCCGACCTTAAATGTACCTTAAACCCTGCATTACTGAGGGCAGGAGGGGGCCGGCGAACTCTATATAAGCCACCCCCCTCCTCAGTATGAAGGGTTGGCACCCCTGTTATTCACACACCAGTAATCCAATCGACCGCCTCCGGGCACCGAGACGTAGGGCTGTTACTTCGGGGCCATCAGAGCTCATCGAGAGGGCCACAACAGAGATGCGCCTGCCAGCAGCAGAGCACGTACTTCGGGGCCAGAGTGTTTCAGTCGAGCCATCAGAGCCGCAGTGATCCCTCCCAACTTCAGGCTGGCGACTGGGGTCAGCAAGTTCACCGGCGAATCTAAGCCTGACACTTGGCTCGAAGATTACCGAGTGGCTGTACAGATTGGCGGTGGCAATGATGAGGTGGCCATGAAGCATTTGCCTCTCATGTTAGAGGGCTCAGCCAGAGCGTGGCTGAATCAGTTGGCACCCAGCAGCATCTACACTTGGGAGGACCTCTCTCGAATGTTTGTCACAACCTTTGAAGGAACATGCAAGCGACCTGCAGGCCTTACAGAGTTGCGGTCTTGCGTGCAGAAGCCGAATGAAACTCTGAGGGAATACATCCAGAGGTGGATCACACTGCATCACTCGGTTGAGAATGTGCCAGACCATCAAGCAGTCGGTGCCTTCAAGGAAGGCGTTAAATACAGAGAGTTGAATCTGAAGTTTGGTCGAACTGGAGAGATGTCTCTGAATCGGATGATGGAGATTGCCACCAAGTACGCTAATGGTGAAGGCGAGGACCGACTCCGGAGTGGCAAGCACAAGGCAGTCGCCCAAGAAACCGGAGGAAACTCCAGTCGGAAACAGAAGCGGAAGGCCGAGCCAGCCGCTCCTGGGGAGGCCCTGGCCGTAGCCCAGGGAAACTTCAAGGGAAAACCTAAGGGCACCTGGAAGCCCAAGAAAGTCAAGGATCAGGATGGAAACGATGTTCTGGATCTTCCATGTCACATCCACACCAAGAAAGATGAAGAGGGTAATTTTATTTACCCAAAGCATACCACTCGACAGTGTCGGCTCCTGATCCAGCAGTTTCAGGGCAAACAGCCCAAGGATAAGGAAAAAGAGTCGGACAGAGTCGAGGACAAGGAAGACAGTGACGATGGATACCCCCAAATCAATTCCACCCTGATGATTTTGCTGATGTCGAGAGCAAAAGTCGATTGAAAGTCATTAACCGTGAGTTGAACATGGTTGCTCCGGCGACACCCAGTTATCTGAAATGGTCGCAGACTGCCATCACCTGCGACCAGTCCGATCACCCTACGCACATTGCCACCCCTGGGAGGCAAGCTTTGGTGGTCGACCCAGTTGTCGAAGGCACTCGACTGACCAAAGTCCTGATGGATGGTGGCAGCGGCTTGAACATACTATATGTTGAAACATTGAAAGGGATGGGCATTCCGATGTCCAGACTCAGTACCAGTAACATGAGCTTTCACGGAGTCATTCCTGGGAAGAAGGCCGTGTCACTCGGACAGATTGCTCTCGATGTGGTTTTCGGCGATTCAAGGAATTACCGCAAGGAAAAGTTGACATTCGAGGTTGTTGACTTCCAAAGTGCCTATCATGCCATTCTGGGCAGGCCAGCTTACGCACGCTTCATGGCTCGACCATGTCACGTGTACCTCAAACTGAAGATGCCTGGCCCCAAAGGCGTGATCACCGTTACTGGCAATAGGAAGAAAGCTGAGGAGTGTTTTCAGAAAGGATCGAAGATTGGTGACGCTCAGATGGCAGATGTTGAGCTGCAAGAGTACCAGAAGACTGCTGATCCGAGTGAATTGCTACGAGCCAAGAAGCCTGCTTCAGAATCTGCTTTTCAGTCGTCCGATGAAACTAAGACAGCTCACATTCACCCGACCGACCCCGACGCTGCTCCGACTCACATCTCGATGACGCTCGACTCCAAATAGGAAGAAGCGCTCATCCAGTTCCTCCGTGAGAACTGGGACGTCTTCGCATGGAAGCCTTCTGACATGCCTGGAGTTCCCAGGGGGCTGGCTGAGCACCGTCTACGAGTCAACCCGAAGTTCAAGCCTGTGAAAGAACATCTTCGACGGTCCGCCGTCCAGAAGAGGAAAGCTATCGGCGAGGAGGTGGCTCGGCTCTTAGCAGCGGAGTTCATCCGAGAGATTTACCATTCCGAGTGGCTCACCAATGTTGTCATGGTCCCCAAGAAGGACAAGTCACTTCGCATGTGCATTGATTTCAAACATATCAATCGGGCCTGCCCGAAAGATCATTTTCCCCTCCCTCGCATCGACCAAATAGTCGACTCGACTGCGGGATGCGAGAGATTGTCTTTTTTAGATGCCTATTCCGGGTACCATCAGATCCGTTTGTATGGACCCGACGAGATCAAAACAGCTTTCGTCACTCCATTCGGATGCTTCTGTTACGTCACCATGCCGTTCGGCCTCAAGAACGCCGGAGCCACGTTCATGAGAATGATTCAGAAGTGTCTACTCACTCAAATCAGTCGGAATGTGGAGGCATACATGGATGATATTGTGGTCAAGTCACGGAAAGGTTCCGACCTGCGGGTTGACCTTGCTGAAACCTTTGCCAACCTTAGGAGGTATGATATCAAGCTCAACCCATCAAAGTGCACGTTCGGAGTTCCAGGTGGAAAGTTACTCGGTTTTCTCGTTTCCGAACGGGGGATCGATGCCAATCCTGAAAAGGTTGGCACCATACTCCGGATGAAGCGTCCTGTACGCGTGCACGATGTCCAAAAGCTTACAGGCTGCTTGGCCGCTCTAAGTCGATTCATTTCTCATCTCGGTGAAAAGGCGTTGCCTCTTTACCGACTGATGAAGAAGTCTGACGAGTTCGAGTGGACTCCAGAAGCTGACACAGCATTTGCAGAGCTCAAAGCTCTGCTCACCACCCAGCCGGTGCTCGCTGCCCCAATCAGCAAAGAGCCTCTGCTGCTTTACATTGCAGCCACAGGACAAGTTGTCAGTACAGTACTTACGGTCGAGCGGGAAGAAGAAGGAAAGGCCTTCAGAGTTCAGCGCCCAGTCTATTATCTGTCTGAAGTTTTGACCCCTTCAAAACAAAGATACCCTCACTACCAGAAGCTTGTATATGGGATTTACATGACCACGAAGAAGGTTGCACATTACTTCTCTGACCACTCCATTACAGTCGTCAGCGACGCCCCATTGTCAGAGATTCTGCATAACAGAGATGCAACTGGTCGAGTGGCCAAGTGGGCGATTGAACTCCTTCCCTTAGATATCAAGTTTGAAGCAAAGAAGGCTATCAAGTCCCAAGCAATCGCAGATTTCATCGCCGAGTGGATTGAACAGCAACTTCCGACTCAAGTTCACTCGGCGCACTGGACCATGTTCTTCGATGGGTCTAAGATGCTGAATGGTTCCGGTGCTGGAGTAGTTCTAGTCTCCCCCCGAGGAGATAAGCCCAGATATGTTCTCCATATTCACTTCGATTCCTCCAATAATGAAGCAGAGTATGAAGCACTTTTGTATGGGTTGCGCATGGCCATTTCACTCGGCGTTCGTCGCCTCATGGTCTATGGCGACTCAGATTTGGTGGTTAATCAGGTGATGAAGGAGTGGGACGTCAGGTGTCCGGCTATGACTGGTTATTGCAACGCAGTGAGAAAGCTAGAAAAGAAATTCGAGGGGTTAGAGCTTCATCACATCCCCCGACTGAAAAATCAAGCAGCTGATGATCTGGCAAAGATAGGCTCCAAGAGAGAAGCCATTCCCAGCAATGTGTTTTTGGAGCACATCCGCTCGCCGTCAGTGCAGGAGGATCCTTTCACAGAAGAAGCCCCACAACCGAAAAGTGCCACAGATCCGACTGAAGTCGAAGTTCCTGCTGTGGTCGACCTAATCATGGAAGTCTTGGCAATCACTCCCGACTGGACGATACCGTACATCGCGTATATCCTAAGGAAAGAGCTCCCAGAGGACAAGGAAGAGGCTCGACAGATCGTCCGCCGAATCCAAGGCCTTCACAGTCATAAAGGGACAATTGTATAGAGAAAGCGCGACTGGAATCGGTCAGAAGTGCATAACACCAGAAGAAGGTCGTATAATCCTTGATGATATCCACTCGGGGACCTGTGGTCACCATGCGTCCTCTCGGAACATTGTGGCTAAAGCATACCGAGCGGGATTTTACTGGCCTAGAGAAAATGAGATGGCAAAAGAGATGGTCGACAAGTGTGGAGGGTGCCAGTTCTACTCCAACATGTCACACAAGCCTACATCAGCCCTGAAGACCATTCCACTCGTCTGGCCCTTTGCTGTTTGGGGACTAGACATGGTTGGTCCACTGAGAACAGGAAGAAGTGGTTTCACTCATGTGCTTGTGGCAGTCGACAAGTTTACCAAATGGATTGAAGCTAAGCCTATCAAGAATCTTGATGCTTGCACTGCTATCAGTTTCGTCAGAGGGCTAACATTCAGATATGGAGTCCCGCATAGTATCATCACTGACAATGGGTCAAACTTCGATTCGGACAAGTTCAGAGCTTTTTGCGCCTCTCAAGGCACTCGAGTCGAGTACGCATCGGTCGCCCATCCCCAGTCGAATGGACAAGCTGAAAGAGCAAATGGTCTGATTCTCAAAGGACTAAAGCCTCGACTGATGCGTGATCTCAAGCACGCGGCAGGTGCTTGGGTCGACGAGCTTCCATCAGTTCTGTGGGGATTGAGGACCATCCCTAACCGGTCGACTGGAAGAACTCCATTCTTTCTGGTTTATGGAGCCGAAGCGGTTCTGCCAAGTGATCTTCTTCACAACGTGCCCCGAGTCGAGCTTTACACCAAAGATGAAGCAGAACAGGCCCGGCAAGATGCAGTCGACCTCCTAGAAGAAGAGAGGGAGATGGCCATGATCAGATCGACCATTTATCAGCAAGACTTGCGTCGATTCCACGCCCGGAATGTGAAGAGTCGAGCCTTCCAAGAAGGAGATTTGGTCCTCCGAGTGGATCAACAGAAACCACACAAGCTTGCTCCTACTTGGGAAGGTCCCTTCATCATCACCAGAGTCCTCCACAATGGAGCGTATCACCTCTACAATGTTGATCGCCAGATCGACGAGCCACGAGCTTGGAATGCGGAACTACTCCGCCCCTTTTACACTTGAGCTCTCCCTTGGACGAGATGTAATAAGAAAAATTGCTGCAGTTTATTTTTATCAAAGGCAAGAGTGTTTCAATAATTGCTATCACTCCTGTTTGCTTATGAAATCCCCCAGTGGGTGACTTAGCTGCGAATCCGTTTCGCCTAAGTTTGAAAAAATCCTACCGAGTGGAGAGCGATCCTCCCACTCGGGGGCTTAGCTGCAGTCCAGCACTCGCCTAAGTTCTCTCACCTAGAGACTTAGCTGCAGTCCGGCACTCACCTAAGTTTGAAAAAATCCTACCGAGTGGAGAGCGATCCTCCCACTCGGGGGCTTAGCTGCAGTCCAGCACTCGCCTAAGTTCTCCCACTTAGAGACTTAGCTGCAGTCCGGCACTCGCCTAAGTTTGAAAAAATCCTACTGAGTGGAGAGCGATCCTCCCACTCGGGGGCTTAGCTGCAGTCCAGCACTCGCCTAAGTTCTCCCACTTAGAGACTTAGCTGCAGTCCGGCGCTCGCCTAGGTTTGAAAAAATCCTACCGAGTGGAGAGCGAACCTCCCACTCGGGGGCTTAGCTGCAGTCCAGCACTCGCCTAAGTTCTCCCACTTAGAGACTTAGCTGCAGTCTGGCACTCGCCTAAGTTTGAAAAAATCCTACCGAGTGGAGAGCGATCCTCCCACTCGGGGGCTTAGCTGCAGTCCAGCACTCGCCTAAGCTCTCCCACTTAAAGACTTAACTGCAGTCCGGCACTCGCCTAAGTTCAAAAAAATCCTCCCGAGTGGAGAGCGATCCTCCCACTCGGGGGCTTAGCTGCAGTCCAGCACTCGCCTAAGTTCTCCCACTAAGAGACTTAGCTGCGGTCAGACACTCGCCTAAGTTTGAAAAATCCTACCGAGTGGAGAGCAAACCTCCCACTCGGGGGCTTAGCTGCAGTCCAGTACTCGCCTAAGTTCTCCCACTAAGAGACTTAGCTGCGGTCAGACACTCGCCTAAGTTTGAAAAATCCTACCGAGTGGAGAGCAAACCTCCCACTCGGGGGCTTAGCTGCAGTCCAGTACTCGCCTAAGTTCTCCCACTAAGAGACTTAGCTGTGGTCAGACACTCGCCTAAGTTTGAAAAATCCTACCGAGTGGAGAGAAAACCTCCCACTCGGGGGCTTAGCTGTAGTCCAGTACTTGCCTAAGTTCTCCCACTAAGAGACTTAGCTGCGGTCAGACACTCGCCTAAGTATTGAAAAATCCTACCGAGTGGGGAGCAAACCTCCCACTCGGGGGCTTAGCTGTAGTCCAGTACTCGCCTAAGTTCTCCCACTAAGAGACTTAGCTGCGGTCAGACACTCGCCTAAGTTTGAAGATCCTACCGAGTGGGGAGCAAACCTCCCACTCGGGGGCTTAGCTGCGGCCCAGCGCTCGCCTAAGTGTTTAAAAATCCTATCGAGTGAGAGCAAACCTCCCACTTGGGGACTTAGCTGCGGCCCAGTGCTCGCCTAAGTACAGACACAACCCAATCCTAAAGGACAATGAGGTGCAAGTCGACTGCTACCTTCGCCTTCGGAGTTGCGCCACAAATACAAGGTTATTCCGAGTGAGGATCAAGTTCCACTCGACGAGTCAAACCATGAAGGTATCCAACGAGAAATCAAGTTCAGATAAAGCCTAAAAGGTCCCAGACCTCAAAGTACTCGAGCCCTCGGCTCGGCGGAGTTTAACTGTTACAAGTCCACTCGGCATTCCGAGGTAAATTTAAAGTTCTCACTCCTCAGGAGGAGGACTGGAAGGGGCGACGAACTCATCCAAGTCGATCCCGTCGGCAATACGGGTGGCAGCAGCGATGAAGGTCTCCATGAAGTCTTGAAAGTTGTGCTTCCTGGTATTGGCAACTTGGATGGCTGCCAGCTTTTCTTCTCGCGCCTCCTTGCAATGGACGCGGACCAGGGACAGAGCGACATCGGCACCACATCTAGCAGAAGATTTCTTCCATTCCGCCACTCAACCTGGGACTTCGTTAAGTCGAGCCATCAGAGACTCGAGGTCGTTTTGAAGCGTCGTCCCAGGCCAGAGTGATGCGTCGATCCGCAACATCGCAACTTTCAGCCGAGCCAGATAGTCAACGACGCTGGCAGTACGAGACTCCAGACGGAGCACGTTCATTGCAGCCTCGTCCTTCACGAGAGAGTTAACAGGGTCCAAGCCTGGTTCCACTCGACTGGTCTCCTCTTCAAAGTTCTGGCAGAATTCTGCAAACATGATTCGAGGGTAAGACGGTGGCCGTATGCAGGCTCGACAACTACAAGACAGCCGGGTTGGAATAATTACCTTCGAGCATGACAAACAGCTTCTTGGCGAGTCCACCGAGATAAGCCTCCAGATCTTTTACCTTCCCCGACAGCTCACCCGCCTTGTCGTGCAGCGCCATCTTCTCTTTCTTCAGTCGACTGGCGTCTCGATTAGCTGCCTCGAGAGCAGTCTTCAGTCTGGAGTTCTCCTGTTCAAGAGCTCCGACCGAAGCCAGTTTCTCTTCTGCGAGCTTCGTTTTGCTCAAGGCCTCCTTCTGTGCCTCTGCAAGATCTTGGTCCTTCTTCTTCAGAGCTTCCTCCAGTTTATCTGCGGCGCGTCGAGTGGAACCAACATCAAGAATGGACAAGAAAGAAAAGTCACCCGTTAAGAATGGAGAACCTCACCAGCCATACCTTTTGCTTCTTCTTTCGCCTTCTTCAAGTTCTCCTGAGCAAGCTTCAAGCTAAGGTTGAGCTGGATCTGCTGATTCTCCAACTCAGTATAGCGAGCTACAAGTTCGCAAGATTTCTGTAAAAAGAAAAAATAAGTCGACAGACGTCCAAGATAAGTTGCTTCCGAGTAACTAAGAGACAATGATGACGTTTCTAAGACCATAGCCGAATCAAAAATCATTCGACAGTAGTCTCGGGGACTACACCCAGTGGGTGCACTCGGCGTGCCCCCACTGGTTTGACCAAAAAAAAGAGAGAAAAAGTTCCACTCGACATGGCCCGACCAAACCTAGTGAAGAAATACAGCTACAACAACACAATGTAAAGACTACAGTCGACTGCCAGCAGTCCACCGTAGTCTCGGGGACTACACCCAGTGGGTGCACTCAGCGTGCCCCCACTCGTCCAAGGATAGGCAGACACACCCAGTGGGTGTACAGATACAGATACAAAAGATCTTCGGAAAAGAGACTCTTCAAACAGCATATCATAACAGAACAAGTGTTGAAGTCGACTGACCTGGACGTTGCTCTGAAGAGCCGAACTCGCGTCATAGGCTGCTTGGCTGGCCTCCCGAGCCATCTTCACTTGCTCCATCATGATCCCCGCCTGGCGTATAGCCTCCTTGGCAGCAGCCGCTTGGTCCTCAGGGACGGGGTATGCGGCAAAAAGCGAAGACGGATCCACAGTCGACGATGAGGGCCGCGCACTCGCCAGAGGAACGGCGAAGGTCACAGAAGCCCGAGCGGTGTCACCACCATCCCGAGCTACGGCCTCGGACGCCAGAGCGGAGTGGGGGGCCTGGTCAGCCGACGCCTTCTTATGCCTCCTCACCCTCAACGGACCATCGTTGTCGTCATCCGGGAGGTCGACAACATGAGGAGGGGCTACAAAGGAAACATTCAATCAACCAAAGTTGCAGTAAATGATCAGTCGACTCAATACAGAACGTCAGTAATCGTACCAGGGTTGGAGGTAACAGCATCCTCCATCTCTTGGTCGTCACCCTTGGCGGAGACCTCAGAAGTAGCAGCACTGCAAAACTCGAAAGTCAGTCGGTTGGCTCAATGAATCGACCAAGGATCTGTCCATGGTCGACGAAGGAAAACAAGTTTTATTATTACCCAGAAATGGTAGGGACAGCTATCTTCATCTTGGGTAGAGCCTTGGGCGGCTTGGACAGCGTCGTGCGTGGGAGCTTGGGGACCTTCCCAGTCGGCGTAGGAGAAGAGGTTCGAGGGCGTTTCGACGACTGCCCAACAGAAGCAGTCGCCTTGCCACGTTCCCGCGCTGGGTCGTGTGTGTGCTTGGACCGCCCCTCTGGGCGAGGGGGTTCGACCTCCTCCTCCTCCTCCTCTTCGCTGGAGTCGACATTGTTGTCTCCCTCTCCTTCACCGTCGGACTCCCACTCGCCTTGGTCGTCCCCGCTCTCACCTCCGCTCACCTCCCCTTCCTTAGTTGGCCCCTGAGCCCCGTTGGGCGTCGAGTACATCTCGGTGGTCGCCTGGAAAACAATAGACAAGACGAAAGTCAATCGACCAACTCAAAGAAGACCAATGTAGAAAACAAGACTTCAGTCGGGAACATAAAGACATACCTGGTCCACCTCATACGAATTGTCGAGTGGAACCACCCTCCTGGCTCCTCGGGGGTTGTCTTTGTTCCCCGTAATGCTCGACAGCCACCCCTCCAGCATCTCGTCGGTGACCTCCTCCGGGTGGACCCGAGTGGTGTCATCAAGGCCCGCGTACAGCCACATCGGGTGGTCACGGGCCTGGAGCGGTTGGATACGCCTCCAGAGGAAGACCTCCAGCAGGTCCATACCAGTCACACCCTCACGGATGAGCTCAACCACTCGACCCGCCAACACTTTGACCTGGGCCCTTTCCTCCGGCGACACTTTCAGAGAAGCAGGCTTTACATCTCGGTCGAGAGAGAATGGAGGAAGTCCAGTCGACTGCCCTGGGGTCGCCTGGTCTTGACAGTAGAACCAGGTTGCCTGCCAACCGCGGACCGACTCCGGGAAAGTGATGGAAGGAAAACAACTCTTCCCCCTCGCCTGGATCGCCAGACCCCCGCACAGCTGGATCACCTGCGTCCTCTCATCACTCGACTTGGCCTTCTTGACCGATTGAGAGCGACAGGTAAAGATGTGCTTGAAGAGTCCCCAGTGGGGGCGGCAACCCAAGAAGGCCTCGCACATGGAAATGTAAGCGGCAAGGTATACGATGGAGTTGGGAGTGAAGTGATGGAGCTGCGCTCCGAAGAAGTTCAGAAAACTCCGGAAAAAGGGATGGGGCGGCAGAGAAAACCCTCGGTCGATGTGGGTGGCTAGGAGCACGCACTCACCGTCACGGGGTTGAGGTTTGATCTCTCCCCCAGAAGACGCGCGGCTTGGTGGGGAATGACTCCCCCCTCGACCATGTCGTCGAGATCCTCTTGACGGAGCATCGACGGCATCCAGTCGCCCTGAATCCAACCTTTGGGCCGAGTGGTCCTAGAGGAGGATCCGCCCCGAGCTGACCTCTTCCCTTTCCCCGCCGCCGCTGCCTTCTTCGCGCGCTCCAGAGCGGAGGTCTTGCTCTTCGTCATCGTCGCCGGCGAAGTCTCGCACGGGCCTGCTGCGCTGGGGCGGGAACGGAGGTGGCGGAAGGACTTGCGAAGTGAGAGAGGCGGAAGAAAGGAGGAGAAGAGAGCGCACTGCTTGGAAACCCCGAGCCGGCGATTTATAAGGGACCGCTTCCGAGTGGCTGACTAGTAGGCCCAGGCTATCCAGTCAAATCCCGCAGCAGACGCGCACGCAGTACGTGGCGAAAAAGGCGACGCGGGGATCGAGGAGCTTCCTCTTTATCGCTTTCGATTACTGCGGCTGCTCCCGCCCCGCGCGCTTCCCGAAATCCGAATCCTGCGACATCCGCGGGCCACAGAACAACTTGTCAAAACAGAAGACCCCGATCGCGCCGGCGCTCAGTATGTCACAAGCAAAGAAATTCACTCGACGAAAGGCCTAGAATGGATCAAGGCGACTGAAAAAGGTTGGCAACGTCATCCGTGACGATTGACCCAAAAACGAGGCGCTCACGTAGCCCGAAGAATCAGTCGGAAAGATCTCCAACTCTTTCCCCACTCTAACCTCGATCCATTCGGGGGCTAATGATGAAGCTATGTACCTAGGGTAGGGGCACGGACCTGTCCAAAGGATCCCTACCCTAGGACATCCCTAGGAGAAGTCGCCTTTCAATCGACTTGAAGGTATCTCACTCAACGGATTCAAGACACTCGACCTGCAGGCTATCACTCGACCATGAAGCCAACCACTCGACCGCCAGGAGACCTGTAGTCACTCCGCAGGCAAACGGTCAGCTGTTAAGTAGTCTTTATGGTCATTATGGCACTTTATTAGGGGCGTTACCAGTAACGCCCGACCTTAAATGTACCTTAAACCCTGCATTACTGAGGGCAGGAGGGGGCCGGCGAACTCTATATAAGCCACCCCCCTCCTCAGTATGAAGGGTTGGCACCCCTGTTATTCACACACCAGTAATCCAATCGACCGCCTCCGGGCACCGAGACGTAGGGCTGTTACTTCCTCCGCGAAGGGCCTGAACTCGTACATCTTGGTGTGTTTACAACTTCCCAATAGCTGAGACCTAGCCTCTCCATACATACCCCCCTACATCACTGTCAGAGTTAGAACCACGACCATATGTGGATGACATATTGTTGATCAGAAATGATACTGAATTTCTGAATAGCATAAAAGGATACTTGAATAAGAATTTTTCAATGAAAGACCTCGGTGAAGCTGCTTATATATTGGGCATCAAGATCTATAGAGATAGATCAAGATGCTTAATTGGACTTTCACAAAGCACATACCTTGATAAAGTTTTGAAGAAGTTCCAAATGGATCAAGCAAAGAAAGGGTGCTTGCTTGTGTTACAAGGTGTGAAGTTGAGTCAGACTCAATGCCCGGCCACTGCAGAAGATAGAGAGAAAATGAAAGTCATTCCCTATGCTTCAGCCATAGGTTCTATCATGTATGCAATGTTGTGTAACAGACCTGATGTGTGCCTTGCTATTAGTTTAGCAGGGAGGTACCAAAGTAATCCAGGAGTGGATCACTGGACAACGGTCAAGAATATCCTGAAATACCTGAAAAGGACTAAGGATATGTTTCTCATTTATGGAGGTGACAAAGAGCTCGTCATAAATGGTTACATCGATGCAAGCTTTTACACTGATCTGGATGAATCTAAGTCACAAACCGGAGACGTGTTTATATTGAATGGTGGAGTTGTCAGTTGGTGCAGTTCCAAGCAGAGTGTCGTGGCGGGGTCTATGTGTGAGGCGGAGTACATAGCTACTTCAGAAGCAGCAAATCAAGCAGTCTAGATGAAGGAGTTCATATCCGATCTAGGTGTCGTACCTAGTGCATCGGGTCCAATGAAAATCTTTTGTGACAATACTGGTGCAATTGCCTTGGCAAAGGAATCCAGATTTCACAAGAGAACCAAGCACATTAAGAGATGCTTCAACGCCATCCACGATCAAGTCAAGGAGGGAGACATAGAGATTTGCAAGATACATACGGATCTGAATGTTGCAGACCCGTTGACTAAGCCTCTCTCACGAGCAAAACATGATCAACACCAGGACTCCATAGGTGTTAGAGTCATTACTGTGTAATCTAGATTATTGACTCTAGTGCAAGTGGGAGACTGAAGGAAATATGCCCTAGAGGCAATAATAAAGTTGTTATTTATATTTCCTTATATCATGATAATGTTTATTATTCATGCTAGAATTGTATTAACCGGAAACTTAGTACATGTGTGAATACATAGACAAACAGAGTGTCACTAGTATGCCTCTACTTGACTAGCTCGTTAGTCAAAGATGGTTAAAGTTTCTTAGCCATGGACAAGAGTTGTCATTTGATGAACGGGATCACATCATTAGATAATGATGTGATTGACTTGACCCATCCGTTAGCTTAGCACTATGATCGTTTAGTTTATTGCTATTGCTTTCTTCATAACTTATACATGTTCCTATGACTATGAGATTATGCAACTCCCGAATACCGGAGGAACACTTAGTGTGCTACCAAACGTCACATCGTAACTGTGTGATTATAAAGATGCTCTACAGGTGTCTCGGATGGTGTTTGTTGGATTAGCATAGATTGAGATTAGGATTTGTCACTCCGATTGTCGGAGAGGTATCTCTGGGCCATCTCGGTAATGCACATCACTATAAGCCTTACAAGCAATGTGACTAATGAGTTAGTTACGGGATGATGCTTTATGGAACGAGTAAAGATACTTGCCGGTAACGAGATTGAACTAGGTATGATGATACCGATGATCGAATCTCGGGCAAGTAACATACTGATGACAAAGGGAACAATGTATGTTGTTATGCGTTTTGACCAATAAAGATCTTTGTAGAATATGTGGGAGAAAATATGAGCATGCAGGTTCTGCTATTGGTTATTGACCGGAGATGAGTCTCGGTCATGTCTACATAGTTGTCGAACCCGTAGGGTCCGCACGCTTAACGTTCGATGACAATCGGTATTATGAGTTTATGTGTTTTGATGTACTGAAGGTTGTTCGGAGTCCCGGATGTGATCACGGACATGACGAGGAGTCTCGAAATGGTAGAGACATGAAGATTGATATATTGGAAGGCTACGTTTGGACACCGGAAAGGTTTCAGATGAGTTCGGGCATTTCCGGAGTACCGGGGGGTTACCAGAACCCCCGGGGAGTTAATGGGCCTTAATGGGCCATGGTGGAAGAGAGGAGGAGGCGACCAAGTGGGAGGCGTGCGCCCCCCAAGCCCAATCCGAATTGGCGGGGGGGGGGGGGCTTTGTTGGGGATCGTAGCTGAAATTTAAAATTTTCTACGCATCACCAAGATCAATCTATGGAGTCATCTAGCAACGAGAGAGAGAGAGAGGAGTGCATCTACATACCCTTGTAGATCGCGAGCGGAAGCGTTCAAGAGAACGGGGTTGATGGAGTCGTACTCGTCGTAATCCAAATCACCGATGATCCTAGCGCCGAACGGACGGCACCTCCGCATTCAACACACGTATGGAGCGGAGACGTCTCCTCCTTCTTGATCCAGCAAGGGGGGAGAAGAAGTTGATGGAGATCCAGCAGCACGACGGCGTGGTGGTGGAAGCAGCGGGATTCCAGCACGGCTTCGCCAAGCGCTACTGGAGGAGCAAGAGGTGTCACGGGAGGGAGAGAGAGAGGCGCCAGGGCTTAGGGTGCGGCTGCCCTCCCTCCCCTCCACTATATATAGGGGCTAGGGAGGCGGATGCCCCCTTGGAGATCCCATCTAGAGGGTGGTGGCAGCGGCCCTCGGGGGGCAACGGCCCCCTTAGGGTTTCCAACCAGGGGGCGCATGCCCCCTCGGGGGCAACAGCCCCCTAGGGTTTCCAACCCTAGGCGCCTTGGGCCCTTGGGTGGGGCACACCAGCCCACCAGGGGCTGGTTCCCATGCCACTTCAGCCCATGGGGCCCTCCGGGATAGGTGGCCCCACCCGGTGGACCCCCGGGACCCTTCCGGTGGTCCCGGTACAATACAGGTGAACCCGAAACTCTCCCGGTGGCCGAAACTAGACTTCCTATATATAACTCTTTACCTACGGACCATTCCGGAACTCCTCGTGACGTTCGGGATCTCATCCGGGACTCCGAACAACTTTCGGTTAACCGCATACGAATATCTCTACAACTCTAGCGTCACCGAACCTTAAGTGTGTTGACCCTACGGGTTCGGGAGACACGTAGACATGACCGAGACAACTCTCCGGTCAATAACCAACAACGGGATCTGGATACCCATGTTTTCTCCCACATGCTCCACGATAATCTCATCGGATGAACCACGATGTCGAGGATTCAATCAATCCCGTATACAATTCCCTTTGTCTATCGGTACGATACTTGCCCGAGATTCGATCGTCGGTATACCGATACCTTGTTCAATCTCATTACGGCAAGTCTCTTTACTCGTTCCCGTAACACACCATCCCGTGAACAACTCCTGGATCACATTGAGCTCATTATGATGATGTCCTACCGAGTGGGCCCAGAGATACCTCTCCGTCATATGGAGTGACAAATCCCAGTCTCGATTCGTACCAACCCAACAGATACTTTCGGGGATACCCGTAGTGTACCTTTATAGCCACCCAGTTACGTTGTGACGTTTGGCACACCCAAAGTACCCTTACGGTATCCGGGAGTTGCACAATCTCATGGTCTAAGGAAAGGATACTTGACAATAGAAAAGCTTTAGCAGACGAACTACACGATCTTGTGCTATGCTTAGGATTGGGTCTTGTCCATCACATCATTATCCTAATGATGTGATCCCGTTATCAATGACATCCTATGTCCATGGTTAGGAAACCATAACCATCTATTGATCAACGAGCTAGTCAACTAGAGGCTCACTAGGGACATGTTGTGGTCTATGTATTCACACATGTATTACGATTTCCAGATAACACGGTTATAGCATGAACAATAGAAAATTATCATGAACAAGGAAATATAATAATAACCTTTTTATTATTGCCTCTAGGGCATATTTCCAACAGTCTCCCACTTGCACTAGAGTTAATAACCTAGTTACATTGTGATGAATCGAACACCCATAGAGTTCTGGTGTTGATCATGCTTTGCACGTGGAAGAGGTTTAGTCAACGGATCTGCGACATTCAGGTCCGTATGCACTTTACAAATCTCTATGTCTCCATCTTGAACATTTTCACGAATGGAGTTGAAGCGACACTTGATATGCCTGGTCTTATTGTGAAACCTGGGCTCCTTGGCAAGGGCAATAGCTCCAGTGTTGTCACAAAAGAGAGTCATCGGGCCCGACGCATTGGGAATAACTCCTAGGTCGGTAATGAACTCCTTCATCCAGATTGCTTCATGTGCTGCCTCCGAGGCTGCCATGTACTCCGCTTCACATGTAGATCCCGCCACGACGCTTTGCTTGCAACTGCACCAGCTGACTGCCCCACCATTCAAAATATACACGTATCCGGTTTGTGACTTGGAGTCATCCAGATCTGTGTCGAAGCTAGCATCAACGTAACCCTTTACGACGAGCTCTTCATCACCTCCATAAACGAGAAACATATCCTTAGTCCTTTTCAGGTACTTCAGGATATTCTTGACCGCTGTCCAGTGTTCCATGCCGGGATTACTTTGGTACCTTCCCACCAAACTTACGGCAAGGTTTACATCAGGTCTGGTACATAGCATGGCATACATAATAGACCCTATGGCCGAGGCAGAGGGGATGACACTCATCTTTTCCCTATCATCTGCCGTGGTCGGGCATTGAGCCGTGCTCAATCTCACACCTTGCAATACAGGCAAGAACCCCTTCTTGGACTGATCCATATTGAACTTCTTCAATATCTTGTCAAGGTACGTGCTTTGTGAAAGACCAATGAGGCATCTCGATCTATCTCTATAGATCTAGATGCCTAATATGTAAGCAGCTTATCTAAGGTCCTTCATTGAAAAACACTTATTCAAGTAGGCCTTTATGCTTTCCAAGAGTTCTATATCATTTCCCATCAATAGTATGTCATCCACATATAATATGAGAAATGCTACAGAGCTCCCACTCACTTTCTTGTAAACACAGGCTTCTCCATAAATCTGCGTAAACCCAAACGCTTTGATCATCTCATCAAAACGAATGTTCCAAATCCGAGATGCTTGCACCAGCCCATAGATCGAGCATTGGAGCTTGCATACCTTGTCAGCATTCTTAGGATCGACAAAACCTTCCGACTGCATCATATACAATTCTTCCTTAAGGAAACCATTAAGGAATATCGTTTTGACGTCCATTTGCTATATCTCATAATCATAGAATGCGGCAATTGCTAACATGAATCGGACAGACTTCAGCTTCGCTACGGGTGAGAAGGTCTCATCGTAGTCAACCCCTTGAACTTGTCGATAACCCTTAGCGACAAGCCGAGCCTTATACATGGTTACATTACCATCCGCATCTGTCTTCTTCTTAAAGATCCATTTATTTTCTATGGCTCGCCGATCATCGGGCAAGTCTGTCAAAGTCCATACTTCATTTTCATACATGGATCCTATCTCGGATTTCATGGCTTCAAGCCATTTGTCGGAATCCGGGCCCACCATCGCTTCTTCATAGTTCGAAGGTTCACCATTGTCTAACAACATGATTTCCAGGACAGGGTTGCCGTACCACTCTGGTGCGGAACGTGTCCTTGTGGACCTACGAAGTTCAGTAGCAACTTGATCTGAAGTTTCATGATCATCATCATTAACTTCCTCTCTAGTCGGTGCAGGCACCACAGAAACATTTTCTTGAGCTGCGCTACTCTCCGATTCAAGAGGCAATACTTCATCAAGTTCTACTTTCCTCCAACTTACTTCTTTCGAGAGAAACTCTTTCTCTAGAAAGGATCCATTCTTGGCAACAAAGATCTTGCCTTCGGATCTGAGGTAGAAGGTATACCCAATAGTTTCCTTAGGGTATCCTATGAAGACGCATTTTTCCGATTTGGGTTCGAGCTTTTCAGGTTGAAGTTTCTTGACATAAGCATCGCATCCCCAAACTTTCAGAAACGACAACTTAGGTTTCTTCCCAAACCACAATTCATACGGTGTCATCTCAACGGATTTCGACGGAGCCCTATTTAAAGTGAATGCGGCAATCTCTATAGCATAAACCCAAAATGATAGCGGTAGATCGGTAAGAGACATCATAGATCGCACCATATCCAATAGAGTGCGATTACGACGTTCAGACACACCATTACGCTGAGGTGTTCCAAGCGGCGTGAGTTGTGAAACAATTCCACATTTCCTTAAGTGCGTGCCAAATTCATGACTCAAATATTCTCCCCCACGATCTGATCGTAAGAACTTGATTTTCCTGTCACGTTGATTCTCAACCTCACTCTGAAATTCCTTGAACTTTTCAAAGGTCTCAGACTTGTGTTTCATTAAGTAGACATACCCATATCTACTTAAGTCATCAGTGAGGGTGAGAACATAACGATAACCACCGCGAGCCTCAACGCTCATTGGACCGCACACATCAGTATGTATGATTTCCAATAAGTTGGTTGCTCGCTCCATTGTTCCGGAGAACGGAGTCTTGGTCATTTTACCCATGAGGCATGGTTCACACGTGTCAAATGATTCATAATCAAGAGACTCCAAAAGTCCATCTGCATGGAGTTTCTTCATGCGTTTGACACCAATGTGACCAAGGCGGCAGTGCCACAAGTATGTGGGACTATCATTATCAACCTTACATCTTTTGGCATTCACACTATGAATATGTGTAACATCACGTTCGAGATTGAATAAGAATAAACCATTGACCAGCGGGGCATGACCATAAAACATGTCTCTCATATAAATAGAACAAACATTATTCTCAGATTTAAATGAGTAGCCATCTTGCATTAAATGAGATCCAGATACAATGTTCATGCTCAAAGCTGGTACTAAATAACAATTATTGAGGTTTAAAACTAATCTCGTAGGTAAATGTAGAGGTAGCGTGCCGACGGCGATCACATCGACCTTGGAACCATTCCCGACGTGCATCGTCACCTCGTCCTTCGCCAGTCTCCGCTTATTCCGCAGCTTCTGTTTTGAGTTACAAATATGAGCAACCACACCGGTATCAAATACCCAGGAGCTACTACGAGCGCTGGTTAGGTACACATCAATAACATGTATATCACATATACCTTTGGTATTGCCGGCCTTCTTATCCGCTAAGTACTTGGGGCAGTTCCACTTCCAATGACCGTTTCCCTTGCAATAAAAGAACTCTGTCTCAAGCTTGGGTCCATGCTTTGGCTTCTTCCCGGCAACTGGCTTACAGGGCGCGGAAACTCCCTTGCCGTCCTTCTTGAAGTTCTTCTTACCCTTGCCTTTCTTGAACTTAGTGATTTTATTCACCATCAACACTTGATGTTCCTTTTTGATCTCCACCTCCGCTAATTTCAGCATTGAATATACCTCGGGAATGGTCGTTTCCATCCCCTGCATATTGAAGTTCATCACAAAGCTCTTTTAGCTAGGTGGGAGCGACTGAAGGATTCTGTCAATGACTGCATCATCCGGGAGATTAACTCCCAGCTGAGATAAGCGGTTGTGCAACCCAGAAATTTTGAGTATGTGCTCGCTGACAGAACTATTCTCCTCCATCTTACAACTGTAGAACTGGTCGGAGACTTCATATCTCTCGACATGGGAATGAGCTTGGAAAACCATTTTCAACTCTTGGAACATCTCATATGCTCTGTGCTGCTCAAAACGCTTTTGGAGCCCCGGTTCTAAGATGTAAAGCATGCCGCAATGAACCAGGGAGTAATCATCAATACGCGACTGCCAGGCGTTCATAACGTCTTGAGTTGCTGGGAAAACAGGTGCTTCACCTAGTGGTGCATCAAGGACATATGCTTTCTTGGCAGCTATGAGGATAATCCTCGGGTTACGGACTGAGTCCGTGTAGTTCCTGCCATCGTCTTTCAACTTGGTTTTCTCTAGGAACGCGTTGAAGTTGAGGGCAAAATTAGCGTGGGCCATTTGATCTACAAGACATATTGCAAAGTTTTAGACTATGTTCATGAAATTAAGTTCATCTAATCAAATTATTTAATGAACTCCCACTCAGATAGACATCCCTCTAGTCATCTAAGTGATACATGATCCGAGTCAACTAGGCCATGTCCGATCATCACGTGAGACGGACTAGTCATCATCGGTGAACATCTTCATGTTGATCGTATCTTCTATACGACTCATGTTCGACCTTTCGGTCTTCTGTGTTCCGAGGCCATGTCTGTACATGCTAGGCTCGTCAAGTCAACCTAAGTGTATTGCATGTGTAAATCTGGCTTACACCCGTTGTATGCGAACGTTAGAACCTATCACACCCGATCATCACGTGGTGCTTCGGAACAACGGACCTTAGCAACGGTGCACAATTAGGGGGAACACAATTCTTGATATTTTAATGAGGGATCATCTTATTTATGCTACCGTCGTTCTAAGAAAATAAGATGTAAAAACATGATAAACATCACATGCAATCAAATAGTGACATGATATGGCCAATATCATTTTGCTCCTTTTGATCTCCATCTTCGGGGCGCCATGATCATCATCGTCACCGTCTTGAAACCATGATCTCCATCATCATGATCCTTGTCATCGTGTCTTCATGAAGTTGTCTCGTCAACTATTACTTCTACTACTATGGCTAATGGTTTAGCAATAAAGTAAAGTAATTACATGACGTTTATGTTGACACGCAAGTCATAAATAAATTAAGACAACTCCTATGGCTCCTGCCGGTTGTCATACTCATCGACATGCAAGTCGTGATTCCTATTACAAGAACATGATCAATCTCATACATCACGTATATCATTCATCACATCCTTTTGGCCATATCACATCACACGGCATATGCTGCAAAAACAAGTTAGATGTCCTCTAATTGTTGTTGCAAATTTTTACGTGGCTGCTATAGGTTTCTTAGCAAGAACGTTTCTTACCTACGCCAAAACCACAACGTGATATGCCAATTTCTATTTACCGTTCATAAGGACCCTTTTCATCGAATACGATCCGACTAAGTAGGAGAGACAGACACCCGCTAGCCACCTTATGCAACTAGTGCATGTCAATCGGTGGAACCTGTCTCACGTAAGTGTACGTGTAAGGTCGGTCCGGGCCGCTTCATCCCATGATGCCGCCGGATCAAGATAAGACTAGTAATGGCAAGTAAATTGACAAAATCGACGCCCACAACAACTTGTGTTCTACTCGTGCATAGAAACTACGCATAGACCTAGCTCATGATGCCACTGTTGGGGATCATAGCAGAAATTTAAAATTTTCTACGCATCACCAAGATCAATCTATGGAGTCATCTAGCAACGAGAGAGAGAGGAGTGCATCTACATACCCTTGTAGATCGCGAGCGGAAGCGTTCAAGAGAACGGGGTTGATGGAGTCGTACTCGTCATGATCCAAATCACCGATGATCCTAGCGCCGAACGGACGGCACCTCCGCGTTCAACACACGTACGGAGCGGAGTCGTCTCCTCCTTCTTGATCCAGCAAGGGGGGAGGAGAAGTTGATGGAAATCCAGCAGCACGACAGCGTGGTGGTGGAAGCAGCAGGATTCCAGTAGGGCTTCGCCAAGCGCTACTGGAGGAGGAAGAGGTGTCACGGGAGGGAGAAGGAGGCGCCAGGGCTTAGGGTGCGGCTGCCCTCCCTCCCCTCCACTATATATAGGGGCTAGGGAGGCGGATGCCCCCTTGGAGATCCCATCTAGAGGAGGGGTGGGCAGCGGCACCCGGGGCAGCGGCCCCTCGGGGGGCGGCCCCTTAGAGTTTCCAACCAGGGGGGCGCATGCCCCCTCGGGGGGCAACGGACCCCTAGGGTTTCCAAACCCTAGGCGCCTTGGGCCCTTGAGTGGGGCGCACCAGCCCACCAGGGGCTGGTTCCCATGCCACTTCAGCCCATGGGGCCCTCCGGGATAGGTGGCCCCACCCGGTGGACCCCCGGGACCCTTCCGGTGGTCCCGGTACAATACAGGTGACCCCAAAACTCTCCCGGTGGCCGAAACTGGACTTCCTATATGTAACTCTTTACCTCCGGACCATTCCGGAACTCCTCATGACCTCCGGGATCTCATCCGGGACTCCTAACAACTTTCGGTTAACCGCATACTAATATCTCTACAACTCTAGCGTCACCGAACCTTAAGTGTGTAGACCCTACGGGTTCGGGAGACACGTAGACATGACCGAGACAACTCTCCGGTCAATAACCAACAGCAGGATCTGGATACCCATGTTGGCTCCCACATGCTCCACGATAATTTCATCGGATGAACCACGATGTCGAGGATTCAATCAATCCCATATACAATTCCCTTTGTCTATCGGTACGATACTTGCCCGAGATTCGATCGTCGGTATACCGATACCTTGTTCAATCTCGTTACGGCAAGTCTCTTTACTCGTTCCCGTAACACACCATCCCATGAACAACTCCTTGATCACATTGAGCTCATTATGATGATGTCCTACCGAGTGGGCCCAGAGATACCTCTCCGTCATACGGAGTGACAAATCCCAGTCTCGATTCGTGCCAACCCAACACATACTTTCGAGGATACTCGTAGTGTACCTTTATAGCCACCCAGTTACGTTGTGACGTTTGGCACACCCAAAGTACCCTTACGGTATCCGGGAGTTGCACAATCTCATGGTCTAAGGAAAGGATACTTGACATTAGAAAAGCTTTAGCAGACGAACTACACGATCTTGTGCTATGCTTAGGATTGGGTCTTGTCCATCACATCATTATCCTAATGATGTGATCCCGTTATCAATGACATCCTATGTCCATGGTTAGGAAACCGTAACCATCTATTGATCAACGAGCTAGTCAACTAGAGGCTCACTAGGGACATGTCGTGGTCTATGTATTCACACATGTATTACGATTTCCAGATAACACGGTTATAGCATGAACAATAGACAATTATCATGAACAAGGAAATATAATAATAACCTTTTTATTATTGCCTCTAGGGCATATTTCCAACACCCTTTCCTTCTCTCCCTCTCCCTCTTCCTTCTTCTCCTACTCCAACTAGGGAAGGGTGGAAACCTACTCCTACTAGGAGTAGGAATCCCCCCCTTGGGCGCGCCCCATGAGGCCGGCCCTCCCCCTCCTCCACCCCTTTATGTACAGGGGAGGGGGCACCCCATAGACACACAAGTTGATTGTTTAGCCGTGTGCGGTGCCCCCTTCCACATATTTTCACCTCGGTCATATCGTTGTAGTGCTTAGGCGAAGCCCTGCGTCGGTAACTTCATCATCACCGTCATCACGTCATCGTGCTGACGAAACTCTCCCTCGGCCTCAGCTGGATCAAGAGTTCGAGGAACGTCACCAAGCTGAACGTGTGCAGATCGCGGAGGTGCCGTGCGTTCGGTACTTGATCGGTTGGATCGCGAAGATGTTCGACTACATCAACCGCGTTACTTAACGCTTCTGCTTTCGGTCTATGAGGGTACGTCGACACACTCTCCCCGCTCGTATCTATGCATCTCCTAGATAGATCTTGCGTGATCGTAGGAATTTTTTTTAAATACTGCGTTTCCCAACCGTAACCCCTCGGTACTCCGGAAAAATACCCGGATCACTCGGAACCATTCCGATGTCCGAACATAACCTTCGAATATATGAATCTTTTCCTCTCGACCATTTCGAGACTCCTCATCATGTCCGTGATCCCATTCGGGACTGCGAACATACTTCGGTCATCAAATCACATAACTCATAATACAAATCGTCCTTGAACGTTAAGCGTGCGGACCCTACGGGTTCGAGAACTATGTAGACATGACCAAGACACATCTCCGGTCAATAACCAATAGCGGAACCTGGATGCTCATATTGGCTCCTACATATTCTACGAAGATCTTTATCGGTCAAACCGCATAACAACATACGTCATTCCCTTTGTCATCGATATGTTACTTGCCCGAGATTCGATCGTCGGTATCCTCATACCTAGTTCAATCTCGTTACCGGAAAGTCTCTTTACTTGTTCCGTATTGCATCATCCCGTAACTAAATCATTAGTCACATTGCTTGCAAGGCTTATAGTGATGTGCATTACCGAGAGGGCCCAGAGATACCTCTCCGATACACGGAGTGAAATCCTAATCTCGATCTATGCCAACTCAACAAACACCTTCGGAGACACCTGTAGAGCATCTTTATAATCACCCAGTTATGTTGTGACGTTTGATAGCACACAAAGTGTTCCTCCGGTATACGGGAGTTGCATAATCTCATAGTCAGAGGATTATGTATAAGTCATGAAGAAAGCAATAGCAATAAAACTAAACGATCATTATTCTAAGCTAACGGATGGGTCTTCTCCATCACATCATTCTCTAATGATGTGATCCGATTCATCAAATGACAACACATGTCTATGGTTAGGAAACTTAACCATCTTTGATTAACGAGCTAGTCAAGTAGAGGCATACTAGGGACACTCTGTTTGTCTATGTATTCACACATGTACTAAGTTCCGGTTAATACAATTCTAGCATGAATAATAAATATTTATCATGATATAAGGAAATATAAATAACAACTTTATTATTTCCTCTAGGGCATAGTTCCTTCATTCACATCTCAACTGAAACCTCCCATCATCACGCCGCGGGCCTACTAAAGTTACGCATGGAACTCTCGGTTCCAGGATAAGGACCTGCTGGTTTTTCTTTGTTCAAAGGCTACATGTTTTCTTACAGGCGCATAGTCGTTTCATGTAACATTCTGCTACTGCAGCATTTCTTCACTTCTTCTGTTATTTTGGTGGCCTTTGCTTTGTGGTGTAACCTGAATAAGGTCTGCCTCAGGCTGTCTTGCTCCTAGAACAATTCTCATATATCAGTCTAGTTTTGAACTACAAAAGGTGGACAGTTGCCTCTACCTTTTTATCTAAAAAACTGTCCAGCAAATTCAGTCCACAAATGTCCTCGCACTTCCGAGATATCTACTAATCTCACCAAGATACAACTTTAGATTTGTTGTCAACTACTCTCTCCATCCTATAATAAGACGTTTTTATAAGCTAACATAGCTTGCAGAAATGTCCTATATTGTGGGACGGAGGGAGTACTTGCAAACATGTGTTCACAAAATAAAAATTTAGTGTCTCAGAAGTTCAAAGTTATCATAAGGTGGAGCTAATTGTACTAGTCTGACCCGGTTCATAATTGATGTGATGAATCCTTGAATGATTGTTTAGAGCTTTGCTACACGTACAGGGTGATACAGGAATGAGGGGATTACAGGTTGTTGTGGCAATTTTTAATTGGTCATTGGTAGAGGCACGACCACCCCCATTGAAAAAGGGGGGGGGGGGGGTAGAACATTGAAGGAACATGTAGGAACCTATAAAAGTCTGTACGTCTAGCATTTTTGGATAGTTTATATCCGTCTGACCATGATGTTGATGCTACTCCGTTTATAATCAATTTTGGTCAGCAAGGTCACAAATCCTGATGCTTCTATGGGTTGTTTGGATCGCTTCCACAAAAAGCGGCCTGAGTCAGGCACGATTCTCAGGTGTCCGATTTTGGAGGCCTGAGGCTGAGATCTCTACCCGAGTGAATAACTGCCTAATAGGCCTCAAACCAACACCCCCCCCCCCCCCTAGCTAATTCCTATGGCGTACGTATTTGGGCTTCAACAGCACCACAAAAACAGCTTGAACTCGGTGCAAAACTTGTATCAACTACGTATGTGGTGTGTGTTGATGTGATTCTAGCAACGCTGAGCTCTAGCCTTTGAGCCTCCGGTTTGCATGATAGCTTCTATGTAAGTTATGACGCTCCTCCATATCCCTTCTCGTGCTTAAATAGAAACACATGTTACACAACAACCATATGGATTTTTGATTGTGCTCCTCCATATCCCTTCTATGCATGCAATGGATGCTTTAAGTTTCTTTAAGAGGCCACATTTTTTAGAGAGATTTTGCATTTGCCGTTCGCATCAACCCTAAAGAGAAGAAGCATGGCTAAGCAAAAGCAATGTTCACAATGTAAATGTATATATAGGCCAAAGTTCATCATATGATAATTTGGTAAAAGCCTACCTAGATCTCTAAGCTAGAAGATGAAAAGAGTAGCAACAAGATAGTCAGAAGGGGTGTGTCGTTCCGTCACAGGTCATCATTAGATCATTGTCTAACACCTATGGTGTGGTCGCCCTTCCCTATGGCACAAAACCCACAGGTGTGTCAGAAAAAACAAAGACTCAAAGGGCTTTTCGCAAAAGATAGGAGGTGTTTGGGCCTCAGTCACCCTCACAGTGGCAGTTTTTCTGCAATTAGTTGAAACTGGAACCAGTGTGAAACACAAATATCAGGTTAAACTGTTGATTTGACCATTTATGAGTTCATAAAGTAAAGTAAAACCCAACTGACGTGTGACACTTATCATTTTCAGTCCTGATATTTTCTACAATTAAAGTTGTCATCTGAAAAGAAGAAACAAGAAAAAATACTGAAACTTGTCATCTGAGAAGAAAGTTGCCATCCTCATGTCATTAAAATTGTCATTAAAAGCATTACTTTATGTCACATTTCATACCTTGAAGGCTTCAACATCCATGTGTATCTGTGTACGACAACTCCCATGGCTGGAGGCTGTGTATACTTACTTTTTTAAACACCCGTGTTTTTCATACCTTGAACGCCCATGTTTTTGAACACCTTTTCTTTTTGAGAAAAATGTTTTTGAACACCAGTGTGTGTGTCTACTTTTTTGTTTTTCTGGGATCCAGAACGTCAGTTCGGCGAGGCCCATAAGATGTTCCCAGCCAGGCCAGAAATTCTGAGGCGCGGCTCTCACTCTCACACCACTTTCGTTGGCAAAACAGATCACGCCGCCGCTCCTCGTCGTCGTGGACCTTAGGATCTCCGGCCGCCGCCGCCACCACCGCCCCCTTCTCGTTCTCGCGAATCCCGCCGCACGCGCGCGCCATGCCCATGGCTTGTCCGTCCAAGGAAAAGGAGGCGGCGGAACAGCCGTCCTCCTCCCTCCCCGACGAGCTGGTCGAGGACATCTTCGCGCGGATGCCGGCCAAATCGGCGCTGCGCTGCCGCTGCCTCTCCCGCGCCTGGGCCGCCGCGCTCTCCTCCCAGGGCTTCGTCGACCGCCACCTCCGCCTCGCCAACCGCCGCGGCTCCCCCAGGCTCTTCGTCCTGCCGGAGTTCTTTTCGAGAGACACCACGGTGCACGGCTAGTCGCCCGGCCGCCCCCTCGCGCCCGTCCTCCGCGACGACCGCCTCCGCAGCGTCGTCGCCCTCACCGGCCAGTGCCGCGGCCTCGTCGTCCTGGAGGCAGATAGGCCCACCACCTTCTGCCTCGACGACCTCGACGACCGTGTCTACTCTACCTACAAGGTGAACCGCTACGTCTGGAACCCCTCCACCGGCCAGATCACGGCGCTCCCCAAGGGAAAGGAGACGTTCGGACGGTGGCCGCACCACCATGACAACATGGGGATTGGCTACGACACGCGCATCCACAAGCACAAGGTGGTCCGTCTCTACAGCCGCGGCGACCTGCCCCCAGCGCGCGAGGTGTATGTACTCAACTCCACGGGACAATGGAGGCCCCCGGCCGGTGCAGCCGATAGGACGTTGCCGCTGGGTTTCGCAACGAATTTCAGCAGACACCAGAGCATATTTGCGCAGGGCCACCTGCACTGGGTCGCGCAGCCTGATAGGAAGTTCAACTCCGAGAGAATCATCATGTCTTTCTCGATCAATGACGAGGAGTTCGGGATCTTGCCGCTACCGCCCGTCAAAATGTACCCCTGCGTGATAAGGGAGCTCGACGGGCGTCTCTGTGTCTTCAAAAATTCCGATGAGTTCAAGCGCTCGTATGATATCTGGGTGCTGCGTGACCACCAGGCGGGCGCTTGGGATCTCCATTGCCGCATTGACCTGGACACGCCACCGCTGGCAGACACTCAGTTGATGCGCTCCCGTTCGGTCATCCCGCTTGGTACTGTTCATGATGGTAGATGCCTGCTGCTCAGACCGGATCCTGATTTGATCGAAAGCGAAAGTTTGGAATCTCACAAGCTTTTCATGTACAGACCTGTGACCGGAGATGTTGAGGACCTCCTCGCCGGCGGCGGCATACTTACTCACCACACCATGGCCCAAAGAGTTGTGGCACCATATGAGGAAAGCCTTGAGTCCACCGGTTACGGTGATACTAAGTCACAAGCATGACTAGGTGTTATTTTAGTACAAAACTAATGACATCAATTTTATGTAGTCACATTGTTGCTAGGTACCCCCTCCTCCCATAATGTAAGACGTTTTTGCAAGATATGTTAGCTTGCGAAAACGTCTTAATGGGATGGAGGGAGTGTTTGATATGGCCATAGTTTGCACATGTCTCTAAACTATCTAGTCAATTTCCAGTAATAATATACCTGCCACGTTCTCTTTTTTTTTTTGCGAGTGACCTGACTTTGATGCAACTCTCACTTACAGCTCATATTTAATGGGATCAAACTGGAATGTTATTTGTGTTTTTATTACAATATATATGAATTTTACAATTGGTATGAAGTTCAGATTTATGTATTCTTACGCACCTGCTCTTCTCTGTGGAACAAAGTCTGCAATTTGTTAGCTTGCTCATTGGTTTATCCTTGGTTGGCAGTGTGTTCATGAAATCTCTGTTTCTTTATTAATTAGGAAATTTCTTGATGAGTTTGCTGCAGCACCACATCATGCTGAATTTTGTTAAATGCTTATCAAATTTTGTTAAATTTTGTTAATGTCATAACCTTTTCAGGTTACCATAACATATGTTCCCCTATTGTATGAAATGCACTCTGCTTTTCATCATCATACCATACAAGCATCGATTTGCTTCTCCCGTACAAATACCAGGGCACCTAAAATATCTACGCACTGGTATACATGTTTAACACGGTGTGGCCAACTGGCCAACAACAAACCAAAACTGTTTCCTAGGGAAAAAGAAGTCCACGATTTTCATCTAAAGAGAAGTTTTGAGGCTTCAAATCATCTTCATGGCCAAAATGGGAGCATTCTTTCACGGAAAGATAGGTTGAAGATTGCACTGAAAATTGCAATGGCCATTTCAGAACATAACGATACAGTGTGCAGAAATAGTACTAATTGATACTTCAAAGCGCTTGCAGGATGCCCTGATCTCTCACTCCTTAGTTACAATATGACATGATGAAGGACAAGTTCATAGCAGTGCTATGCTTCCTTCTCTAATGAATGACAAAATGAACATACCAATTTTCATGCCGGTCATGGTTCATGTAAATCTGAATCTAGCTGGCACTTCCCCTCTGCAAGCTGCCGCATAGTCTTCAGCAAGGTGTGGTGCAGCTTCCTTGTGTGGGCATATGAACTTCTCCATGAATACCTTCGGAGTCATCGCGACTGCAGAATAGTAGTCCCGGTCTCGATGTAGCAATCCGTTTTCCTTGAGAAACTTTACAACATAGTACCGGGGCCTGAGCCGACCATCCAGGCTGTAACTGAGAACCGCCGGCCGATGAGCGATGTACCATGGTTCCAACCCCACCTCGGAGATGAGGAACTCTGAGACGCGATGCAGCCTGTCCTTGGAAGACTTCAGCACCATTGGAGCCTTGGGCAAAGCAATGCCCACCTCAGTATCCGACCACCTTAACGTCTTCTTCAAGTAGTCCACTTTGGTGGCGATCTTCTCCTAGTCATAGAATGCGACAGCCTCCAACGCTTTTCCTAACATCCCAGAGCCATGTGGCACACAGAGAGCTTTGGCTCATGCTGGTTGATTCTGAGGATCCTTGGATGACCGATGCACAGCTTGGCAATGTGGCAATCATGTAGCCCGCACTCCCGGAGGAACGCAACGTTGGGCTTGACCACCCTCTCAAGATCAGAACCAAGGAGCCAGGAGCCGTGCTTGAGCGGACGGAGCAAGTCGTCCATGCACCCGAAGATAGTCAGGTAGTACTGTAGATCAGAGACGATGGATCTGCAGCGGAGTTTGTCGGGGACGAGCAAGACGAGGCGCGCGATATCACAAGGGGATAGACCGAGGCCGGTCAGCCCGACGACGACGGGGGACAGAGTTCTCTCCACTTTGGCGCAGAGGAACCGCGGGTCCTTGGCGACGACGGCCGCGACGTCGGTGCCGGAGAGGCCGAGGCCGGCGAGGAAGGCGAGGACGGCGTCGGGCTTGGCCGGGGACTTGAGGTGGGAGAGCTTGGCGGAGGCCTTGGCGGCCTGCGCTCGGGTGAGGCCGCAGGCGGAGACGAGGTACTCCTCTGCGGCGAAGCCAGGGGTGGCTGCCGGGGAAATGCCGGAGGCGGCTGCGGCGGAGAGGAGGCGGTGGAGAGGAGAGACATGGGAGGCGTAGGGAGAAGAGAGGATCTGGGTGAGGGTGCAGCTTCGGAGCCGGAGCATGGCGGCGGCGGCGAGGGGATGGCCGGTGGCGGCGCGGCGTGGTTGGTGGTAAGAGACGGAGAGGGTGTGGTGAGGGTTTGAGGCTGGACTCGTGCGTCGTGCCTCTCACCTCACGTGCCATATGGCAATGGGCTTGGATGGGCTGGGATGGGCTGGAGAATCTCAAAAACACATTGTAACCTCAAAAAGTAATAATAATCAAGGCATCCCTAGAAGAAGAAAAAAAAGGCAAACCCGCTTGCAAACATGAGCCATCTCAAAAACGAAACCTCAAAAATGTAAAACAAACATGAGCACACGTATCTGCTGTCATTGTAATCTCAAAAACGACGCTCTTCATTTGGATCCGCTGTCATGTTTTTATATTATGTTTTCAGGCAAATTTAACTTGACTGAATTTAGCAGAAGAGTAGTGTCCAGTACTTTTACCACCTCGTGTCATCTTATAGTGTCATGTTCAATCTCTGGTCACTTGTGTAAAGTTCAGACTCGTCTTTGTGCAACCCCGCTAGTGTTGCTACTGCACTTGCTATTGCGGTGGAAACTAAAGGGGGTTGGATGGTCGCCCATTCTGCAACCGCAACAAACCTGCGGGCAAGAGTTCGAGTTTCTATTGGTCGTCCTCGCGCATGTGATTGTCTCACCATGGCCCCAGTCATCG